>NC_064639.1:352206173-352512711 GCF_023864345.2 Schistocerca serialis cubense
GTGCGTTACTTACACTTCCTCAGGATTCTGACAATAATTCAGAGTTTATTCGGCAGTTCCGCATGAGTTGATGTAGAGTGTGATTCAGCTAAGCTATGTAGACCATATAAACTGACGGCAAAATTCGCAACACCAAAAAATAATTAATTTATAGTAATGATACTTCGAGAATATATTTGCCTCGGTATCATATTTAAGTGATTAACACTGCAAGATCACAAGTTAATGTAAGCGCAAAATAGGCGACTGCAAATGTGAAATGCTGTTACGTTAATAATTGGTGTAACCGCCATAATATTGACTGCAAGCACGCAAACGCGCATGCATTGTGTTGTACAGGTGCTGGATGTCACATGTATGCCCGATGATGTTCAAATGAGCTTCATTGGAATCAGATCTGCAGTGCATGCTGGGTTACAACAGTGGCATGTGGGCGAGCATTACTCTGTTGGAAAGCATCCCTGGGAAGCTGTTCTTGAATGACAACAACAGAACGAGTCACCAGATTGACGTACTAATTTGCAGTCATTAGGTGTGGGATAACCACGAGAGTGCTCCTCTTGCCATAGAAAATTGCACCCCAGACCATAGCTCCAGGTGCAGGTCCATCAGAAAACACAACAAACTTCCTCCATAAACTGCAATGACCTCGCGCTTGACGCCATTGAAGTCGCAAATGGCGGTGGTTTGGGGTCAGTGGAATGTACGTTACAGGGCGTCTGACTCAGAGCTGTCTTTGAAGCAATCGATTTTTAACTGTTCGTTGTGTCACTGGGTTGCCAACTGCTGCTCAAATTGCTGCACCAAATGCAGTACGATGCGCCAGAGGCATACGCCGAACACGGCGGTCTTCCCTCTCGGTAGTGCCACGCGGACTGCACAAGCCCAGTCTCCTTCCGACGGTACATTCTTGTGACCACCGCTGCTAGCAATAATGTACAGTGGCTATATTCATGCCAAGTCTTTCTGCAGTGTCGCTGAAGGAACATCCAGTTTCTCGTAGTCCTATTACACCACCTCGGTCCAACTCAGTGAGTTGGTGATAATGACGTCTTTGTCGCCTTAAAGTAATTCTTGACGAATGTCAGCTCACCACGTCCAATCTCAAAGGTCACAAACGCTCATGGCCTTTACAGCGTTTATTTAAAGCAAACCTGATATCCATCTTCATAGTGGCCCCACTAGTGGCACGCTTATACGGTTGATGTGAAATGTGAATGGACATTTTTCAGATATAGAAACATTCTTACCAAGTTTCGTTTATGTCGTGCAACTCCTTCTTGGTGCTGCGATTTTTTTTCCGTCAGTATATTTTCAGAATCGGTTGAGCTATCACGAACTCTCGCTTAAGACAGCAATCGCTTTGATGTTCGAAACACATAAATCTTTTCTAAATAAGTTATATCTCCGAATATACTTATCGACTTTCGGAGAAGGGATTCGAACCTTCGAGCACTTTCTCACAAAAGGCCAATGTTCCAGGTTCGAATCACGGTCCGGCACATAATTTTAATCTGCCAGATTGTTTCAAATCATAGTACAATTAGTTCTGTAAACACTCCCCTTGGCTGCAGATAAGCCACTCCCATGCAGTATATCTTCTTACAGGAGTGCTAGTCTCGTAAAGCATGCAGGGGAACTTCTTAGAAGTTCGGAAGAGAAAAGAAACGGTGACTGACGGAAGTTCAGTCGCTGGACCGCTTGCCTGCGAAAGAAAATGGCTGAGTCCGTCTCTTTGACGTCCCGCAGCAGCATAAACTACTATGCCTCTATTGGAAAGCGGAGTTGTCGCTCGTACTTAAATAACATATTTACGACAAGAAGCTTTTTGTAAATTAGTACTTCCTTACAGTTCAGGTGGGAGAAAACAATGTTACGTTATCCTAACCGTTCGTGAAATATTGTAGGTGAAAAGATCAGATGTATCATCCAGTAGGCCTATATCCGATGGAATCCACAGTATGTGGTTTTTACGATTTATTGTTGAACCTGATCCTCTCTGCTGAATCTGAGGGACTGTATACCATAAGGGTTCATTACTATCTTGCCCGTTTCACAGAGTTCTACGACCATATCGACCGTCAGAGAAATGCTGCACTGTTCGAGGGGATATTCCTTGTATGTGTCCTGCTGTCCATTTCCTTTCCATTGTTGAGAGTTTGCAGTGTAGTTCGCAGTGGACGCATAAAGATCAGACTCATCGTATGAAGACAGTCGTTTATAGGTCGGATCATTACATTGCTTCCAGTTCCCACCAAATATGTACAGCAAATACCTGTTGCTTTTTCCCGAATTCCGACACATTGTCCTCGGAGCACCTACGAGCCGCGAGTCATCAGCTGAAGTTGTTGCTGTCAGGCAACTAAAACTAGAAATAGTTTCAATTTTTTATGCCCAATGATAATGGTTGAAAGTTCGAATTACATCGTTATTGTGTTCGGCAATTCGGCTGGTACTTGCCCCTGCTAAGAAGTCTTCTTGCCATAAAGTAACAATATGTGCGTGGTCTAACCTTGAGACGACCTTCCAGACATATTGACAAGCTGCATTGTGTACACATGACTTTTTGACCCTCCACATTTAAAGAAGAGATGGGCTCAACTTTTTTTACCTTAATTCCTTAGGTTGTTGAGCGTATCAGTTTCCTGAGTAGGACACAGAGTACGTTCTGGCACATGGGCCCACTGTTCTCCTTATGTGAACCATCCGGTCACTTGGTCACTTGATTCTGACCACTTTGCAGCGCTCCTGACTTGTTGATAAATAATTCTGCGAAATTAAGCTACGTGTATAGTATCTGTTATACTCGAATAAACGATCCAGCATTGGTGACCTTCGTTTAACGTTACATTAATGCCAAATAAATAACTCTGCCAGGATAATTTGTGTGTAAGGTTGTATTAAACTATCCTGACAGGATTTATGTTTAAACTACCATTTTCTGAATTAGAAGGAGCGGCACTGACCCTATATTCGCATATAAAAACAACTCCGATTTGTTGGCACCTTTAAATTCAGGTATATGATGTGGAAGGGAAAATAGTATCTACAGAAAGGAAACCATCAATTCATATTAATTACGATCATTTAAAATTTCTCCAGTGATTTTAATTTACAAAACAGTTTAGGCAGCCTTGACATACAAATAAATCAAAACCAAATGATTATTAATTTCTGTAAGGGATCACTAATAGGTGTCCATGGGCCACAGGGGATGTCGGTGAAGCAAGGAAATTGGAAGTGCATCGTGTCCAATATCCTGTCTCATAATCCGACAGATCCAGAAAAAATTGCATGAAACTTTGTATTATAGTTACGTGAAGGTTAATCATGCATCTAGAAGGAACCAAAGTCACCCAACACTTGGCATTTGTATAAGAAATTCTTGAAAAATAATTACCATATACGAGTAGCTAATCTGCAATCCATTCGTGAACTACGGTTCAGAAATTTTATGAGATTACCGAAATTGATCTGACTAAGAGCTTTCGTATCTGAATGAACAAGGCATAATCAAAAGTAACACGCAACTTGCAGAGGTGCATTTACCATCAAGAAATCTGCACTGCCTCTAAAGTTAGCACAGTCGCCAGTCAGGTTCTAATCTTGTCCAAATCCAACACCGTTAGTCACAATGATACTAATAACTTGCGCCAGCTTTCTTTAGAGTCCACAACAGAGTACTACTATAGAAGCTAAAATCCGAATGAGACAGCTACTTCCTTTCTGAGCCTCGTTTATGTTCTAGACTAGAAAGTGCCCAAGTTGGTTTCCTGGTCAATCACGTACTAACGATACTGATCCGCCAGTCAGGCGAGAGACAGTTTTCAGTTAATATCCCCTCTACATGAAGTCAGAGATTAGCCAACGGGACAACGTGATCGAGTGGAAAACTTGAACAGATGATTACTGGCGAGACAGAACAAGGAGCAAGTGAGGTAGTGCGTGTTTGCACAACCCATTGCCTTAAGGTCAGAATACTTTCAGAAAATTTTCTTGCGTCTTAACTACAAAAAATGGTTCCTTTTCCACTATAAAGCCCGAGACGTGTCCGAACATCTACCGAGAAGACAAATTCGTTCAGCCCCGCCTCTTGTGCCACCACCGGTTCGGATGGTCTAGAAGACCCATCACTAAACAAGCGGAAGGGGTATTCTGAAATTTACCTCTAGTCTTGGCATCATCGTATCGCCCAGTGACTGCAAGTCACCCCACACTATAAGAGGAAGAAGCAACTACCTCCTATTGTCAGGGAGAAACCCCCTAAAAAGTGGCCACTGCTGGAGCAACGTAGTCACCAATAATAAAGGGCGTTTGGGTAAGCAGAGAAAATGCATTCTCGATTCACAAGGACTCTCACCAGCCGTGGCCGAGCACAGGGCTGAAGCAACAAGTCTACGATAAGTTACGAAATCATTCTCCGCTACCGAGTTATAAAAGCTAGACAATGAAATCCATCTACGTAAAACTGAGAAGAATTTTTGGGAATAAATCTCATGCATTGATATTCCACACTTGCACCTAGTTATTATCATTGTCTTGCCCTCTCTATTCCTGTTAATGAGTGTTGACCAGGGTAAGTAGAGTTTACCATTGTAGCAACCCAGCTGGCAATTAGACAGACCCTTTCAGTAGCTCCCCATTGGACGAAAAAACATGCCAGCATTTGTCTCATCAAGAACCGATATAACACTAAGAGGTGATACAGGGCGACATCTGCAAACGTGAAACTGCAATGAAATGAATACCCCTAACTGCATACAAACGTTGATATAAGTCAACGGGAACAGTTGAAAATGTGTGCCCCGACCGGGACTCGAACCTTGGGTCTCCTGCTTACATGGCAGACGCTCTATCCATCTTTCCTTCCCTTAATCTCGTTTTTTTGTTCGTTATAGTTCGTTGCAATTGTTCGTGGTGGACGTCTCCTGACGCCCGTCGAAGTTCGTTATTGATCCATTCACTCAGTTTTTTTTTATTACAGATGGCAGCTAACCCTCTGACCGAACACGCTAAGCTAACGTGTCGGCATCTGGGCCACCGAGGACACTGAGGTGATTGCGACTGCAAGGACTTATCCCTGGCACGCCTCCCGTGAGACCCACATTCTCAACTAATTGTCCCGCACCATATTCATAGTGCTCCTGCCCATTATACTCATTACTCGCGGCTTTTTGCGAATTCCCGTAAGAGTTCGGGCACTGTTTGTGCATCCGCACAGAAGAAGATGGTCAAAAGGCCGGTGAGCCTTAACTATATATGTATATGAAGATGGTATCTATTCTTTCTGGCATGTCCGAAAGAACAGATCCCATCTTCATATACATATATGCAAGCATATTTTTTTCTGTAATTGTGTCACTAGTCTACAGCTAACTGTCGTCATTCTGCAGTTTCCTCCTTATCGGGTGAGTGGGGTAAGGAGTGTGGTTCCATATTACTGTTCATTTATGAATACCTAATACTATTTTGATTCAGTCACTGAATCAGGCAAATTTCATTATGTTACATAAGGTAAAGTTAAAAATATCAAACAATTCAACCAGTATGTTACAGTTGTTCCTTGGTTTTGACTTTACTATTTTATAACTTCATTCACGTTTCCACTCTCTCTTATGCCTATATACAAAGATCACAGCGGTACGTTCTTTCACTCGTCTTTAAAATAGGCGATACAGTGATAACATCACATAGCACGACACCAATACAGAAAATTAAAATTTTCATGATTTCAAGACGTTGCAACTTGAAGGCATTCATACAACCATTCACCTGGAGCCCCACAACGTTAGCTTTAGGATCTTCATCATGGATTAGTTACGCAGAACAATACATGGCAACAATTAAAATGACATTACATACACGAAGGAAAGTATTATGAACCTCATGAACACAAACCAGTACAAGTACATGTAAACATTAACAAAAATATTATTATGAAGGAAAGAAAAGAAACATCGTCCAAAACATCGAGATTTACAAAAGAATGTGTTTGCAAAACATGTTAGTAATAATTATTTTAAAATAATTAAACGGAACACATAAGGAAAATAAATCATGAATCGGAGAGACACCATCAGTACCAAAATTAGGAACATTGTGAGAAAAAGGTTGTTGCGAAAAGAGAAAATTTACAAAATAGTGTGCCTGTAAAATGTGTTTTTATAGTCACATAATGACACTACATCGTGAATCAGCACAAAAATAATAACGCTGTCGAAAACAATAAAATTTTAGGCACAATATTACCAGAAATACAACAGTCAATACTAAACTACGGCAATCTTCATCCTAAAGTAATAATTATTCAGCAGGATGCGTTTTCTGTTTTGTTAGAAAGAAGTTTGCGTACATATACAACATAAGCATATGTGACTCGGTAACCATTCTTTTGACTGTATACTTATATGGAAATGGCAATACCGGCCACGACCTTCTTCTTCTGTGCGGATGCCCACATATTACCCGAACTCTTACGGCACTTGGTAAGAATGTCTTCCACGAGTAATGAGTGTGTTGGGTAGGGGCACTACGAATGTAGTGTGTGGACGTATAAGGTGAGAATGTGGGTCTCGCGCGAGGCGTGGGCGAGATAGTCCCTGCAGTCGCACTATCCTCTGTGCCTTCGGTGGCTCAGAGGGATAGAGAGTCTGCCATCTAAGCAGGAGATCCCAGGTTCGAATCCCGATCGAGACACACATTTTCACATGTTCCGATTGGTATATATCAACGCCCGCCAGCAGCTGAAGGTATTGATATATAATTCTAATTCTTTTGACTGGTTAGCCGCGCGGGCTATCAGTGCGGTCTTGGGCGCCATGTCAGGGTCCGCGCTGCTCACCCCGTCGAACGTTCCAGTCCTCCCTCGGGCATGGGTGTGTGTGTTGTCCTTAGTGTAAGTTAGTTTAAGTTAGATTAATCAGTGCGTAAGCTTAGGGACCTATGACCTCAGTAGTTTGGTCCCCTAAGACCTTACCACAAATTTCCAAAATTTTTAACTGGTTACACTTCAAAACCTTAACTACATTTTTACACATTAAACACGAAACGTGTTCGTCCCTACATTCTGTTCGAGCGGCAGTTACACAGCACATAATTCGTAGAAACAGACACACCCTACCGGGAATTGTGGCATACTGTTCACGGGGACTCATCCCTACTTCTTACTTGTTTACGTTGCTTGAACAACAAAGTTTGAGTGAGATCGTTCCTTCATTGAGAGGAAGAAAACCACCATAGGCCCTGGCACCTTGTTGCAAGAACCAGTCAGTAATTGTCGCCACAGAGATGGAGAGAGGAATGCTTCTTTAATTGACTTGGCAGACTTCATGATACAAAAAGCAGCTGTCCTCGTCCAAAATGCCACACAGAGATATAAAAGTTAACAATTAAGGTCATAGTTACAGATACAGGAGTCACTCGCCTTGTGGGTGCAGAGTATTTACTGCATCAATACTACCCGGTAAGGCCAGCAGACGGAAAAAACTGCATTATCGATCGAACGAGGGTATTGTAAACTTCCTCCTTCGTGGATGGACTATTCTTCGTACGCATTTCTCCGATAAGACTCAGTTTGGCGCCTAAGTTTCTTGAGATTAGTTTTATCTAGTCGAGCCACTATGTATCGCTCTGTATGCGTATTTTCAGATATTTATTGGACGTGACCCTTGTAATCAAAACATTAACGCTCCAGTCGCCTTTGCTACATGTATTTGTGTTGAGTGTCACCCGCCAATCTTTGCACCAAATGTCAGTTCTCTGCAGGTCTTCTGAATTTAGTTACATTTTCCTAGCGTTGCGACTTTTCTGTGTACAACAGCATCTTCTGCGAGTAGTCTCAAGGAGTTTCTGATGCTGTCCACCAGGTCGCTAGAGATACTGTGAAAGGTAAATCTCTTACAACATTCCCTTTGAGTATGTCCGAAGCTACTTTTACGTTGAAGATTTTCTTCTGCTACAAACGTCATGGTATGCTCTACATGTTAGTCAATGACGCATATTTGTAGATAAAGCTGTACTTATTTTCTACATTCTTTTTCTCTTCTTTTTCAGGTCTACGCACTTTGCGTAGCTGTTTTCCAGTGTGTTGATTCAACTTCTCATTGGAGATTTTGAATGGTCCCGACAGTACCCGTGTGTGAGAACCATATTCTGTTCAACAGAATCAAGTGGACACATGAATCTCTTTGCCTGTCAGAATAAGTGGAAGATTGCCGCTTTGAAATATGGTTAGTGGCGCACCAATTCATAATTCAAGAAATTCAGTTTTCCAATGGACAAATACTTTTTTGTCAGCCCTTACTTTGTCCTAATTAAATGTTTTTATTTCATTTCTTCTGCTATCGAGCCATCTATTACACTGTTCTCCACACAGCTGGACTAGAAGACGTGCGTAGCGTTTGTTCAGTTATTGTTTTACCCTTTGCAAGCAGTCAATGAGAAGAAAAGGCAGCCAGTAAAAATTTCGGCAGGTGACATCGAATTCACATTTGTTTATTCAGGTGACATCGAATTCACATTTGTTTATTCAGAGTCCACTGGACTTCGCCTACTGTATTGCTTGCTGTTTCTTTTCCGATGTGAAACAGTAAACACTGTCTCAACCACATTAATAACATGGACTACGAAATCAGTTGGACTGTTTTACAATGATCCAAATATTACCGAAAATTCGTTTTGGTCTTTGCCTTGGTTTAGCACTGTGTGTGTGTGTGTGTGTGTGTGTGTGTGTGTGTGTGTGTGTGTTTGTATGTGTGTGGTGTGTGTATGTGTGTGTGTCCTCTGCCTTATTTTGTAGCTAATCTAATTATTCACGTAAATTTCGCTGTATCCTTTCTTCCGATGAACCTGTGATGTCAGTTATTAAAGACAGCTTCAAGCGCTGTTCGCCCTATATCACATCGTGCAGTTTCTTGATTCGTTCCTCTTCTGTTTCAGTCTGCCGACGACATTCACCTCAATCATTTTGAAAAGAAGTCTGGCACACTTTGATTCAGTTAGCAATATCTCAAATGCTAAGAGAGAACACAAAACACGAACGCCATAAAAACCGTAAAAACAGAATCATTTCGCATATCAGTTTAGCACCTGACTTACGCTATTTCTACCAACATTGAAGAAAGAAAAGTTCACTGATTTAAATGTCACCTTTATATCAGTCCAAGGAATTTTTTTTCCACGCACTCATACGTGATGGGCATTTTTAGGTACCGGCTGGCCCAAATCGCATTGGTCAACATGTTATGTTGCCACGATGAGGAAAACGTTGGTTTAATGACCCCTTTCAACAGATCGAGGGCATGTTGCAACTGAAGAAGAAATTTATTGGAGCGAACGTTTGAACAGCAATCTTGTGTGAAATAAAACTGCGAACTACCAGAAAACCAGGGTGTAATGATGCAGGGAAGCTAGCGAATAATTGGAGACAACTGTTGAAATGACGAGCTACTTGAAAAACATTAGAAGTACTCATGAAATATCTACTAGGAGTGGTCAGCACATCGTATATTGCAGGTACGCAAAAATCGTAAAAGCCATGTGGCACCGAATGCGTATTCCCAGGTGGAGCCTTATCCTAACGTGTAGGGGCGCCTTCCGCATAGACAACTCGCAAGCCTAGCTGTGTTGAGGGCTGCCGAAGCAAGGTGCGGACTGTGTAGGGTAGAGTTCGTGCTGCTAACATCTACACTTTACCTGCAGGTCCCAAGACTCTGCGTTGCATGCAGTCTACTAGTGTCACTCTGGTTCCTATATGCGATGAGGATGCAGGACGACAGGCTGTTGGTAGTCCCCTATATGAGACTAAATTTCTCTAGTTTTAGCGTTGTGAGGTTTTTGCGAAATGTATATGGGAGGAAAAAACACGTGCCCGGATTCCTTTTGCAGTATGGACGCTTGTAATTTTGTCTCCTCATGATATGCAGGGGGTCTGTTGTAGCATCTTCGACTGCTGTTTGTTTAGTAACTCTGTTACACTCTCTATGGAAGGAAGATTAGAGTTTAACGTTCCTTCTACAAGAAGGCCATCAGATATGGAGCGCAAACACAGATTACCGATGGATGGGGAAGGAAATTGGCCATGCCGTTTTCAAAGCAACCTTTCGGGCACTAGCCTGGAACGATGTAGCGAAATCACGGAAAACCTAAGTCTGGATGGTTTGACGGGGATTTGAACCATCGTCCTCTCGAATACGAGTCCATGCTGATCATTGCCCCACCTCGTTTGACATCACGCTGTGGGGCTCACTAAGTGAAGCCATGACTAAGTTAAGCCATGACTATTCTCCTTACAATCTGACTTACCTTGTCCACCAATACAAATTATTAAGTGCACCATACCTACGAATAATATTCAGAAATTTTTTTGAAGAAGTTTTTTGGAAGTCATTTCCTTTGTGAATTAATTACACCTCGTTATGATCCACCTGAGCTGACGTAGAAGGTGATTCAGGTAAGCTGTCCACCTCAATATTTCTGGAACCGGTTAAGACATCACGAACTCGTGCTTACGACAGAAATCGGGCTGATGTTCAAAACAGGTAAATCTTTTCTGAAAAACAAGTCATATCTCCAAATATACTTTTCAAATTTCGGAGAATAGGGATTCGTATCTTCAAGAACTTTCCCACAAAACCCAAAGGTTGCAGATTCGAATCCCGCCAGAATGTTTCAGTTCAGAGCACACTCTGCTGCAGGAAGAAAATTCATTCTGTAAACATTCACCTAGGCTGCGGCTAAGCTATTCCCTGCGGTATGCCTTCTTGCAGGAGTGCTAGTTCCTTAAAATATGCAGGCGAACTGGGAATTTTGGAAGGTGAAAGAAGAGGAACTGACGGAAGTGAAGCTGTGGGGGAGGTTCATGACTCGTGTTTGGGCAGTTCAGTTGCAAGACCACTCGCCCGAGAAAGACAACGGTTGAGTTTATCTCTTTGAGCGTTCCTGAAACATGTGAGGTGATTAAATTAGATGTATCATCCAGTATACCTGATAGAATTTGTCCCAGTCATTATTGATTCTTATCCTCTCTGCTGAACCAAAAGAACTGTGTAACTGAGGGATGCACTGTTATCTTACTTGTTTCTCAGGCATCTACGACAATATCGGAGGTCATAAAAATTCCAAGCTATTCAAGAAGAGAATAGTGCGTTACTGATCGTGATTCCATTGTAGGTGTTGCCTTGTTCATTCTCTCCGCGGTAAGATGGCGTCTGCAGTGTTGTACGCAATGGTCGTATAAAGATCAAATTCATCGTATAGAGAGAGTCGTTTACAGGTCGGATCGATATAGCTTTTCCAGTTACCTCCAAAGGGAAAAGAGGAACACCAGGCTTCTGCTGCTTTTTCCCGAATTATGTTACATTATCCTCAGAATACTTAAGAGCTAGGATCAGCTTCGCGGAATATCTCTTTCCTGATACCTAGATCGAGGAATGACTGTGCTAGTAGAGCCTACGTTCTCTTGCCTCGAACAAGTACCTAACACAAAATTTCTAATTAGTTTGACGAATTTATTTAATATTAATTAATTAAACTGATAAAAAGGCACTACCTCACAGATCATTTGATGATTTAATAAAATAATCCGTACAACTCAGCAGTTTTGTAAATAAATTTATCAATCGTAAACACATCAACCCCTCCCCTGATAAAACCGAGGATTCAGTTCGAACACAAGAGGAGTTTACTTAGAATTGGAGCCTCATAGTTTACAAAGAAACGCACGTGGTGCAGCAGAGTACGGGCTGCTAAGTCCGTGTGAATGAAACACAAATTGGACGGTAAATTATATAAAGTTTAACACAGGCATTCCACAAAACACCTGTTACGTTCATAAATGATACACGAAACGAACTAAAACTGTACATTACGTGGCCGCAACGCTTATCCACGACAAGTTACACTTGCGCAAAAGATCTCTTCGAAGAAACAGAATACTAACGAAATTAACACCGTTCCCTGACTGAAATAGTTGGTGCGACATGGTTATCAATGTCACACACTGTAGCGACTACTGGAAACTCAAACAAAGCTAACTCTTGCACATTTCAGCTTAGCAACTGGAGATGCTACTCAGAGTGTCCGATACGCCCCCTGAACCCTCCGGGCAGAACAGGTAATAGGAACTGGAAAGGGGCCAAACGTTGAGGTCAGTTTTTCCTTCTAATTGTCATTTATTGTAATTTAATAACTTTTACAACCAAAGAGGCACATAACCGGATCTTCACCGAATGCAGCTCTTTCACGGCTGTAGGCCTCCAACAAGAACTCTTAACAAGATAACAATCTATTTAAGATAGCAATAAAATAATTTAAAAACCCAAAAGAGCAACATATGCAAAGTGCAACACAAATGGCTGAGGGCCACAATTAAATTTCGAAATTTTAGAATATATTACCAAAGACCTTTAAAGTCAGAAGGCCAACAAGAAATCTTAAAAATCAACAGCATAAAAATCCAATTAAGATGGTAATAAAATAATTTAAAAAAGTAACATGTGCAAGGTGCAATACCATTGGCTGAGGGACACAATTAAACTTCAAAATTTTAAAATATATTACCATAACCTTTTAAAGGCAGGAGGCCGCAATGTTTAAGATTGAAAGATAAATTTAAAAATTAATTTTGCAAAATTTTAAGAAAACAAAACAAATAACCATAAGCCTAAAATTTACAGTTGCTGGCAACAGATGATTAAACACCGGTGGCACTCAGAAAGCCTCCAGGGAGGTCGGTCTTCCCTCGTTCACTTAAGCAAGACAGGTGGTGAGCCCAACTACTCTTGACCCGTCGGAACCCAACCAGGGGACAGCCACGGACCGACCGACATAGGGACTCGTTTCCCATCAATCAGTACATGAGAACTCAGACAGAATAGGTTACCAAAGTGATAATCCACAATGGAATATGCATTAGCTGTCAAAAATACACTCAACTTCGACGTGCTGGGTCGGTGAACCAAGAAGCTCGTAGCGATCGGACAGTTCCACACACGCTGCCACACTGCGCAGGGGCCGGCAGCGGACCCAGGCGACGGGGATGTCCTCCCTGGTCCGCACCAACCGACCGACTGCCTGCTGATCCGTCCGCGACTGCTGCTCCGTCGCGACTGCACTGCTGGCGCGTCTCCGACTCACTTCCAAACACACGACGGCGGAAATACTGGCTCGGACCTAACCATGCAGAGGAAATACGCCCACTGGCTAAACGACATCCCCGCACCAGGGAACTACCGACCCAAGTTCCACAAGGAGGTAATTGAAGAGGGTCAGAAACGGTCAGAGATCCAGTTACACGTTGCCCGATGAAACGACTGACCTCCGAGAGCCAATACGCCGACGACATTTACAATAACTTGCCAATCAAAATGACACAAACTACACACACAACCTGACAAACACTTGCACTGAGACCTGAACGATACCCAACAGTAACTAAGCACACACGAAGACAAATCGGAACTCGATGTGCAAGCACACGCGCACACACACACACACACACACACACACACACACACACACACACACACACACACACACAGCCGACTCGTGAACGATCGGCGAGCCAATACACGTCGACCTGTAGGACGACCAATCAACGATCCACCGAGACCGTGGCCCGGCTCAAATGATGCGTGGCGGCAATGGTCGGGCGAGCCATGTAGACGCAGACCTCCCTGCTGCTCCAACCCGACTGCACTAGCACCGCATTGCAACTCCCCCACTGGCAGGTCCGGACAGCACTCCAGACGCGTTCCAACTGACCGGCAGCCCGACCTCGCAACCCGAACTCGTGACGAAATGTGTATCCGAACTTCCTTACGACAGACAACGACCGCGAAGTAATAGCAGTCAAGCAAAGATACTACGAGAGGGGATAGATA
Organism: Schistocerca serialis cubense; assembly: GCF_023864345.2. Taxonomy (NCBI): domain Eukaryota; kingdom Metazoa; phylum Arthropoda; class Insecta; order Orthoptera; family Acrididae; genus Schistocerca; species Schistocerca serialis. Next base: position 352,220,054 of record NC_064639.1, read on the forward strand.
TGTCTATACGCGCTGCTAACGCCGCTCACAGTCAGGCAAGGCAGCAACTCAGTGACAGTAGTAATTTCAATTAACGTAGTGAGGTGGAAGTACGTTAAAAAAACAAGGTGTAAAATACATGATGGCGGGAACACGAGCCACGCACGGCTCAGAGTCCTTACTCACCAGAGTCCTAGGGAAAATTAACGGTCCCTGTTGCAGTCGTCTACACAGAAACGCAGAAGAGCTCAGAGAGCGTGAGGGTTTCTACCTGTGCCTACCTCACAATGGATGCTGATCAGTGGCCGCGAATGCCTCTCTCACCCAACGTCGCCGTACTTAAAGCTCTACACACAAGTTGGCTAAACTACCCTTAACATTCAAGGACACCTCCTGGGAACTAAGAGAACTACGGACAAACCACACGTTCATATTGGCAGATGACAGTGGTTACAGGAAAGAGATGACATGAATAAATGTTAATGGATTACACAGATACATAAAGAACACAGTTATGTTGAAATGTCGCTGAGAAATGCTCCTGTAATACCACGCACTCACCCGTCCATCTTCCTCTCCAGGCCTAGTCGTACCGAGCGTTTGATTCGTTAGGAATTGTAGTAAAACCGAAGGTTGCTTTCCAAGATCAACAGAACGCCTCATATGGAGACGTTTCGAGTTGTTCATACAATGTAGGCTTTCACGATCGGATGTCATAGTTGATAACTATATGGCCCCGGTTGAAGAAACTTTTCTGTTCGTGACGTGTCGTCGAGAGCAGTGCTGGACATCTTTGGAGGTGCTCCTGGCGACGATAAGTCTCCCCGACTGAGTCGACGAGACAGTGTCGTCAGGAGAACCGCCGGATATGTCCAGCGCAGTTCTGGAAGACACGTCAGGAACAGAAATTTTTCTTCGACCAAGGTCATATACACCGGAAGATTCTCCAGCTGCTAAAGTTGTTGCCGTTAGGCAACTGAAACAAGAAAGAGTTTAGTTTTATTCTGCTCATTGATAGTGGCTGAAATTTCGAATTAAGTCATTACAGCTTTCACCAGTTTAGCGGGCACCTGCCTCTGCTGAGAAATCTTAATGCTGTAAAGTGATGATGCGTGCTTAGTATAACCTTGAGATGGCTTTTCCAGACATGTTGACAGATTTAAATGTCTACACAAGCCTCTTCGCTCCTTTTAAGTTTAAAGAAAAAGTGGGCTCAGCTTGACTGAAAAATCAGATCTGTCTTTACCTCCATTACCTAGGTGGTTTAATGTAGCAATTTTTCAGAGAGGCGCGTAGTACGTTCTGTCACTATGGACCCATTGTTTTCATCATGTAATCTAACTGGCTACTTGATTTGGATCCCTTTGTAACGCGTCTCTTATAGCGAATAAATAATCTGGCAGGGTAAGATTTGTTTAACGGTAGATTAATGTTGAACAAATAAGCCTGGCATGGTAAGCTATTGTGCAACGCTAGATCAAAATATCCTGAGAGAGTCAGTTAGGTTTAAATTATGGTAAATTCTTAGGTGGGAGGATTGAAATGGATCCTGTATTCAAGTATAAGAACAACTGCAGGTGTTGGTTCAGTTACACTCAGTTAAATGATGAGAAAGAGAAACATTGTATCTACAAAAAGATAGCGGTTAATTCATAAAATTCGTAATTCTCCTATGATTTCAATCGACAAAGCAGTTACGTAGCAGTGATGTACGAATATAACAAAATCGAATGGTTATCAATCACCGTAAGGGACCGCTTGGGCCATAGGGAAAGCGGGCGAGGCAAGAGAATTGGAAGTTAATCCTGTCTAATGACCAGAAGATAAGACTCGTATAATACTGTATATTCAGAAACAATTGCATGGATCTTCGTGTTATGGTAATATGAAAGTTATGCATCCAAAAGTAACCAAGGAAATCCACCACTTGGCTCCTGTATAAGCAATTCTTGAAAAATAAGCACGAGATACGAGTAGCTAATTTGCAATCCATTCGTGATCTGTCATTCTTGAATTTAATGAGATTACGGAAATTGGTTTGACTAAAAACTTCCGTATCTGAATGAAAAAGGCGAAATCGAATTCTACACACAACCTGCAGAGCTTCATTTACCACCAAGAAATCTACAGTGCCTCTAAAGCCAGCACCGTCATCCAGCAGATCCCCGTGTTTTCCAAATCCAACAGCAGTAGTCACAATGCTAGTATCACCAGTCTTGCGCCAGTTTCCTTCGGAGTCAAACAACAGAGTCTGCTCCAGGATCTAAAATCTGAATGTATCTGTTACTTTCTTTCTAAGTCCTACGGGCTCTGCACAAGAAAATACCTAAGTTGGTTTTCTGGCCAATCAAGTACAAGCAACAATAGGTCCGTCGACCAGGTGAGAGAATGTTTTCAGTTCATATCCCTCTACATTAAATTGCAGAGACTAGCCAACCAGACAGAGTGAAGTCGATTTTTTTGTCATCCACTCTTAAAGTGATAGAGTGGAAAATTTGCACAAACAATTACTAGAGAGAGGACAAGTACCAAGCGAGGTAGTGTGTGTGAGGAGCCCACTGCCTTGGCGCCAGCATCCTTGTGGAAAAAAAATGGTTCAAATGGTTCTGAGCACTATGGAACTTAACATCGGAGGTCATCAGTCCCCTAGAACTCAGAACTACTTAAACCTAACTAACCTAAGGACATCACACACATCCATGCCCAAGGCAGGATTCGAACCTGCGACCGTAGCCGTTGCGCGGTTCCAGACTGAAGCGTCTAGAACCGCTCGGTCACTGCGGCCGCCCCCTTGTATAAAATTTCTTTGCGTCGTAACTACAGTAAATGCTTCGCTTTCCAATAAATAACGTAAGACGTGTCTGAGCAACTACCGAGAAGACAAATTTGTTCACTCTCACTCTTGTGGCGCCACCCGATTGGCTGATCCAGAAGGACCCATTGTAATACAAGCTAAGGGGATATACTGAAGTTTACATCTAGTTTTGGCATCACTGTATGACTTGCTGGTCATCTCATACTATTGGAGGAACCTCCTAATGTCAAGGAGATACACTCCTGGAAATGGAAAAAAGAACACATTGACACCGGTGTGTCAGACCCACCATACTTGCTCCGGACACTGCGAGAGGGCTGTACAAGCAATGATCACACGCACGGCACAGCGGACACACCAGGAACCGCGGTGTTGGCCGTCGAATGGCGCTAGCTGCGCAGCATTTGTGCACCGCCGCCGTCAGTGTCAGCCAGTTTGCCGTGGCATACGGAGCTCCATCGCAGTCTTTAACACTGGTAGCATGCCGCGTCAGCGTGGACGTGAACCGTATGTGCAGTTGACGGACTTCGAGCGAGGGCGTATAGTGGGCATGCGGGAGGCCGGGTGGACGTACCGCCGAATTGCTCAACACGTGGGGCGTGAGGTCTCCACAGTACATCGATGTTGTCGCCAGTGGTCGGCGGAAGGTGCACGTGCCCATCGACCTGGGACCGGACCGCAACGACGCACGGATGCACGCCAAGACCGTAGGATCCTACGCAGTGCCGTAGGGGACCGCACCGCCACTTCCCAGCAAATTAGGGACACTGTTGTTCCTGGAGTATCGGCGAGGACCATTCGCAACCGTCTCCATGAAGCTGGGCTACGGTCCCGCACACCGTTAGGCCGTCTTCCGCTCACGCCTCAACATCGTGCAGCCCGCCTCCAGTGGTGTCGCGACAGGCGTGAATGGAGGGACGAATGGAGACGTGTCGTCTTCAGCGATGAGAGTCGCTTCTGCCTTGGTGCCAATGATGGTCGTATGCGTGTTTGGCGCCGTGCAGGTGAGCGCCACAATCCGGACTGCATACGACCGAGGCACACAGGGCCAACACCCGGCATCATGGTGTGGGGAGCGATCACCTACACTGGCCGTACACCACTGGTGATCGTCGAGGGGACACTGAATAGTGCACGGTACATCCAAACCGTCATCGAACCCATCGTTCTACCATTCCTAGACCGGCAAGGGAACTTGCTGTTCCAACAGGTCAATGCACGTCCGCATGTATCCCGTGCCACCCAACGTGCTCTAGAAGGTGTAAGTCAACTACCCTGGCCAGCAAGATCTCCGGATCTGTCCCCCATTAAGCATGTTTGGGACTGGATGAAGCGTCGTCTCACGCGGTCTGCACGTCCAGCACGAACGCTGGTCCAACTGAGGCGCCAGGTGGAAATGGCATGGCAAGCCGTTCCACAGGACTACATCCAGCATCTCTACGATCGTCTCCATGGGAGAATAGCAGCCTGCATTGCTGCGAAAGGTGGATATACACTGTACTAGTGCCGACATTGTGCATGCTCTGTTGCCTGTGTCTATGTGCCTGTGGTTCTGTCAGTGTGATCATGTGATGTATCTGACCCCAGGAATGTGTCAATAAAGTTTCCCCCTCCTGGGACAATGAATTCACGGTGTTCTTATTTCAATTTCCAGGAGTGTATCTCCCATAGTGTGGACCCACTACTGGAGCAGCGTACCCGCCAATATAAAGGGCGTTTGTGTGGCCAGACAAAATGCGTTCTCTCTCCACAAGGACTTGTCCAGTTGCGGCATGACTCATAACTGTAGCCACATAAAACTGAAAGAACTGACCGGGGGTAAATGTCATAGACTAATCATCTGCAACTCCTTCTGATAATAATCACTGTCTTTCCCACGCTCTTCCTATTTGAGCGGGTGGAAACAGTTTAAGCAGAGGTTGCTATCAATTAAGAAATCCAGCTGGAAATTAGCCATACCCTTTCATTATCTCCCCCATCAGACAAAAAAAATGTGCCAGCATTTGTCTCACTAAATGGTGATGCAGCACAAACTTTTTATTTGTTTATTGATCTTTTTTTGTAACTGCGTGATTACTCTATAGTTAACTGTCGTTACTTTATCTGGTTTGGAATTTGGCTGAGGAGAGTGGTCCCACATTACTTTATTATTTAGCTACTACCATTCTGATTCATTCATTAAACCATGCAAATTCCAGGTATGTTACAAATATCAAACTATTTCGCCACTATGTTACACTCAATCATTCCTAGGTTTTGACTTTACAATTTGTGTAACTTCATTTACTCGTCCACTCTCTCTTATGCCTCCATATATTGACCGCATCAACGCATTGATTGACACATCTTTAAAGGAGATTGCAGTGATTAAATTACATAGTGCGACACTCATAGAGAAAATCATACATTCCGTGATTTTAAGACTGCAACTTGAAAACATTCATACAACTATTTACTTGGAGTCCCATAACCTTAGTTTTAGAATCGTCATCATGTATTAGTTACGTAGGGCAATACATATCAACAACTAAAATTACATTACATATTTAAATGAAAACGCTATGGACCCTAAAAGCCCAAAACAATACGAATACATAGAAACACTGATAAAAAGGGTCTTATGAAGGAAAGAAAATAACATGGTTCAAGACATCGATATTTACAAAATTTGTTTGTAATAATCGAATTTTATAATAATAGCACTAAATATATAAGGAAAATACATCATGAATCCTAGAGACTCAATCAACATCAATAATTAGGAACACTGTCAGAACAATACTATTATAAAAGGAAAGTAACATGGTTCCAAAACACTGTAATTTATAAAATACCATATCTACAAAATGTGTTTGTGTAATAAAAAAAAATGGCTCTCAGCACTATGGGACTCAACTTCTGAGGTCATTAGTCCCCTAGAACTTAGAACTAGTTAAACCTAACTAACCTAAGGACATCACACACACATCCATGCCCGAGGCAGGATTCGAACCTGCGATCGTAGCGGTCTCGCGGTTCCAGACTGCAGCGCCTAGAACCGCACGGCCACTTCGGCCGGCGTTTGTGTAATCACTTTAATCGCATAATTACGCTACATCACAAAGTAGAGTCAACGCAAAAACAATAACACTTTAAGAAACAATAGAATTTTGAACACAGTATCGCCAGATATACAACAGACGTGACTAACCTATGGCAATATTCATTCTAAAATAATAATTACTCAACAGGACACGTTTTCTTTTTTTTCTTTTTAGAAAAAGGTTTGCGTACGACTCAGCAACAATTCTTTAGACTGGATACACTTTAATATTTAACTACATTTTTACATATTACACACGAGACGTGTCCGCCCATATATTGTGTTCGAGCGACACTTACGCAGCACATAGTTCACATAAATAGGCACACGCTAACGGGAATTGTGGCATACTGTTCACGGAGATAGACTCGTCTCTGCTTCTTCCTTCTTCACGTTGCTTGAACAACAAAGTTCGAGTGGGATCGTTCCTTCACTGAAAGGAAGAAAACCACCATAGGCCCTGGCACCTTCTTCCAATAACCAGTGTAGATTTTTTTTAATCCCCATACAGTAGGACTATGAAATTAGCTGGTAATTGTGAGACAAAAAAAGGCCTGCAGCCGTTCTTACGGATTTACTTATTTTGTTACAACCACTTTCGGTGGCACAGAAGATGGAGAGAGGTATGTTTCTTTAATTGACTTGGCATACTTCATGATGCAAATAGCAGCTGTCATCTTCCAGAATGCTAAACAGAGATATAAAAGTGAACAATTAAGGTTGTAGATACAGAAATAGGAGTCACTCTCGTGGTGGGTGCAGCATATTTCGTGTATCAACACTAAGGACAACAGACAGGAAAAAACTGCATTATCGATCGAACGAGGGTTTTCCAAGCTACCTTCTTCGCGGTTGGACTACTCTTCCTACGTATTTGTCCCATAGATCTAAGTCTGGCACCCATGTTCCTAAGAGTTTTATCCAGACGCTCCACTATAAATCGCTCTGTATGCATTTTTTCAAGTATTTAATGGACGTGACTGTTCCTGATAATCAAAACATGAACGGTTCATTCGCCTTTGGTACATGTGTGTATGTTGAATGTTAACTGCCAGTCCTTGCACCAAATGTCGATCCGCTGCAAGTCCTCCAGAATTTCGTTACATTTTTGCAGTATTGCGAGGTCCCTGTGTATAACAGTATCTTCCACGAATAGTCTCACGGAGTTTCTGACGCTATCCTCTAGCCCACTTACAGATACTGTGAACAGTATTGATTGTATAATACTCCCTTTGAGGATGCTACTTCTGCGTCTTAAGAATTTTCTCTGTCAGAAACGTCATGGTACGTTTTACGTGTTAGTTGAAGAACTTATATTTCTAGATCAAAGTGCACTTATTTCAATATTTTTGATGCACTTTATTCAGCTCTTTTTCAGTGTGTTGATTCCATTTCTCAAGGGAGATTGTGAATTGTCTCCAAAGTACCCGTCTTTGGTTACCATATTCCGAGCGAGGCGCAGTGGTTGGCACACTGGACTCGCATTCGTGAGAACGACGGTTCAATCCCGCGTCTGGCCATCCTGATTTAAGTTATCCGTGATTTCCCTAAATCGATTCAGGCAAATACCGGGATGGTTCCTTTGAAAGGGCACGGCCGACTTCCTTCCCCATCCTTCCCTAATCCGATGAGACCGTTGACCTCACTGTTTGGTCTCTTCCCCCAAATCAACCCAACCCCCGTCGATTGAAACAAAGTGTACCCATAAATCTCTTTACATGTGTGACTGAGTGGAAGTTTCCAGGCTTGATATATGCCTACTGGTCCTCCAGTTCATATTTTAAGAAACTCGGTTTTCCCATCTACAAATACTTTTTCATCAGGCGGTACTTTGTCCTAATTAGATGTTTTTGTTTTAACTCTTCTGCTATCGAGCCTGCTATTACACTGTTCTCCACGCAACTGGACCAGAAGACGTGCGTAGCGTTTGTCAGTTATTGTTTTGCCCTTGCAAGGTAATCAACGAGAAGAATATTATGGAACGTTTGGAAACGCTTCCAAAAAAATTTCGGTATATAAATCGAATTCACATTCTTTTCAAATTCAGAGCCTCTGCGTTTCGCCTGCTGCTTTGTTTACTGTTTCGTTTCCGATGTGAAGTGATCGATTTCGTCTCAACCATAGTAATAATTTGGAGCACGAAATCAGCTGGATTGCTGTTACAATGATGCAAATGTAGCTTTGACCTTTGCTTTGGGTCAGCACTGTAAATACGCGTCATCTAACTTGCCTCTTTATTCATGTCTTGACCTCTACGTATTTTCTGTTTAATGGGGAATACTATGAGCAAACGGATGGAGTCGCGAATTTGTACATGGAGTACTTCGTGGAGGAAGCCTTGGCGTCATACAATTCGAAACCTACTTGTTTATTCCGTTATGTCGATGACACGTTCGTCATCTGGCCCCATGGTAGGGACAAGCTCCGGGATTTCCTCACACACCTAAACTCCATACATCCAAACATCAAATTCACTATGGAGACCGAAGCAGAAGGAAGATTACCATTCCTGGACGTCATGGTGAAGGGAAGAGCTAATGGTACCCTGAGCCACGTTGTGTACAGGAAGAAAACGCACACTGACCTGTACCTGCATGCAGACAGCTGCAACCACCCTTCTCAGAGGAATGGAGTATTAAAAACACTAGTACACAGGGCGCGAAGCATCTCAGACGCAGAGAATCTGCCCCAGAAATTGGAACACCTTAAAACCGTGTTCCGAAAAAAACAGTACTCGGAATGGCAGATTAGAAGCGCTCTCCGTCCCATCACCACAGCACAACCTGTGGAAACCGATGAAGTCACGGAAGAAGAGGTAGCCACTGCCTTTATTCCGTACAATGGCGCACTATCGGAGAAAATCGGCCGTATATTAAAGAAACACCAAGTTAAAACCGTCTTTTGCCCGCCCAATAAAACACGGGCATTACTGGGAAGTGTGAAAGATGATCTCGGTTTGAGGAAGGCCGGCATATACCAAATTCCCTGTGAGTGTGGGAAGACTTATATCGGACAAACAGTACCCACCATCGAAGATCGTTGCTGAGAACATCAAAGGCACACTCGACTGGAATATCCAAATAACTCGGCGGTAGCAGAGCACTGTTAGTCCGAGAAACACGAGATGGAATATGAGCGTACCAAGATCCTGGCTCACCTCTTAATATTGGGACAGCGTCATAAGGGAGGCTATCGAAATTCGCACCAGGGAAGATCTTATCAACCGAGATTGCGGCTACAGTCTCAGCAAGGCTTGGGACCCGGCACTGAATGTAATTAAGAAGACTCTCGGCAAGAAGTACGAACTGGCGACCAGGGCGGACGTAGCAAGCACATCGACGGTACGACAGATTCCGACGCCCACGTCTTCGCGACCGCCGGCGCGCGGGCGCGGACGGCGAAGAGAGCTGCCCGCGGGGGGAGGGGATTTAAATCGGCCACCCGCTCTCAGGAGCTCAGTTCGTCAGCGCACCTGACGATGGCGACGTGTCTGATCGCCGAAATATTGTGCCCGTTGGATACTTTGAACCGGCAGTATACCCGTGGACTGTTCGAGCATGGAAATGTTAATTTGCATAACACGCATTATGGGGCAGCTGAAAACCCATGTTGGTTGCGGAAAGTTGCACACCAAAAACCGTGGCCGGCGAATGTATGGTGTGAGATTCTGGAGGACAGAATTATAGGCCCCTATTTCATCGAAGGGAATCTTAATGGTAGGAAGTACACCACATTCCTGCAAGAAACATTAGGTCTGTTATTGGAAGAAATACCTGTAGGAATAAGGAACAGAATATGGTATCAACACGATGGGTGTCCGGCACATTTTTTGCTGATGGCTATAAATGAGTTGATGAGACAATTCCCAAATCGTTGGATTGGACGCGGAGGAGATGTGTCGTGGCCGGCTCGTTCGCCAGACTTGACACCTCTGGATTTCTTCTTGTGGGGATTCGTAAAAGACATTGTTTATAAAGACATTCCAACTGCACCAGAAAATATGCGAGAGAGAATTCCGATGTGATAAGGAATTCCACTCAATCCATGATAAGAAGATTCCAGCACTGCATTGACACCAATGGTCATCACTTCGAAAACCTTCTGTAAATGGACGTTCATGCCACCTATCTGACCTTCGTTGACCTTCAAAGACCTTACTGTTACACATCATTGGATTTGTTTCGACAGCCGCTACCAGAAAATAAGTACCAAACTATAGTATCCCATTTAAAAAAAAACAAAGTTGACCTTAATATCTCTAAAGCGACCCCACCTAGCAACAAAAATCAAGGTCATATTATGGCCCCTGTTGTCCCATGCAACTTTTGTCCCACAATCTTTTCAGCTCCTATCATACTTGGTTAGTGACTCACACTGTATACCGCATCAGTGGCCAGCATTATTGGATACGCAGATAATCTGAAAACTTTGATGCTAGCACTCTCACCATAATTAGATGTTAGAGTGCTGACACCACAGTTTTCAGATTATCCAGTTATGCTGGCCACTAGTGCGATATATATAGGGATCGTAGCAACCCCTTCCGCAGCAACTACAGCATGAAAATGGCGCATTGAAGCGCCGGAACTGGTTGTAGCAAAATAAATAAAATCATAAGGACGGCTGCAGGCGTTTTATTGTCTCACAATTACCAGCTAATTTCATAGTCCTACTGTATGGGGATTTTAAAAAAATCTATTCGCAGCTTTCATTTAAGTACACATGTCTCGTCTTGGCTAAAGGGACTATTTTTCTGTCTAAAGCAAGTCATCTCTAGGGTAACGACTATAAGTTCTATGTAAGTAAAGTCCGTAGTCCATTCACAATTAACTCTAAAATGAGTGACTTATTTCCGAAGTCGGAAGTTTTGTTACCAGTCATGTGATACAAGAGTCGTACAGTTTCATGAACAATGCATGCTAAACAGTTTTTTGTCTTTATTATGGACTCTTCGCTAGGCTTTACTTCCATCCAAAGATGTTGGGCAAACCAAGAGACTTACCTAGGCGTTGTTAATAGTTGAATTATGAGATGCGTTGTTTATTATTTCCTTCTTGCAAGTAACTTCCCTCTGAATGTTTTTGGTTTTGAAGCATTTATCGTCGAGAGTGTTTTACACGTGCACGTCGAAGTCCCCGTTTTACAAATTACTTACATACAAAAATGTTTCATTGCGGTAAGGTTTCCCTGTGATTGGTTTGGACTGAAAAGGTAATTGGTAAGACTACGCAAACATAGCATTTCCACCGAAATACTGAAATCCATTTGATACCAACAGTATTTCTGTTGCCGTGTTTCCATGCTGTTGTCCTATTCTGTTTGGTATAAATATAGCGGTTAAATTTTCCAGCAGTCGTTCTGCGAGGAAGATAATAACTGGAGACTACAATGGATAAGCTTCATTTGGAAATTGAATTATTTGCTTATCGAGATGTCAATACAAGTAGATGTTCTGTGCCTCGAAGGTTGCAGACCTGAGTAATTCGTCCATTTGGGAATTGTATCGCCAATAGATAACGTTCTTTAGTATTTGTAAGTTGTCAGTAGGGGAGCTGACAATCAGACGTAAAAGCATTTTAATATTTGAGTGGCGGCAGAACGTCGTGCAGTGACATCGTATACAGTAGCTACATACACACACACTGAAGTGAGACAATGCCAGAGTTTTACATTTCATTTAAATATTTATATAGACTATGGCAAGTCCTGGGGTTGGCCCCTATGAAGACAAGGTGTGGGCGCACGATAAGAAAGCGCCAGAGATTCTACAAGTGTTTTATGACACTTTCTGCGTTATGGTTCTTTATTACAGCGTTCAGTGCAGTGTCAGCGCTTTACGTTTTGTCTATTTTTTCGAAGAATTTCCTTCAAGATTTTCAAGTAACGCTGTTTGTGCACGGTATCATAGGAATTCTAGAAGAAATGAAATTGCTGTCGGTATTGGGAATCTGCACAGTAACCAGCTACCGGCAGTTAAAGTGTTTCGTCAAGGAGCTTAAACTAGCTGATATTCGTATACCGGTGAAAAACATAGAAAATGGTAAACTGTTGAGAAGTTTCTTCATAACTATTAATTTTGCGCTACTCATCGGTATGCCGTATGTCATATTTATGGGTTCTGGAGATGTGCTCCAGAGTCTCTCTCGTATCTTTCTGCTGTTCTTCGATGTGATGATCACGCTACAATTCGTCTTGCTGGTCCTGGAACTTTGGGCAAGGTTCTCCAGTGTGAACGCCTGCCTCCAGGAGGTATTGTCCTTTCCCTGTTCTACGACGGTTGGACGAGCTCCACCGTCTCGTCGGTTATCACTGCTGCAGCTGCAAGAGGCGTACGTAGCCTTGGGGCGCGCTGCAGACCACCTTCTAGCACACTTCGGCGTACCGGTAGCCGTCGACATCGCCAAGTGCATGGTCGGAGCCACCAGCAGCTCCTACGATGTCTTCATCGAGCTGTTGCAATCGAACGGTAAGCAGGGACTCGTCGTTCCATCGGTGGCTGTACCAGAGGCGTGGTTGGCTCTTCACTGGTTGGAGCTGCTACTGATGTCTCTGTCGTGTGCGGCTGCAGAGAACGCTGCGGCAGCCACCGGGGTGATCCTCCTCAGGTCTTCGGCGGTACCTCGGCTGCGCTCAGCTGACGTCGACGACTTCCTCCGGCTCACGCTTCACGGACCACGGGTGTCGTTCACTGCCGCCGGTTTCGTCAAAATCGACCGTCGTCTTCTGGTCTCCGTCCTCACTGCCATCGTTACCTACCTTATAATTATGGGTCAGCTAACTTTTAACTAGTGTCAAATACATCGACTTTCCTTTGCGACGAATTATTACGAGAGCTTAAACAAATTCTTCGATCCAAACCTACCAGAGCAGTTAAATTAGATAGACGTACTCTAAAGTGAAATTTTCAGTGTAAAATTATCACTATGAGTATCGTAAAAGATGGTGTCCACTAGGGATGGTAATTACCTCTGACACAATCGGTTTTCGGATATATCGACTTTTTTCAGCGCCTTTAACAGGACTGTTAAAACCGCTCAAAAGAACCTGTTTCTGATATAACCGATTTTCGGTATTCTATTTTGTTTCATGTAATAAACATAGAAATCGAACAAAGAGTTAAAAATTTTGACTTCCTTACTTTCAAAATCTGTAGCAACAAAATATTAAATTAAATACGAAATTTAAAAAAAGTTTAATCCACCCTCTGTTCTATGCTTTTCTCGAAAAGTGATAAGTGGTTGACTTTTACAAAAAATCACCAGTAATCTTCTATTAATTTTAATTTTTTGAAACTATGCTCAAAAGCCATGTTGTAATCGAGGATCGTACCACTATTGGACATTAAGAATAGTCAATGCTGAAGGGTAAAAACTAAGGATGAAGAACATTTTTCGTGTTAATTTATCTGTTTTCAAGGGCTAAAAGCAGGTAAAGGCGTTTTTATTGTAAACTGTGGATGAACTGTTAAGTTTTAAGTTTTCTCCTTATATTATGTCGCAAGGTTGTTGAGGCTCCTCCAGTTTTTAACCTTTTAAAGCAAATGGAGCATTGTGCTTCATCGATACCACACTTTGTAAAATAGTTTTAGAGTAGGGATGGTGCCAAACTTAATGCAACTTAGATCCAACAACAGTGAGAAACTATCATATAATCCAGTCTCGGAAAAATCTTGTGCAATACATCTACACGGGTAGGGTCTACTATCTAATAGGCCGCGCCGTATTCTAACAGGTACATCACTTTCTCAGCAATGCTGTTCCAATTCTTATGTCGTTTGTTTGTTGCACGTTTCTGTCGGCATTGTTATTAAAACAGCAGTGATCGCTTATACCATCTCCTACATTTTTTAACGAAACATTTCAAGTTCTGCCAAATTTACGAACAAAAATTATTCGTTCATTAAAGGAGGTCTATTTAAAAACGAAAAATTATAGCACTGCTGCTATGACTAATTGATATTTCGGTCGTCAGCATCACTCCTAAACAAGGATCTACAGTATGATACGTATGATCTATAACTATAATAAATCCATTGAGAAGGTGCAACGACAATTTAGATATGTATATAGTTCGAAGTACCGGTCACTCGTGGTTGTACCTTTAGAAATGGTTGAAAAATTGAAAACTAAAATGTAAAATACGGAAGCGAAGATAGCTTTAGTTTTTAAAGTAATAAACAGCAGCTGTGAATCGTCTACTGTTTATATTTTCCCTCTAATCTAGGTTTTGATTTGCAAAAATATTATCAGAGAACAGCTGCCTATTGATGACAAAGACAGATGGCTAACGAACAAAAGTCGAAAAATAGTCATAGTATTTGTGGAAAAAAGAAATGTTTGAAAGTGAAATCAAACAGCATATATACGAGGCCAATCCAATTCGAGGTTAAATATCATAAAAGTGAATACAAATCCATAATTAGCAAGCTACTTACTTTTATAAATTACATTATCATTGCAGTTCTACATATAGTTAATTACACATAATTAGATAAAAGCTTTACATATAGTAATACATGCCGGCTGGAGTGGCCGTGCTGTTCTAGGCGCTACAGTCTGGAGCCGAACGACCGCTACCGTCGCAGGCTCGAATCCTGCCTCGGGCATGGGTGTGTGTGATGTCCTTAGGTTAGTTAGGTTTAATTAGTTCTGATGACCTCAGAAGTTAAGTCGCATAGTGCTCAGAGCCATTTGAATCACTTGAAACATAGTAAAACAGTAGATTAAATAAATATTTAATACATTAGTACATTACATTTAACTGAAACATAAACTCCTTGACTAGAATTGGATAAACGGCAAGAGAAATGTAAATAATTGAATTACTGATAGTACGAAGTCAATGTGAAGTGCATGCAGATTTATATTATTTTTGAGGGTTTCCAATAGATTTACTTTTCCCCACACTCTGCTATCTGGAGAACCTGAGACTGTACAGTGTCGAAAACATTTTTATGTCCACCTGCTGAGTGTTATGTGTGCTGTGTGCTGAGTGTTATGTGTGCTGTGTGTTGGCTGTGACTTATGTCACGTGATGTAGGAAATAGAGGTGGATGTGTGAGAGGAAATGCAGTTCTCTCACCATAGAAATTAGTCAACAGAAAAATATTCCGTTTTGTAAAAATGAAAGACCAATAACTTTAATGTAGAATTTATCAGTATTTATGAAACAAGGAAGAATGTCAGCAGTACGTGGGTAGATATAACCGATTATGGATTTGTACACTGGGGATCTGTTATTCACCCAGCACCATTAATGACACAGAATAATATTGACTAAGATGGTGCATAATACGGGTTCAGTGTGTGTTGGAGGAAAAGCTGCGTAAGACTTCGTGTAGCCACTCAAAAAATGCAGATTTGCTTGCATACATCTAATGAATTGCCATGCGCTCCGTGTACTATGTAAAGAAATTATATTGGAGTTCTGTGAGACAGTCGGTTAATCATTTGTGTTCTGAAAGTATTTCGCAACAGAAGCTACGCCGACGTAATTTTGCCTGATTTTGCTTTTCCAGTGCTTGTGACAATCTTTATCATTTTCTTGAGAACGTTTATGGCTTTTATCCTTACGAGTTTTTTGTCAATAATTTGTCTCAAAACTACATAATTCTATGTATATTTTTTGTTGGGGGATAACATTCTTTTACATTATCTGTTTACCTTTACGAAGGATTTGAATTCTTCCGCTGACAAAAGGTTTTCGTCAGGTTGTTCAGCACACTGTGATGTGTCCCCCATGGATACACCCGAAATTCCAGAAGCACATTCAGAATTTTTATCATCATAATCGTCTCGAGATCGGCAATTGTAAACTGGCGTGGACTATGATTTTACACCATTGAGCAGAAGGCAGGGATTGTTTCACGTAAGTTTGTCTCCAACTGAGAATTATCCCCAGCCTCTGACAGGAACACTGAGACAGATTGCAAATCATTGATATTTTTAGTCTGACAAACATTGTTAAGTCGATTGCAATGTCGGAGCTTCGACTATAGTGCCCTGCAACTTGCTGAACAATAGTGGATGCGTGAAGGTTGCTGGAAGCTTCTGAATTCTTCGTTGTATATTCTGACGGTTCCGTACCAGAAGAGCGACGTCCTTTCGTACTTTCAGTGAAAAAATTTAAAACTGTCGGAGATGTCGACATCTTGTACGATCTTGTGTAACGTATGCGTTGCAGCAAGTTCTTCTCGCACTGGTTGACTTATAGGTTATGTGGCTTTAAGTGCATTTAAGTTGCAGACGATACTTGTATGACTTACAGGTTATGTGGCTTTAAGTGCATTTAAGTTGCAGACGATACTTGTATCATTGACAAGATTTGGACAGTTCTTGTTCCTTCGTATGGAATATGCAGTGTCGACGGCACTTAACTGAAATGTTCGTCAACGGCCTTGACGCGTGATAACACCGGTTCTCGCTAGGTCACTGAAGTTAAGCGCTGTCGGGCTTGGCTAGCAGTTGGATGGGTGACCGTCCGGTTGGCTAGCAGTTGGAAGGGTGACCGTCCGGGTACCGCCTTTGGCAAGCAAGGTGCACTCTGCCCTTGAGAGGCCAATTGCGGAGCTAGTTGACTGACAACATCCGCTCACGAAAACCGACTATGGCCGGGAGAGCTGTGTACTGACCACATGTCCCTCCATATCCGCGTCCAATGACGCCTGTCACTTGAGGATGACACCACGGTCGGTCGGTACCGGTGGGCCTCCCGAGGCATGTTCGGACGGAGTTAGCGAACTCTTCAATGATAAACTGTGCAGTACGTCCAACGTTTTTAGACATTTGATCAACAATTGAAGAACTAGCTACTTAAGGAAACACTTCAGAAAAACTGTGGCACGAACGTCCCCATGAGTGTTACGCCACCTTCTTGGAGTAAGTGAGCAACATGTTCACTGTGGTGTCACCGCCAGACACCACACTTGCTAGGTGGTAGCCTTTAAATCGGCCGCGGTCCGTTAGTATACGTCGGACCCGCGTGTCGCCACTATCAGTGATTGCAGACCGAGCGCCGCCACACGGCAGGTCTAGAGGGACTTCCTAGTACTCGCCCCAGTTGTACAGCCGACTTTGCTAGCTATGTTCACTGACAAAATACGCTCTCATTTGCCGAGACGATAGTTAGCATAGCCTTCAGCTACGTCATTTGCTACGACCTAGCAAGGCGCCATTACCAGTTACTATTGATGCTGTAAAACATGTACCGCCAAGAGCGATGTTCACCATTTATGGATTAAAGTTAAGTATTCCACAGCTTCGTCCTTTTTTGCTAGTCTAATTTCCTTGACCTGTTCCAGACCTCACGCCAGCCTGCGTGAGCTAAAACGCGTGCCTTTCGGCTTCCTCTCATACCGGGTTGGCTCTCTTGCCAATCCACAACATTCTCCTTGTAAAAAGATCTCATGGTACCACGCACGTTCTCGATGAGGATCGCTTTGTCTGGAGAGAGGGTGTTGTCAGCGACGGCAGATGAGTGTTGTCATTACTGCAGTCAGTGTCAGCTACGTCTGCTCGCGCAACGGCCGTCTTCGATGATGACTGTAGCACCACCATGTGGCAGGTCGCGAAACCAGCCACGCCTGTCGGCTAATCTTGCCAACTGTTAACGTATCTAAATATGTTAATTTCTTAATAGAGACATCACGATCGATTACACGAATATCTAAAAGTATTCACTATTAACAAGCAAATCGACTCAAAAACGGCCGGCCGGAGTGGCCGAGCGGTTCTAGGCGCTACAGTCTGGAACCGCGCGACCGCTACGTCGTCAAAAAAATGGTTCAAATGGCTCTGAGCACTATGGGACTTAACATCTATGGTCATCAGTCCCCTAGAACTTAGAACTGCTTAAACCTAATTAACCTAAGGACATCACACAACACCCAGCCATCACGAGGCCGAGAAAATCCCTGACCCCGCCGGGAATCGAACCCGGGAACCCGGGCGTGGGAAGCGAGAACGCTACCGCACGACCACGAGATGCGGGCTCTACGATCGGCGGTTCGAATCTTGCCTCGGGCGTGGATGTGTGTGATGTCCTTAGGCTAGTTAGGTTTAAGTAGTTCTAAGTTCTAGGGGACTGATGACCTCAGAAGTCCAATAGTGATCAGAGCCATTTTGACTCACAAACGCGCTAAATGAACAAAAACAGATGCAAACAGACAATCGCAGTTGTGTACTGTCGGGAAGGGCACAACTCCGTTAATTTCCATAGCAGCCACGGGAACGACTGGGAGGGCGTGATTTTATTTCAGTGATTACAACGGATTCGATTGGGAACGTTGTCATAAAGACGTTTCATCCTCTTCTGAAGGAAGACAGCCCACAACTGTTGTAACTAGTCACTGATAGTCTAGATACTGGCGCTGAGACGGACTAGATCCCTCAGCTGGTCCCATTCAAGTACTACCGGCTGGGGCTCTTGCTGGCCGTGGGAGTACATCATTACTTAAGCAGCTCATGTAGTCAGGTACCATGTGTTGGCGAGCATTGTCCTGCTGCAAAATGACTCCATGATACTGTTACATCAGGGATAACGCATCAGGACCCAACGTGTCCTTGAGGTACTGTTGTGCCATCAGTGTTCCCTCAATCACTAACAGCCGTGAAATGAAATTACGCTTACTTCCCTACCATGACGCCAAGGAGTGGCACCGCCGTGCCCGTCCGAAACTTTGCAAGACTGGAACCTTTTCCCAGGTCATCCGGAGTCGTGTAGGACTGAGATTCATCTCTGAACACAACGCGAAGCGATTCACCAGCATTCTATGCTTAACCAGCAGAACATTCAGTCAAATATTTGCCGATATTTTCGCGAGCGAAAGAGGTTGAAGAAGTTATGTCGACGGGTGATCAGTTTCAAACTGTCATCCTGTTTTAACAAAGAGTTGCAGCGTAAGCATTACTGGCGAGTGCAATGAAATAATGAGCCCTTGAGTAAATATATTGAGCGGATTCGAACCTCTGTTTTGGCCCTAGAATTACATATTCCCGAGGGTAAAATAGTCGGTAACATATTGGAAAGGATGAGGTCCGAGGATCGAACTCGCATCACCTTTCGTAGTAAATCCTCCACCTATTATCAATTAAGTGCTTTGGTTTCTAGCATTGAGGGACTTAGTTACGCTGAAAATCAGCGGGTTCAATCATCTTTTGGTTGTTTCGGAGTTAGAGGCTGATGGGTGCAACCTAAAATCGTCAACACCCCGCGACAACGATTTAAAGTCTGTTTTCGTTGCTGGCTGGTGGGACATTTTGTTCGTGAGTGTCCGGTTCAGCGGAAAGTGGAGATAGACAGCTCACGGTGCAGGAAGTCGGGAAAGGACTGTATACCTTCCTTTCCTAGGCGTTGTCGTTGAATTGGGGGCGCAGTGCGTAAGCCCTAACCCAGTGTGTGATCAGTTGAATCATGAGTCAGTCTGCGCCCTTGTTGATTCTGGGAGTTCAGCATCGCTACTGGACTATCATTGGTACCTGGAGTATCGATATTTATGTACGTTTGCTTCCTTACGAATTTCTTCGATCTGTTAGCGGCCATCAGCTGCTTTTAGTCGGAGAGTTTGTGGTTATTTTGAATATTGCGACGTTTTTCTGTCCGTCAAGTTGTTAATGGTTAAGAATTTGTCTGTTAATTTGATCCTTGGCTGCAATTTTGTACACCGCGCGGGATTAATGTTGAATAGTCGACAATGCACTATTTATTTCAAATTTTGTCCGAGGGAACGAATCGATTTATGCTAGTGTATGTCTCACTGCCGGTGTGTTCTGTTTTGTCTGCTAATGGGTCTTATGGACTGAGTCATTTGGAGCCACAAAAAAGTATCAGTTGTCGCGAGTGCTCGATAAGTTTCTAGAAGTCCTCACCAGTAGGCTTAGCATGACTAACAAAATCCAGTACAAAATCAGATTGATGGACGATATTCCGGTTCGACAATCGCCCTAAGCGTTATCCCTTCCCTCCCCCCCCCCCCCTCCAAAATGAAGAGCCTGCGTGCCCTGATAGACGGTATGTTGCGTGAAGGTGTCATAAGACGTTCTACCTCCCCTGACGTGTCACCTATGTTCTTGATTCCTAAGGGTAGTAAGGGGGAGCTCCGACCGGTAGTTGACTACAGGTCGGTGAACGAAAAGGTTACGTTGGAGTCTGTGCCTTTATATCTGGTATTCATCATTGTTTCACATGGTTCTCTGGAGCAAAGTATTTCACCGTTTTGGATTTGAACCAAGCCTATTGCCTAATTTCGCTGTCAGAGGATTCCAAGCGCATTACCACCTTCTGCACTTATTGGAATCTACTCGAATTTACTAGAGCTCTGCATGGTCTGTCAACAGGAGCGGCTGTTCTATCTAGGTTACTGGATCGGATGCTTGACGACATAAAATTTAAGTGTGTATACAATTATTTGGACGATGTTGTTATCCTTTGCCCCATCTTTGAGAAACACTTGTGGCATTTGGAAGCAGTGTTAAGAGAGGTTTAGGGAGGCGGGACTGATCCTGAAACCTTCTAAGATCACCTTGGCGTGCCGACAGAGTTCATTCGTAGGCCATTTAGTCTCTGTCGAAGGAGTTAGTATAGGTCAGGAGCATACGAAGGACCTCCAAAAATTCCCCCTCCGGCAAATTAAAGAGGGCTGCAGATTCATTGAGATGGCCAACTATTTCCGCAAATATGTGCCCAACTTCGCACAATTTTCTGCCCCTCTTGATAACTTACACAGGAAAGGAGTTAATTTCTATTGGAATCAAACTCAATAAGCATCCTTCGAAGCTATTAAGCAGGCTCCTACTAACCCGCCAGACTTCGAATTCCCATTTGTAGTCCAAACTAAAGGCTTTACTTGTGAGGTAGCAGCAGTCCTCCTCTAAGAGCAGGAAGGGGAACGTATACCGGCGGAGTATACGTCTGTGAGGCTATTACCGGTAGAGCTTAAGTATTCGATCTGCGAATGGGGGGCACTAGCGGTGCTTTTTGCTTTAGAAGAGCTTTGGTTTTACCTTAATCACCGTGAATTCTTGCTTGAAAGTGATAATCAAGCCTTCAGTTTGGTAGGACGCGCCCACGTAAGACGGGTCTCATAGCTCACTGGGCCGAATGAATTTCAGCTTTCCAATTCAGTATGAGGCATATCCTTGGCACCGCCAATCAGGTGACCGACGCCTTGAGTCGAATGTTTGAGGTTGGGTTTCATCAGGTGGAGAAGTATTCCGGTCCGGAGGATTGTGTAGGTGGGATACTATCCGAAGTCCCAGACCCCTACCGGGACCTCAGGTAAAGACAGGACAGTAATCCCAGGATTAAGACCATTACGAATAAGCTATTGAATGGTGAACAGGTGGCCAGACATTTCATCCATAACGGCCTAGTTTGTTGACATGGGGTGGGGTCAGGTGGTTTTGGAATCTGTTTGCCCTGTCAGATCGTCCAGCCTGTGTTCCAGTACTTTCATCATACGGTGGTTGCACGGCATCTAGGTGTCCACAAAACTATCGCTAATATTAGGCACCATGTGTTTTGGCTTCCTTATACAAGGATGTTTGGCGGATGGTAAGTGAGTGTGGAGTCTGCAAAGAAGCAAAACGTAAATCTAGCCCCAGTGAAGGACTTCTGCAATCCACTAGGGAAACTTATACCATGGATAAGTGGTTCATCTATTATACTGGTACTTCGCCACGCACTCGCCATGGTAACCGGTACGTGCTCGTGGTAGTCGATGCCTTCTCACGCTTCTATTGGTTAGTCCCTAGCCGCGCGGTTATGGCACCTATTACTATTCGACATATCTCGGAGGTACTTTCCATCTTTGGCCCGCCGAGGTGCTTCGTCAGCAGTAATACCCTGGATTTTAACACTAAGGGTTTTAGATGATTTTGTTTTGAGCAGTCTATTCGCCACGTCACAGCCACCCCCTAAAATCCTCAACCATCTTTTGCGGAACGTGTTAACCGAACTTGAAAGAAGCTCATATTGTATTCCATAGTACGAGGGTCACTCCAAAAAAAATGTACATTATTTCTGTAAAAATAGTTTTCATTCTGCGTGTGTGAAAGTTTTACAGTGTGTAGATACATCCTTCCCGCCTGTTTTCAAATTTAGTTCAACCTGTTCCCGTGAGCGGCACCGTCACAACATGTCTTCAAGATGGCTGCTACACTTGACGTTCGTCAGAAGCAACGTGCTGTCATAGAATAACTGTACTGTGAAAACGAGACAGTGGGAAACATCCACAAGAGGTTGAAAAAGGTGTATGGAGACGCTGCTGTCGATCGCAGTGCAGTTAGTCGGTGGGTAAGCAGGTCACGTGATGAAAGCGGGCACGGCAATATTGAGGATTGTCCTCGCAGCGGCAGGCCTCGTACTGCACACACTCCGGACAATGTGCAGAGAGTTAACGAATTGGTGACTACTTACAGACGCATCACAGTGAACGAATCGTCACGCTACGTTGGGATAGGGGAAGGAAGTGTTTGCACAATACTGAAAGTGTTGGCATTAAAATAGGTTTGTGCCAGGTGGGTTCCCAGGATGTTGACAGTGGCTCACAAAGAAACAAGAAAAACGGTATGCAGCGAACTTTTGGAACAGTACGAGAATGGTGGAGACGAATTTCTTGGAAGAATTGTGACAGGTGATGAAACATGGCTCCATCATTTTTCACCAGAGACGAAGAGGAAATCAATGGAGTGGCATCATGCAAATTCACCCAAGAAAAAAAATTCAAAATCACACTTTCTGCTGAAAAAGTTATGGCTACGGTGTTTTTCGATTCCGAAGGACTCTTGCTTGTCGACATCATGCCAAGTGGAACCACCACAAATTCTGATGCATATGTGACGACACTGAAGAAACTTCAAGCTCGACTGAGTCGTGTTCGACCACATCGGCAAAAGCAGGATGTTTTGCTGTTGCACGACAATGCACGGCCACATGTCAGTCAAAAACCCATTGAAGCGATCACAAAACTCGGATGGACAACACTGAAACACCTGCCTTACAGTCCTGACCTGGCTCCATGTGACTACCATCTCTCTGGGAAACTCAAAGACTCTCTTCGTGGAACAAGGTTTGAAGATGATGACTCCCTTGTGCACGCTGCCAAACAGTGGTTCCAACAGGTTGGTCCAGAATTTTATCGTAGGGTATACAGGCGCTGGTTCCAAGACGGCGTAAGGCAGTTGAGAGGCATGGAAATTATGTGGAGAAATGAAAATATTGTTCCTAAAGGATGTATCTACACACTGTAAAACTTTCAAACATGTAGAATAAAAGATGGGTTTAAAAAAATAGTGTGCATTTCTTTTGAATTGACCCTCGTAATTCGCAGAGTAAATGGGATCACTCCATGGGGTGTCTTAATTTCCCTTTAATATGGCCCAAAATCTGTCATTGAAGGCTGCCCCTGCATCTCTTGTGTTGGGATATCAAGATAATTCACATCTGGACAACTTGCGTTCAGTTAATGATTTGCTCCCCGAACGTAATGATGGTAATGTACTGTAGGAGAATTGGAGGAAGGCGCGTCGAAATACACTCCTGGAAATTGAAATAAGAACACCGTGAATTCATTGTCCCAGGAAGGGGAAACTTTATTGACACATTCCTGGGGTCAGATACATCACATGATCACACTGACAGAACCACAGGCACATAGACACAGGCAACAGAGCATGCACAATGTCGGCACTAGCACAGTGTATATCCACCTTTCGCAGCAATGCAGGCTGCTATTCTCCCATGGAGACGATCGTAGAGACGCTGGATGTAGTCCTGTGGAACGGCTTGCCATGCCATTTCCACCTGGCGCCTCAGTTGGACCAGCGTTCGTGCTGGACGTGCAGACCGCGTGAGACGACGCTTCATCCAGTCCCAAACATGCTCAATGGGGGACAGATCCGGAGATCTTGCTGGCCAGGGTAGTTGACTTACACCTTCTAGAGCACGTTGGGTGGCACGGGATACATGCGGACGTGCATTGTCCTGTTGGAACAGCAAATTCCCTTGCCGGTCTAGGAATGGTAGAACGATGGGTTCGATGACGGTTTGGATGTACCGTGCACTATTCAGTGTCCCCTCGACGATCACCAGTGGTGTACGGCCAGTGTAGGAGATCGCTCCCCACACCATGATGCCGGGTGTTGGCCCTGTGTGCCTCGGTCGTATGCAGTCCTGATTGTGGCGCTCACCTGCGCGGCGCCAAACACGCATACGACCATCATTGGCACCAAGGCAGAAGCGACTCTCATCGCTGAAGACGACACGTCTCCATTCGTCCCTCCATTCACGCCTGTCGCGACACCACTGGAGGCGGGCTGCACGATGTTGGGGCGTGAGCGGAAGACGGCCTAACGGTGTGCGGGACGGTAGCCCAGCTTCATGGAGACGGTTGCGAATGGTCCTCGCCGATACCCCAGCAGCAACAGTGTCCCTAATTTGCTGGGAAGTGGCGGTGCGGTCCCCTACGGCACTGCGTAGGATCCTACGGTCATGGCGTGCATCCGTGCATCGCTGCGGTCCGGTCCCAGGTCGACGGGCACGTGCACCTTCCGCCGACCACTGGCGACAACATCGATGTACTGTGGAGACCTCACGCCCCACGTGTTGAGCAATTCGGCGGTACGTCCACCCGGCCTCCCGCATGCCCACTATACGCCCTCGCTCAAAGTCCGTCAACTGCACATACAGTTCACGTCCACACTGTCGCGGCATGCTACCAGTGTTAAACACTGCGATGGAGCTCCGTATGCCACGGCAAACTGGCTGACACTGACGGCGGCGGTGCACAAATGCTGCGCAGCTAGCGCCATTCGACGGCCAACGCCGCGGTTCCTGGTGTGTCCGCTGTGCCGTGCGTGTGATCACTGCTTGTACAGCCCTCTCGCAGTGTCCGGAGCAAGTATGGTGGGTCTGACACACCGGTGTCAATGTGTTCCTTTTTCCATTTCCAGGAGTGTATTTTCCGGGCCCATCAGACGATAGCCGATCGTCATAATAAGGGGCGTGGAGAGTTTAGGGGCAAGTTAGATGGTCGGGTTTCTGTACGCAACCTCAATATTAACCAGAAAGGGTGGAACAATAATGTACCAAAGTTCAATGAAGATTCTGAGCAGCAGTTAAACGTAATAAAAAGTAAAGTCGTACGGCACAGTTGGCTGGGAGACCCGAGGGGCGGGTTCAACTGTTTAATTCGAAAGGCTTTACCTCTCCGTCACGCACACTGCACCTGTCCTTCGCTAAGTGTGAGAGTTGCGTGTGAGAGTTGCGTGTCAAAGTGTAGTGGTACGTGTAGGTAACTGTAAAGGGCGTGTCTGTAGCGAGGTGTCACGTGTTTGTTGGATTGATGAGAGAAGAGAGAGCGTCAAATCCGTTGTCGGCACATAGCTTATTGCTCTCGAATTGCATCAAGGGGGCTGCCTAGCTTAACGTCCCCATCCGACGGACATATCACCATCCACAGGGTCACATGCTCGCACCCCATGAGATACCCTTGAAGAGGTTTGGAATGTACTCCAGGATATCAGTGCAAAAACTGATGATATTCTTTTCCATAAAAGACAAGGGGAAGCTCCCAACAGCACGTGGCGTAGCAAGGCGGTTACCCACCCAAGCACCACTCACGCCTGACCTTCCCGAATTTAGGTGACCAGACGAGAGACGGTGTATTCAACGGGTCTAGTTCGTTTGCTGTTACATATAGTAACAAGTACTCATTCTAACGATCAGCGATCAACGAGAAGCTGTCTCACTGTCGAGAAAAAGTAAAAGAACATGATAACTTTTTTTTACGTTAATCTCTTTTCCCATGTAATTGAATAGTGTGGAACTAACGTAAGTATTACAAAACCTGTTGTCATGGCTGGAGTTTGTAATTATGAATAAAAATTTAACACATCAACGTATTTCATTTTAATTTATAATTCTTGAATGACTTAATAATACGAATGCGCTATAGGATTTGAATCCATTTGTATCGGCAAGGCAACATTTAGCTTCTGGTCGACGAGTACTTTCGCTGGCAACATTAGTCAGTGACTTAGAATTGGCACATTCTCGATTCTTTACACCCATAGGGAGGTGAAACTCAAGGGTGTAGAGCATGCAATTATTGGCTGAGACTGGGGCTGTTCGGCCCTGCTGTGCAAGTCTTCCTATTTGATGCGATGCTCAAAATGAGATGAAATGATTAGGAGAACACAAACACTCAGTCGCCGAACAAAGAAAATCTCCAACTCGACTAGGAATCGAACTTGAATTCTACAATCCAGAGGCCGCAGTCCTAACCACTAGATCAGAAGCTGCAGACTATAGTTACGAAAAGAGAGAGAGAAGGATATTAGCATACACGTCTACAGATCCTACATGAACTTGTCCTCATGAACGCGGAATAAATAAAAATATTCGGAATATATTGCATTTAAGATGCAAGAACACAATAGTGACAAACGTGTAAGAGTTTATTAAAAGAAAATGAGAATGAATACTTTCCGCTTTGCACACACTGGGAAAGAACTAGTACCTTTTATCGTAATGACTGGCACTACAGCCGATTAAATTATCCGTAAATGAAATCGATGTTTGAGAGTATGGAGAGTAATAGCCTGTGCTGACATTTGGGAGATTAAATGTAGGTCGCCTGTGGATTTTGACGCCTTTCATTGTGTTCTTAACGCTTAGCATCACAAACGTACTAAAGTAATTCAATATTTTCATGGCCTATAGGTTCAATACTACCGTATATTACTAACATAAAATTTCTCCTTGCTGCATACGATAAGAATCTACGGGTATCGAATGATTTCGATTAACGAAGTAGGATAGATTGATCTGATGATTTTAAAAGGGAGACAGCATTCGTCTGATGGCAAGGAAACTGGAAAAATTCGTAAAAAGCAGTAACGCTGTCAAACAATGATTTCTACTGTTTTTGGAAATTTGCAGTAATGTTTTATGGGACAAACTGCAGAGGTCATCAGTCGCTAAGCTTATGCACTACTTAATCTATCTAAAAACTAACTTACGCTAAGGAAAACACACACACCCATGCCTGAAGGAGGACTCGAACCTCCGATGGGGGAAGCCATGCGGTCTGTGACAAGACACCATTTCTGCTGTCTCACGGGACTTTCATCTATCGCAAATGCCCAGTCAGAACTGAAAAATAGACAGTCATGTTCAGAAAAAATAGAACGCCTTGAATGACTAGAGAAAGGACTTTCATATTCACAGGGCATGGTCCTTAATACGTTCTGCAGAAATGATTAGCATTTAGACATCTCAGGTCAGTATATGTCCTGTCGCCTAATAGACACAGGTTCGCCGTGGTTTATGATAATTTCTTCCAAGGGTGATGGCATCGGTGTATATAAGGTGCGAATGGCATCCTGTGCTATATTGATACATGTTGCAGTCACCTGGTTGCAAAGTTCATCTGTGGTGGTTAACACTGGAACACGGCGTTTCATCTGTCATTTCACAACACCATACACATTTTCGATTGGTGACAAGTCTGCTGATCTGGCAGGCTAGGGGGCTGAAATTCTATGTGTTCGTGCAGCAAAATGTGGTCTTGCATTTGTAAGGTGGCGTGGTCTCCTGATCTTCATTTCTTACATATTCTGTCCTAACAATCGTATTCTGCACATCAAGACGCTTCATTTGAACCCAAACTCGATAAGGTGGAGTCAGTTTTGTATGAATTCCTGTAAGCGATATGCAAATTTAATAAGTAAATCGCAAGTGCGCACAGAGGTTGAAAAATGTCGAGGCTAGCATACACAACATAACAGCCACAGGAATTCTCGTTCTAAAGAGGAAACCAGCCCGCTGGGAAGCCAGTCCATTCAACAACACACCTACTTCGGCCGAAGCGACTGCCCAGAGAGAGGACAGCTTTTGCCAGAGCGAATGGATAACGACCCCTGTGTTCGACTTAAAAGCAAATTCCGCTACATTGTATGGGAGCGCCCAGAAGACGCATTTTTTCATGGACCGACTGCATAGTTGCTGAGTTCTCACAGGAGGACAGTAAACGCCTAACGGAGAAGCAACATATTTCCGCACTGATCGACTCAAACGAAACGTCATTCTCCTGTTTAAAAGAGCAACGCTGATTGGCGGAATATTTCTGACGCAAAGAGCCAGAGGAGTGAGGAAAGGCAGCGAATGATATAGCCATGCAACTTTTCCAGAAAAAGGGGCTGTTCTGTTTTCATTCTTAGAGCAGGAACACGTAAAGAGAGCGAGTGCGCTCATATGTGTATGCAAAGAGCGACGAACGAAGTCTCTCCTCAGTACTTCACTGGGAGAGCACCTCTGTCGTTAGCGAATCGGAGTGACACCCTATATTGAGTCGCTCGTCATTAAGCGTTGTTCACTGTGTTGGCTGCCACACTTACTGTGTGGTGTGAACACGGACAGAGTACTAGTTAAACGCCTGTGAGCGAGTATTGAGTGGCATCATGGTGGACTGGTTGTCTGATCGGTGTACAATGCCAATAGTTAGACAGGGGCGGATAGGAGTTCTTGACTTCATCAAGGCATAGGGAGAGTTTGATGGGCGAAGGTCAATCCAGATAGAAAGAGATAGTTGTGTTACTTGTCAGCAGCGAACAACGCAGGCAGCAGTCGTCGCAGCTCATGGTATTGTGTGCTACAGCGTATGCGAGCCGCACCTGTCCTCCCTACCAGTACACTCCATATCTCACACGATAGCCTTGACCGTACCTAGAAAAGTTATTCAAACTGTGTAGGTGCGGCTCTCAGCCATTCTGCCGAGTAAATAACATTCTTAAAGAAAAGGAAGGAAAGAAACTTTCCATACTTTGTAAAATAATAGCATTCCTATCCATAAGAGGCAATATACTGTTTCGAAAAGAACCCGGATATTTATTAATTTTGAACAAAAAGTTTCGCTTGATTTCTCAGAATTTTTTTTTGTGCTATAAATAGTACTTCTCGTTCATTTAATGCTTTTCTTGCACTAACTAGCAATACTCCAGTACCCAAGTATTCCAATAGTTACGTAAGAATATAGAATATTTTTGTGTCTTTTCCTTACAGCGGATGACTCCAAAAAATATTTGTTGCTGAATGTTTTTCAAGCAGTTCTTGTTGGTACATTAGGAGTGTCTGTCTGACTTCTGTAGAAGTGTGAGGTGGAAACTGTCACTTCCAGGAGCCAAAGGGTACTTGTTGGATCAACG
The DNA here is from genome assembly GCF_023864345.2 of Schistocerca serialis cubense. Taxonomy (NCBI): domain Eukaryota; kingdom Metazoa; phylum Arthropoda; class Insecta; order Orthoptera; family Acrididae; genus Schistocerca; species Schistocerca serialis. The sequence goes on from NC_064639.1 coordinate 352,249,131, forward strand.
CATCACGCTACTTGACAACATAATACCCACACACTCACAGAAAATGGCGACCCAGACAGGATAGGTAAAACTGCCAGGATAGGTAAAACTGCCAGGATAGGTATAATCAGAGTTAGGTACGGCAGGTAGATATCGAGGTTGGAAATTTTTTTCATATCGTAAAGAGGTATTTGCAAAGATTATGAATTAGAATAGATACAAGTAGCGAGGAAAGTAGAATTGTAGGGACAAACTCTTGTGGTATTGTGTTGGAAAATTTTGGATTTTTACGATTTTTGAGTAGCTGTTAGGGCATAGGAGTTTCAAGTGATAGCCACAGACGCTGAGTGACGCAGAGACGCAGAGTGACGCAGTATCAAATAAGTTAGAATTAAGAAGTAACATTTTTCTCCCTTTTGCAAGTGCACAGGTGGAGATCGGAGACTGTAGCAGAGCAAACAGCAGTGAAGCAGACAATTTATGACGTTGTTGTTGTTGGTTCAACCAACTGGTAAGTGATCATACAGTTTTGTAGATGTGATTGTGGTGTGTTGAAGGAACTTCCATGTTAACAAGAGCACAAGCCAACAGGTTATGGGATAGACAACAAGTAGACATGATGGTGGAGAATCAATCAGATAAACAGAAAATAAACGAGCTTGTTGACAATAGGACAGACGGTGAACCTGAGAATAGCACAGACGGTGAATCACAGAATAGGACAGTCGGTGAGCTGCAGAAATAGCATGCCCAGTTAGATTGGGATAGAACTGAGACAGATCAGACAGATGGGAATCGAAGGGGCGAGAACATCGAATTTCCAGAATACGAAATTCCGTTAGGGCACATTCCGAGCCAGAAATAGACAGCCCACGCAAGAAATGGCAAAGATTAGCAGCGAAACGAGCTAAAGAAACACGTTTGTTTGGCGCATATTCAGAGACACAATACGCATCAATACAGTCAATGAATCGGCAGTTAGCTGACGTCCAACGAAAAGTAGATAGTGAGGAAGAGGGGGAACATTTAGAATATGCCGATCCCCTTGTACACATTCTAAATATGCCTCAGCAACAGGCACAGAATCTTGTGGAGTTACGAGCGCCACGAAAAGGTTCCGTAACAGACGCAACAGTACCTGCAAACACAAGACATAACAACAGACAGGGCAGCGGGCGGAGTTGTTTGCGCCACGTAATGGTTCAACGACATACGCAACTAGTCTTCAACACAAAGTACAACACAGGGAGAAAGGAAGACAGCACGGATTGTTGCAGTTATCAAACTTAGAAACTCCACAGCATGGCCCAGTAAACGACGTAACTGACCGAGTAGAAAACAATAGAACGAGAACACACAGTTCAGCAGAAGGCATTGTTACAGGACAGGAAGCGACGATGGAGATGTTCACACAAAATGAACGATAGTATAACGAAACAGAATACACAGATAACGGATATTAATACACAAATAACGAAACAGCATCAGCAATTGAAACAGGATAATTAGAACTTGAGACAAGAGATAAAGACACAGATTCGACAGGTTAAAATCCAGATGGAAGAAGGGATCGCTAGAATTGATAGTCAGATCACACAGATAAACAAAGATGCGAAAGCATGTAGAGAAAGAATTCAGGTACTAACACAAAGTCCGCAGCAGTTACGCACTGATGTGGACAAGGTCCAATAGGACATCGTAAACGTTGACAAAAAGGTGGAATGTTTTACGAAAAAAGCCACTCGAACAGCAATATAAATTTCGGAAGAACAAGTAATTCAAAGCAAGGTCGCAAAAGTTGCACTGAAAAAATATAATCAGCGGATCAGTAAGATAGAACTTAAAAATAAAGATTAGTTTGAAAAGCTTCGAACAGAGTTGATACAAACTATCGAAGAAAAGATCGGGGCCGATTACCTCTGTAGTTAAACAACTGATACGTCAAGCATTAATTCAGTCCACGAACACGAGCCGTCTAAGAAAGTTCAAGTAGAACGAAGGCCAGATGTAACACTCGCGCAGAAATCGAAACAGAAAACCCCGATTAAAGTAGTACATGACATACCACAGAACCAGGCACATTATCTAGATAAACAGGGCACATACAGTCAGCCAATACCAATAGAAAGACAGGCGACTGAACCAGTAAATCCAATGACACAATATAACAGTAACACAGATACAGTACCGCGAATGACGAGAGTAGAGACAAACGAACAACACTTTTGTTCACCAATGTTACGATATGATGCAATAATGGGGCAGGATACTGAGCATATGCAGATAGGCAGTAGATTACCAGAGAATAGGCAAGACGACACAAGCAGTGGCAGACTATTTGAGTCCATGAATCAGCCACAAACAGGATTTATGAGTAGATATGATACAGACCACTTCCTAACAGTTAGAAAATTTCAACATTTCAAGGAAGAAACCGGTAGCTTGCATGCAAGCACATTCATCGATCAGGTCCAAGTAGGCTTGCCAAACCATTGGAGCATGGCTCACAAACTTGACTTCATTTCTGCACACATGTCAGGAACAGTAGCGGAGGTGATGCAAAAGTTCGCTGCCACCTGTACGTCTTACCTGTAGTTCAGAACAGCATTTCTCGAAAGATATTGGTCTAAGGAGGCGCAAAACAAAATTAAACACGAGTTACACCATATGAAAACTCAGGGGAGAAAAGCCTGGTAAAATTCTTTGACACAATGTACAAAACGAATCAGTGCCTAGACAAACCATGCAGTAACAGAGAGCTGATACGTCTATGTAGAATAAAGTTACCGGTAAAACATCAACAGGCGACAATAGTACAAATTAAAATACCGAATAATTCAAAGAGGTCTTAAGGGAACTTGAATTCATGTGTAAAGAAGACGAGGTGAAAGGAAAAAGAAAGGAGAGGGAACAGCAAAGGGAGAGGACTAGGGACGATTATTCCAATAATATTAATCGTAATCCAAATACCCATAATTTCAGGGAATTTAACGGACCATGGGGCATGGATGTGTGTGATGTCCTTAGGTTAGTTAGGTTTAATTAGTTCTAAGTTCTAGGCGACTGATGATCTCAGAAGTTAATTCGCACAGTGCTTAGAGCCATTTGAACCATTTTGATTATCTGTACATGTCCTCACGATTTCGCGTATTTCTTCTTTTTTTTGGGGGGGGAGGGGGGATCCACAGCCTCCAGGTGTTTAATAAACATAACATGGTCCGTCATAGTTTGTATGCGATGTTTATTTAATCGTGCGATTAGCTAGTTTCGGCTAAGTGTCATTGTCAAGCACATTTGTATCATCTGTATTTCATGCCATTTTCAAATTACTCGTATTTACAAGTTACATATATGCATATTACGTCACCGTAGTGTGGATCCTTTCGTAAAATGACAGAATATGGCTACTTTTTACTTGTAATTAAGAGTGATTTGAAAACGACATGAAATACAAATGTTATAAATGTGCTTGAGAACGACGCTTAGTCGAAATCAGCTAATCACACAGTTAAGTAAACATTGCATTATAGCCTACTACGAACCATGTTTACGTTTATCAAATTTTTTAACTTGATTAGTAGTTATTATGGGTTGGAGTTGCTCGTTTTGCAATTTGCTATTTTCCTCAAGTTTTCCTTCCTAGTCTGTTCAGTTTTTTCATGAAGTCATCGTTACTTTCTTTCTTTATAGGTATAGTCCTTGAAGCTCTTCAACATATAACATATAATCCAAACTCTTTGGCACTGCTACTTAGTGAGTACTATCGTTTGTTTCCATTCAGTACTTTACTGAGAACTACCTTTCCGTAAATTTAAATTGCCTTTCCGTTTTTTGTTGCTACTCAATCGTTTTACATTCGAAGTTTTACTAAGAGAGTATTGTCTGCATCTTTACCTGAACCTTGAAACTGAGGTCACTTAGACATTTTCGTACTGATAGTGCCTTTGTTGCACACTGTGTTTTATCTACACGGACAGAAACACGGCCTATACACGAGGAACAGAAAATTAGAAAGGCTACAGCTTGCTGATTTACGGGGCGATTATTTCTGACTGATAGAAGTCTGTGTGGCGTATGCAAATTATTCAAATGAATCGATTGTCCTTAGAATGGAATATGTCACTGTAACAAGCTGTAAACAGAGACACTACTTAGGCAAAACCTGTAAAAATATTAATACTTATGACAAGTTGTCTGTCGCATTGTAAGCACAATTTTCTACGTCTGACGACTGGAGCAGTAATAACGAAGTCTGTAGATACGTTTACGATAATGACAAAAACGAAGGCAAACATGACCTAGCTTATCTGCAATTCTCACTGATAATGATCTCTCGCTTTTCTTTTATTCATAAGATCAAAAATACAAATAAAAGCTGCAAAGACGAATAGGGGCGCTTTTCTAAATACGAATCCGTAAAGCGTAAACATTACATTGTGAAGAACAGTGACAACTTCCCAGAAATTACACTGACTACCACACTAAGCGATCAAATGCATTTATGAGTTCCCAGATGGGGTGGACGATAGAAAACCTTTCCATTCCAGTAGCGGGAAAGCTGGCAGTGATATCATACACGTTTACACCATGTACGGTTACAGAAGAGAGGCTGTCTTCAAGTTCGATGTTTCGTTCAGTGTGTTGTATGCAATGTGGCAAGCTTTTGGACTGGCGCCTATGACATGGAGATGTCGACCTGCAGCGATGTGCACAGATCGACAGATATTTTGCTGCAAGAATATTGTTAATCTATCAGCATTGTGGTTCTTTGTAGTGGCCTTAAGTTCGTACATGCTCCATCATGTGACGTTTGTTTATTGGAATAGTCTTTCAAAAATAATGCTGACCGTGTACATCTTCATAATAGTACTCTTCGAAATTAAGACGTTATCAGTTTTGGGAATATGCACTGTGTCTAGGTGCCAACACTTGCAATATTTCATAAAGGAGATGAAACTAGCTGATACACATATATCTACGAAGAAGGTGAAATATGCAAAAGTTCTGGGAGGATTAGTAGTAGCTGTTAATCTCTCAATGCTGCTCTACTTGGTGACAGTAAGTTTATTCATCTTTGGTAACGCATTTTTGAGTCTCGTAGTCATTTTGGTGATATTGTTTGATGTGACGATCACACTACAATTCATCTTGCTCGTCCTGGAAATGTGGGCGAGGTTCTCCAGACTGAACGATGCCCTCCAGGACGCCCTGTCCCTCCATTGTACAGAACTGTTTGTAGGAGCGTCACCATCGTACAGGTTCTCACTGCTGCAGCTGCAGAAGACGTACGTGGCCTTGGGACGAGCCGCCGACCACCTGATGAGTCACTTTGGCCTGCCTGTGGCCTTCGACATCGCGTTCTGCATCTGTGGCGCCACTTGCAGTTCCTATGAGGTTCTCGTCAAGCTGCTGTCCGACAGCAATGTGTCGGGACTCTCAATCGAGGTACCCGTAAGCATATCGGAGGTGTGGCTTGCCTTGCACTGGATGAGGATCCTACTGTTCTCGCTGTCGTGCGCGGCTGCGGAAGACTCTGCGGCAGCCACAGGTGTGATCCTCGTCAGGGCATCGGTGGTACCTCAATGGCGCACTGCTGAGTTTGATGAATTCCTAAGGTTCACGCTTCAAGGACCTCGAACGTCCTTCAGCGCCGCCGGATTTGTCAAGATCGACCGCCGTCTGATAGTTTCTGCTTTCACTGCTGTTGTCACGTACCTTATAATCCTAGGACAACTCACCTACAACTAGTACCAAAAAAGCACGTGATTTTCAGGGTAGTAAAAGTATATTTTCTTTTGTCACTAGTTAGAGAATGACCTTCAGACTTAAAGAATAAATATTCCCTCAGTGATATGTGTGGATACCATATCCGCTGAACGTCTTTCTGCTACGACTATTTATTACTTTTAGATCTCCACACTGACGCAGCACACACGGCATATTGAGAAGTTGGAAATGCCCCAGTCAGTTATACGCATTTGAAATGGCAGACTCTTTCTACTTTCGCGTATGTTTAGGTCTTCTCATGTTACACATGGGTCACACAGAATGGACATGTTGCTGTGCCCAGCAAGATGCTCAGATATGTCCACATGTGTGGAGCCAAGCTCAGGTGACAACTCTATCCCAGCGCCAGTATCTAGGGTATTAAAGACGATTTACAACATTTGCGTGACGTCTTGCCACAGGAGAGGTTATAGTAGCTTTGTTACACCCCTCAGAGCCGAATCAGTGCATGCATCCAAGACAGAGACGTGCAATGTCATACTGCCAAGTGGATTCATATTGTCAAGTTCTTTATAAGTGTGACTCAATTTTGTAATCACTGCAATGATATCACGTATCCTCTCAGCTTGTGAAGTTTTATTTTGTTTCCTCGTACCCTTCTGGGTGCTCACTTTTGTCAGGCAGTGTATTTCGTCGCCCTCATACTCTTCTAAGACGGCAGTCATGCATCAGACTAATCCTGGACTGATTGAGGTCCCTTTCCACGATTCCCTATCCCACAATACTGGGGAATTACAATGTTGTTAAGCCTAGAGGACATATTGACTGTATGAAGACTATACTGTCTGGATCGACACAATCGTATTAATGGACTGCAAATGGGCAGATCACAGTTTCGTTGCATTCTGCTCGAATTGTCTAAGAGTCGTAATTTGATTTCTTGGCAGAGAACACAAGCTGGTATTTTCTGAAAGGAGATACTGCTATGCAGCAGATCTACGTTTTGTGTCTCACAATGGACTTTGAACATTCGAATTACTTCGCTATAGTGCACCCAATTTGGCTGGAAACTGTCTATGCTGACAGTCGTTCTTCCCATAAAGACACAACGCGCTCTACAGAGCTGTTCTGAGTATGCGGGATCCACTTCTACCACCATTACACAGGTGGCATATGTAGTCAAAATAGTTGTAAGGAATATGTTTCAAATTTTTAAAAAATCGATTCATGAAGGTAGCGCAAAACATTGTTTAGAGGTACAGATACATGGTAATAGGTTTTGCGAGCAATCTTCAGCTTCACAAAAACGTGAAGGAAAGCCAGGCTTCTGGATTGCCGTGTAGTTCAAATTAGATATACCCCAGATATACAGAAGCACAGCAAATTTAAGTACCATGTGAGGGATTCTTCGTGTTGTCTTTGCAAATGTACTGCATCAAAAATGGTAAAATGAATTATTCTAAGAGTATTTTCAACCATAACCTTATTTTCTTCCTTCGCCTAAAGACTCTGATTAGTTTTTTAAGCTATGTATATCTACATCTTCTATAAATTGCATGGAATACATAGTAGTTCCACTACACCTGTAATTGTTTTCTCTTTATTTTGAACTGTTGTCATTGGCCAGCAGTACCTGTGCTAAATGAACTATCTTAAATGTGTAAGAGGTACTAACGTGATATAGTGTAATGTATTGCCTTGCCTTAGTTAGCTTGGCTTCATAGTTTCAATTTGAAAATAAATTCCTTCCTAGTCTGTGGAAATCTGTTTCTCTTTACCCATAATAATGTTCTTGAAACAACCTGTATAGGCCCATCTACTTTGCTTAAGGATTCACGACCGTGTCACGTTACTCTCCTGTCAGATAATAGGACTAGATGTTTCATTTGAGGAAAGACCTCTCAATACATACACAGGTAACTGGAATAAATGCAAATCACGCAACTATTACAGTATCCGTTACTACTGCGATAGAATTGTCACCAAGTATAGTTTTCAAAATTTTTCTAAGTTTGCTGTGATCAGGGGTTTTCGAAAACAACATTCCACACGTTTGCCTAACTAATGAACCCCATTTCCCTGGTATACTCTCCAGTCTTTGATTTGCACCATACAAAAATTTCATTGATTTCGTCAAAGGGTGACCTGCTTCTTTAATCTGGCAGATCACTTGTGGCAGAAAACCGAATTCGGCTGCAATGAAAATTAAGTCATTTCTCACTTCCGAATATCCTATAAATTTCTTTGCTGCTACAATTGAAGATTCTTCATTCTGCAGAGCGAAGATAATCTTAGTTAAATGGGGAAATTTGAAAAGCAGTAAATTGCACTGAAATCCATATCCCCTATCTCATTATGTCAGATTAACGTGAAAGAAGTATATCTGGTACAATGACTTTAAGTATTTGAATCCTTGAAGGGCATAGCATAAAGATCTTCCTAATATCGTAAATTAATTTGACAACGTCTAGAAACAAGCTTTGTATTTGTTCTGATACTCTGTACAGACCATATGGTATGTTGGTCACGTGAAGCACGTTTGGAAAAGCACTTTTAAAGTTGCCCAGCCTTCTCCACGTAAGGAGCAGCGCGTGAGACGAAATGCAGTATATTGTGTTATTGAATTTCTTCAGGCCGCAATAACAGTAATAATTTGATCAATAACTGTGTGAACTGTTAACTTTTTCCAAATAATCTGCTGTAAGCTGGAACGCTTTTATTAATTCATCTTGTGAAAAGTCTGATAGTTTAACTCTGACATTGACAACCGTAGGATCATTTGATTCTTTAATTGAAATCCAGAGCATTTTATTTTTTACTTCATCTTTAATTATTTTCATTACTTCATCGTAACATTCACGTAAGTAACATTTTCACAAGGTTGACTCAGTGCATTTTTGGTGCTGAGTGCACGAAATGTGGCACAGAAGTATTTACCGTCTGTAGAAAATATGTCGGATCGAAAAGTATTAATTTTCGCAATAGTTCCCATTCCGCGATCGATCGGACCTCACTTTCTGAACAGCTCTCATATAGCAAAATATTTTGGCCACTAAAGTGTTGAGCCAAAGAGGAGACCTACGGAGAACTGCTCTGATGTAGTTGCACCAACGCGGATTTAGTTCTTTGAATTAGGTGTGACGTACTGTGCACCTTTCAAAGTGTTAGAAACGACTTGTATGTAACTAATTTATACCGTCTTCGTTTCTTGCTTTTCCTAGCATATATTTTGTCTAGTCCAAGGTCGCTTTTACAGCATGTGGGAAATTTTATGATTTAACTTTGTTACGAGACGCCTCTACTGAATGTCATATTCATCAAGGCAACCTAAGGTAGGGAAGTCGTTTGTGTGACCCGTCTATGAATGGTGTAAACTTTTTTCTACATATGATTGTATTTTCTGAGGCAGAGCTCGGAAACCCGCCCAGCATGTGCCTAAACAAGCGTGAGAAATAACATTTTGCCAAACTCAGGCTGACCGGTGTAGCAGCTCACTGTCGTTAATCCACTGTGCGGATTACATTCAGGTCTAGCTCAATCCCCTTTCTCGCAAGCTAGTGCACCGTGCGTCATGCTACACTAGCAAGCATTAGACTAATTTCTAATACTGAACCAAAATATTGTCTAGTGCAGCAGAATTTGTTGTTACCATGCATATATAAATATATATCTGCTTTTGATTATGTAGCGCTTATTCTGTTCAAATAAATGAAAGGTTTCCTTCAGAGGCACATATATTTATTTTCCATTTTACAATTAACAAGATATTAGCATTCTATAAAAATACGAGTTTGCTTTCCTGCACCTGTCAGTTACACTCCTACAGTCATAACATACTCGACATTTTTTACATGAAACGAAGTATTCATATATTTTAAATCGTGCATTGTGGACCAAAAATAAGGAATCTACGTGAGGCGTTCAATATGTGAGGCACACATTTCTCCCCGGCCAATTTTGGTTGAAAAAATGCCGAATTTGTGTGGGACATCGTGGAATACTCCCGTTTCAGCCTCTATAGTTTCATTAAGTTCTGATAGGTGATGGCTCTATACGTAGCCTTCAAAACAGCGTCTGTAACGCAGGTGCGTTCCAAGGAGAGTGCTGTTATTGAGATCCTTTACGCGGAAAAACAGAGCATCGCACGTATTCATAGTCACTTGCAGAATGTCTATGGAGACCTGGTGCTCAACAAAAGCACGGTAAGTCGTCGAGCGAGGCGCCTGTTATCACTGGAACAAGGTCACGCAAACCTTTACAGTCTCCCGCATGCCGGTCGGCAGTACACAGCTGACTCCTATTACGCTGAAACGTGCGGACACTCTCATTCGAGGTGATCGATGAATCACAATTAAGCGCTTCGCTGCACAACTGGACGTCACAGTGTGAAAACACTCCTCCACCAATTGGGGTACTCAAAGGTGTGCACCAGTTGGGTTCCTCGTCGCCTAACATAAGACCATAAAGAGCAACGGGGAAGCATTTGTGTGGAATTACTTGTACGTTATGAGATTGATTTTTTGTCGAACATCGTGACAGGCATTGAAATGTGAGTTCATCACTTCAAAAAAAATGGTTCAAATGGCTCTGAGCACTATGGGACTTAACATCTATGGTCATCAGTCCCCTAGAACTTAGAACTACTTAAACCTAACTAACCTAAGGACATCACACAACACCCAGCCATCACGAGGCAGAGAAAATCCCTGACCCCGCCGGGAATCGAACCCGGGAACCCGGGCGTGGGAAGCGAGAACGCTACCGCACGACCACGAGATGCGGGCTCATCACTTCGAGCTGGAAACAAACTAGCAGTTCATAGAGAGCCACCACACAACCTCTCCTCTGAAGAAAACGTTCAAAGCTGCACCCTCAGCGGGTAAAGTCGAGGCGCAGGTGTCCTGGGACTGTTTTTGAGGTGTTCCCTCTTAGTGCAACAAGGCAGGCACACGGGCCCTCCCATTATGTGGGGTAAGGCTGCAGCGCTGAATGGAGATTATGTTGAAAGATAGGGTTTTATAGCCAAAAGAGTGGGGAGTAATGTGGCGTACCGGAATCCTGAATAATACCATCATCCGTTCATAAAAAAGTGTGTTGCGTTACTTATTGAACGCCCCTCGTACTTGTAATGTAGTAGAAAATCATTTTACAGAATGGCAGCATTGTCTCAAGAGGAGAAACAGTGATTTTTTGTTTTTGTAAAGAATATCACAGTCTAGATAGCATTCCAGACAAATTAGTCTATCTACGAGTGTTTTTTCGGAAAGTAAGGAACGATCGGTTGCAATATGGACCCACAGTGAAAATCCGATGAAGTTTTGCACAGGTGTGTTGGGCAGTGTCTCTAGTAGGCCCGTCGATCGCGTTACGTCGTTCCTTTTAGTTCTGAGCATATAGGGAGCACGTAAAGATACCTAGAACAATAGTGTCTCCTGCCAAGTAGGATGGCCTGGTGAGAAATTTCGCCTGAAGCTATGCAGCCAACATTACATAACCGTCGTTGGGTTTCTTCTTCAAGGCAATTCTCAGCTGCATTCTGCAGAAGCAATGAATATGCTCCTGCATCGTTTTCAATTCGAAATGTTTGACTACCCACAATACAGCCCTTAATTGTCTCCCTCTGAGTTTCATCTCCGCTCACATGAACCGCTGGCTATGAAGACAACATTTGGCACAGACAAAGAGCTGTAGGTCAGCGAAGAGAATTGGCGGAAAGCAGTGGCTGCTGCCTTCTATAACGAGGGTATTGGAAAGTTGGTGCAACGCTAGGACAAACGTCTAAGTCGGATAGGCGACTATGGAGTAGCTGGAAGTTGTAGCTAACTGTTGGAAATAAAACAGTTTTGATTTTCACTGTGGTTTCCTTTTCACGACCTATCGTTGCTTACTTTCCGACTAGCCCTAGTATACAGGGTGAGTCACCTAACGTTACCGCTGGATATATTTCGTAAACCACATAAAATACTGACGAATCGATTCCACAGACCGAACGTGAGGAGAGGGGCTAGTGTAATTGGTTAATACAAACCATACAAAAATGCACGGAAGTATGTTTTTTAACACAAACCTACGTTTTTTTAAATGGAACCCCGTTAGTTTTGTTAGCACATCTGAACATATAAACAAATACGTAATCAGTGCCGTTTGTTGCATTGTAAAATGTTAATTACATCCGGAGATATTGTAACCTAAAGTTGACGCTTGAGTACCACTCCTCCACTGTTCGATCGTGTGTATCGGAGAGCACCGAATTACATAGGGATCCAAAGGGAACGGTGATGGACCTTAGGTACAGAAGAGACTGGAACAGCACATTACGTCCACATGCTAACACCTTTTTATTGGTCTTGTTCACTGACGCACATGTACATTACCATGAGGGGTGAGGTACACGTACACACGTGGTTTCCGTTTTCAATTACGGAGTGGAATAGAGTGTGTCCCGACATGTCAGGCCAATAGATGTTCAGTGTGGTGGCCATCATTTGCTGCACACAGTTGCAATCTCTGACGTAATGAATGTCGTACACGCCGCAGCACATCTGGTGTAATTTCGCCGCAGGCTGCCACAATACGGTGTTTCATATCCTCAGGGGTTGTAGGCACATCACGGTACACATTCTCCTTTAACGTACCCCACAGAAAGAAGTCCAGAGGTGTAAGATCAGGAGAACGGGCTGGCCAATTTATGCGTCCTCCACGTCCTATGAAACGCCCGTCGAACATCCTGTCAAGGGTCAGCCTAGTGTTAATTGCGGAATGTGCAGGTGCACCATCATGCTGATACCACATACGTCGACGCGTTTCCAGAGGGACATTTTCGAGCAACGTTGGCAGATCATTCTGTAGAAACGCGATGTATGTTGCAGCTGTTTCGGCCCCTGCAATGAAGTGAGGACCAATGAGGTGGTCGCCAATGATTCCGCACCATACATTTACAGTCCACGGTCGCTGTCGCTCTACCTGTCTGAGCCAGCGAGGATTGTCCACGGACCAGAAATGCATGTTCCGTAGATTCACTGCCTCGTGGTTTGTGAAACCCGCTTCATCGGTAAACAGGTAGAACTGCAACGCATTTTCTGTTAATGCCCATTGACAGAATTGCACTCGATGATTAAAGTCATCATCATGTAATTGCTGATGTAGCAACACATGAAACGGGTGAAAGCGGTGACGATGCAGTATGCGCATGACACTACTTTGACTCAGTCCACCGGCTCTCGCAATGTCCCGTGTACTCATGTGTGGGTTCATGGCAACAGCAGCTAACACACCAACTGCACCCGCTTCTCCTGTGACGGGCCTGTTACGGACCCGTTTGCGTGCTACGACCATACCTGTTGCATACAGTTAGCGGTAGATGTTTTGCAATGTGCGGCACGTTGGATGCTCTCTGTCCGGGTACCGTTCTGCATCACCCTGCAGGCTTCAGCTGCATTTCGTCGACACTCGCCATAGATGAGTATCATCTCCGCCTTTTCAGAGTTCGAATACACCATGGTCACAGTTCCTACAACACTACATTATCACAGATGTCGAATAACACGGTGTGCTACAGTTGGTCTGCGTGCGGAGACGAATGCAGAATAACAATAGCAACAAGCGCTACATGCGGACACTGCGACAGCTAGACCAAACCACAACAGTGCACTACAGCCACACTCGTAAACACGGTCGTCATCGTAAACATGTCCCTGCAGATGCTGCTCGCTGACCGTGGCCCGTGTTTGTTACAACACGCAACTGAACGTCGGAGGTTTCAAGCGTCAGCTTTAGGTTACAATAACCCCGGATGTAATTAACATTTTACAATCCAACAAACGGCACTGATTACGTATTTGCTTATATGTTCAGATGTGCTAACAAAACTAACGTGGTTCCATTTAAGAAAAAGTAGGTTTATGTTAAAAAAACATACTTCCGTGCATTTTTGTATGGTTTGTATTAAACAGTTACACTAGTCCCTCTCCTCACGTTCGGTCTGTGGAATCGGTTCGTCAGTATTTGATGTGGTTTACGAAATATATCCAGCGGTAACGTTAGGTGACTCACCCTGCATATCTAAAGTAGGTAGAACAGAATTCTGTCACTGGCATCAGTGGGTATGCATCATTTTGATGATGGAATATCTCAGAAAATTACGTAATATTGAGTAAGTGGTAGCGTCCGATGAGGTCGCTGCCATGTGATCACACTGCTCCGCCGTACCGGGATTGCTAGCAAGCAGGATTCCAGGTGGCTATCTTATTTCGCGTGTGAGCCTCCACAGCTTTCACGCGAGAACTTCGTCTTCCTAAAACTTTATACTCAGCCAGCAATCGCGATGGTGCCCCAGCTGAACATAATGCTCATTCTCTGCTATACGGGCGCTAACTGGCTTTCCGGTTCCCCAGTGTAAGAGGGGCCGAACTCACAATATTCCTTGTACACACCTGCTGTATGCAGGGATTTGCTGCATCCTTAGCGGGACTTATTCTAGATGCTGTAGCGTATTCGGAAAACTGGTTTGAAGCCTCCTTCATGGAGCACTGTGAATATTCAATCGCCAACGCCCTTGGCGTAAGGTAAGTGCTCTACCAGGAACTGTTGTTGGAGCCTATTTTATGAGACTAGTTTCCTGTTTAGCTTTGCATACTTTGTTTTAGTTTGTCTGTCGTATTCATTGGCTCGGAAGTTGTTATGTAGCTCTTACTGTTCTTGTTAGATCTTGTTTTCGTAACTACTACGGTTGATAGGTAGGAGACTGGTAAGTGGTAAGGTGTCAGAAACAATTTTGGCCAGGAATCAGCACAAGGATCTACTAGCTTAACGAACACACAATTTCTTAAAAAACGTATATCCCCATTTGATCATAAAAAGCCCTTAGAAGACTCAAGTTAAATTAGATCTGAAGGGTAATAAAACAGGAGAAGAGTTTTACTAAATAAATCAAACTATTTTACTCCAGATTTTAACGAGATACTTCTGGTTCACTGGTACTGTCGAATCCATTCCACTGGATCATTGGAGTGGTACTAAGAATCAGTCAGGACGACAAATAATATAGAACTACAACATAGAAAAAGGAACACCGTTAAAAATGAGCATTAATGACGTTAAAAACAGTTTAAACAATGATAAAGTCAAATCACAGCTCAAAATACCCTCCGCAACACACCGTCAGGTGGCTTGCGGAGTATGGATGTAGATGTAGATAACAATTACGTATTCTAAAACTTATAAGGATTACGGCAAATATATACAAAGAGTTATGGTAAAGCCCTTCAAAACCTATATTCTGCATTGGCACTGCCGTAAGCATGTAATTTAAAGAAAACAAAATGGTTATAAAAGCCCTCGACCGATGTAATAATTTAAAAGATTTTGTGCAATATTCAACCATTATCACTCGACCAGACCGAGCGGGGTGGCGCAGTGGTTAGACACTGGACTCGCATTCGGGAGGACGACGGTTCAATCCCGCGTCCGGCCATCCTGATTTAGGTTTTCCGTGATTTCCCTAAATCACTCCAGGCAAATGCCGGGATGGTTCCTCTGAAAGGGCACGGCCGACTTCCTTCCCAATCCTTCCCTAATCCGATGAGACCGATGACCACGCTGTCTGGTCTCCTTCCCCAAACCAACCAACCAACCAACTCCACCAGAGAGAGATGAAGAAAATCTCATTACTCACAATCAATAAAATGGATAAATATACGCTTGAAATATTAAGCTTGGCAAGCAGCAGTAAGTGAATGTTTCCGATGAGATCCACAGAGACAATCTTAGCAGAAAGTTCTCACCAAATAATCTTTTCCTCTATGGTCTTCCTGGAGTAACGGTTTCATAGCCCTCGATGTCGTGTGTCCAAAACTAATCCCCAGAGGCTAACCTCCTTCTTAAGAGGGTTCTAGAAGTTAACAGTCAGGCCCGGACTGCAGGCACTGCCCGAATCTAGAAAGCGCCAACTAGAACTTTCCCACTCGACAACAATATGGAATCGTATGGCTGAATATCGTCTCCAGCTCATTACCTGTGTAAATGTCGCAACTAACTTCAGCACACGACTCACCTCGAGAGCGTAACCGACCCGCCACAGGCCAATTCACTCTGGCCGTCACGTAAGATTTTGTGCAATATTCAACCATTATCACTCGACCAGACCGAGCGGGGTGGCGCAGTGGTTAGACACTGGACTCGCATTCGGGAGGACGACGGTTCAATCCCGCGTCCGGCCATCCTGATTTAGGTTTTCCGTGATTTCCCTAAATCACTCCAGGCAAATGCCGGGATGGTTCCTCTGAAAGGGCACGGCCGACTTCCTTCCCAATCCTTCCCTAATCCGATGAGACCGATGACCACGCTGTCTGGTCTCCTTCCCCAAACCAACCAACCAACCAACTCCACCAGAGAGAGATGAAGAAAATCTCATTACTCACAATCAATAAAATGGATAAATATACGCTTGAAATATTAAGCTTGGCAAGCAGCAGTAAGTGAATGTTTCCGATGAGATCCACAGAGACAATCTTAGCAGAAAGTTCTCACCAAATAATCTTTTCCTCTATGGTCTTCCTGGAGTAACGGTTTCATAGCCCTCGATGTCGTGTGTCCAAAACTAATCCCCAGAGGCTAACCTCCTTCTTAAGAGGGTTCTAGAAGTTAACAGTCAGGCCCGGACTGCAGGCACTGCCCGAATCTAGAAAGCGCCAACTAGAACTTTCCCACTCGACAACAATATGGAATCGTATGGCTGAATATCGTCTCCAGCTCATTACCTGTGTAAATGTCGCAACTAACTTCAGCACACGACTCACCTCGAGAGCGTAACCGACCCGCCACAGGCCAATTCACTCTGGCCGTCACGTAACGGCTCCGTCACGTCGGGATGTCTTCACACTGTCTGTCACGTCACGTCTATTCAAGTCACGTGATCTAAACTCACAAAGCTATCCACAGATGTCGTTTTGCTCGAATTACGGTCTTCGCAAGATGATTCTCAACTATTTTACCCGCGAAATGCACATACACAACGCGGCGGCTTATATACGTGGATGCTGGAGTCCACATTTGTACGAAAATCAGACTCCAATGGTTTGCAGCTAACAGGAATAGTTTGTATATTAGAGAAGGTGGATGGAAGTGGGAAACAATACAAAAAAGAGTGTAGGTCCGAAAAATGTGATTGCATGGTACAAAGAGCTCGAGGAAGAGGAACCTGCATTTTATAAATGTTTTAGACAGTCGAAACATCAATTATTTCATTTATTACGATAAAATTGCACCAAGAATTACTAAAAGGAACACAGTGTTACGAGCTGCCATCACACCCCGTGAAAACCGGTTTGTTTAAGGTTAAGTTTGGTTGCCATTCCAGTGAAATTTTTGCGCAGGTCTCATATATATACCTTATTGTCTTCCTCTTCAAGATTCACAGGTTTTCGTTACATGTTGTATTTGGATTGTAATAATTCAACTGCCTTATTTGTACTGGAATTAGCTAGTGAAACCACATAAGTGTTGACCACTGATGTTTACAAAACTGTTTCACGCACAATCCAGAAAGCTATTTAGCGATAAATAAGCCTCCCAGAAACATATATTTAAGCAAGTAACTCTAAAACATTACATATACTTAAAAAAAAGCATTTTGCCGCTGTTGGATTGTCTGATCGTTTCAGTCGATTTTTTTTAACAAACATTACAAATGCCTGACAACATACGAGTAAATTCCACCTGCTAATCAATCCTGTTTTCCAAACAGTACCTTTTTCACTGCAATATTACAGTCCTTTTCGTTGTAAAATATTAAATACAGTACTGGTTTGCGTAAAATTTAACTTTATAAACTTAGTAGGTGACAAATAATTCAGTACGCTCATGTCGTACAGTTCAGACTGCTGCCTCACTGCTTCATTTAATCTTCCATCATTCAGTATAAAATTATAAATTTTAACAAAAGAAGTAATGAAACGGTACAGTCTCTAATATCTAACAAAAATAACGAAATAACAAAGATCTAGAATAACAAGTGACATGAACCACAAAAATCACGACCAAATAAAGTATGGTGATCAGTGCATGGTTGTGTATGGAGAGGAAATTAGCTTGGGGGGCATGTGATCAACAACGGATGATGACATCAACCGTCAAAACTTTCTTCCCGAGATATGTTTCGCGGTTTTATGGCATGACGTGGCATGATCACCAGTGAGGATGCCATCATTTGAAAGGTATTGCTGAATGTCTTCACGTGACGTGACATGACGTGACGTGACGGCCAGTGTGAACTGGCCTTTAAGACACCGAAGTTGCAGCAACTCCCTGTGGTCATGGGAGGTAAACACGTTCACGCGTCTAGAACGCCTGGTAAAGGTGGGAATCGCTGAAAGATCGACTGGAAGAGCTGGTGTTTTGTATTTACCTTGTTCACCTGACTGTTCTCACTTGATTTCTTCTTGCTGGATCACGTGAAATTTCGTCTACACAAGACACCCGTCAAGAGAGAAGAGTATCTCCTGACAGGAATGCTCGATACTTGTGACATTGCTCGGACATCAATAACGTTTTCGAACGGGTACAAAAGACCTGTGTGCGACAACACCATGACAGTATAGGAGCTGCCGGACGTCACATAGAACAATAGAAGAGAATGTAATAACTTGTACAACTTACAACGCAAAGTGAAATTATTCCTGGATTTTATACTATCGTCAGCAGACCAACGGGAAATTTAAAATTTTATCTTCTTTCCTTCCCATATTGACACAAATGTCGTTGTCCCTCCTCCCAGACAGAATGTTCATCGACTAAAGCTCCTGTATGTCTCTTATCTCGCTAAGTGTCTGTCGATACTTTTTAAACTCTTCAGTTGTGTAGCAGTAGAAATCAGTTGTCACTGTTGACATGTTCCAAAAGCAGAAATGTCTGCGACTGCTCAGAGACCCAAGGTTGCAGGTTCAGCTGCCTAATTGGAAAGGCTTTGTCTTTCTGTCATGCACACTGCATCTTTCCTTCGCTAAGTGTATGTGGTAAGTGTAGGTACCTGTAACGGTCGTGTGTATAGCGAAGTGTCCGATTTGTGTTGTATGTAGGCGAAGAGAGAGCGTCAAATCCGTTGCCGGCACATGGACTGCGCCCCTCGGCTAGTAACAAGGGGCGCGCCGAGCTTAACATCCCCATCTGACGATCATATCACCATCCACAGTGTCGCACACTCGCACTCCATGAGATACTGCGAAGAGGAGGAATGTAATCCAGGCTATCGGTGCAAAAACTGGTGATATTCTATTCCGTAAAAGCAAAGTCAAAGTTGTGAACACCGCTTGGCGTAGCCAGACTGTCAACGATCAAAGTACTGCTCACGCCTGACGTTTCCCAGTTTCGGTGACCAGACGAGATTCAGTGTATTCAATGTGGCCAGCCAGTTTGTAGTTACATATAGTCACAAGTAATCATCCGAACAATCAATGAGAAGATGTCTCACTTCCGAGTAAATGGAGAAGAACATAATAATGAGCGCCTGTAACGACTTCGACAAATGAAAGTTTTGCAGCGTATAGCGTATTTAACATTATCATTTATCCCAGCCATTGAAGTATTGATACATACAGTCAGTTTGTAACACTGAAAATGCAGGATGAATGGCACCTGCTACCGATGTATAAATTTTTTAATTTGTAATTTAAATGCTTTCTTTTAATGAGTGAGGACATTGCTTCACTGTATGTGTACATTTAGGAAGAAGTCTCTTGACATTTTATTGTATCCATCTGTGTTTTACTGTGAAACTTGTAAGCTCTGGGAAAAAGCCAAAGGAATTGTTATTTGCATCCACTAGCAACGATAATAGTAGTGCTTGTGCGTTGTAAAATCTTTGGGTAGGGGGTTGTTATGCAGAGCGTGCTGAGAGAGCGAGAGACGGGTTCCAGCGCTTGTAGTGTGCGGAAGTGTGGTGTTAACGCTCTCGCAGTAGAGAGTACTATTACGGCGGTATTATATACGCGCGCCGGCCGGATGATTAGTGGCAGGAGGAAGGACAGTGGACAGGCGGAAGAGGCTGTATCAATTACGATTGCCCGCCCCTATAATCAACCGTGGGCTCACAAGATGCTACCGTCTTCAACAACAGCAGCAGTTCCAGCAACACAGAGCCGTCATCGGCTCCGAGCCTCGTCGCATGCACAGCAGTGAAGTGTGAAGTAAAACTGTTCACTGGTAGAAAGTATTAACGGCTAACCCAGCAGCACAACTGAATGTGATTTGATTAATGAACTCTATTTAAATAATAACCAGTTAAATTCAGGGCAATTGTGTCCTCATTGCCCCCAGGAATTGTTACGAAGCACGGTCCTTGTTCCTTTTTTCCTTATATGCTAACCGAAGTTTGAGAATCTATCACTGGAAAAAATCCAAATGTAACGAAAATGCAAAAATTAAAGAGTGCGGAAGTTTTATTTATTTTACATATAGCTTGGAGCACATGGCTCTTTGGCTTGGTACGTATTATAGTATTTAATCCTGTTCAAGTCAGTAAAAAAGGCTCAGTTGTTCAGACAATAATATGAAATCCAATTTGAAAGTGAAGTAACTGTAAAGTAAAAAGTGCTTGCCTTTCTCTAAATTCCTTTAATGACGTTATGTTGAGGTCTCTGAAAGTCATTATTCACGTAACGAAGTTCAATACTAACATACAGTTTAAGTGCATATTTTCAAATCATTACTTGATTGCCTTTTTCAAAATTTAATGACAAACTTAAAGTACAAGTGACTTCTCAGTTTTCTTTATCATTAGTGTCAAAAATCGTGACAACCTTCAGTTGCCACGTCAGTGTTCAATAATAAATGTTTTTTTCTTTCCCATCGTCTTGTACAGGATTTTGGATGTAAATCGCCCTAGTGGGCTGGCGACCGTAATTATTTCCTTTTCGTTCATTAGTGTAACTTTTGGATTCATGATCAGTGGTACCCCTTTTCTTTCCAGTGTTGTTCGTGAGTGAATGCACAAAATAACTTTCATTTTTCCAAATTGTAGCCCTGTTCAGTTTAATTACTTTTTTATTTTTAGTAGACTTCTCTGTCAGAAAGATCGGCTGCACAGTTTTCCCCTACTTATCGGTATTACTTTTTCGGTAAAGATAGCCTTATCCGATTAGAAAAATTCCATTAGGTATACACGTGATCCACGGTCATATTTTATATCGCAAGAAGGATAGGTCGATTAGTAAGGGGGAGTTTACAAGTTCCACAAGAAAGTATAAGCCATAATTTTAAAAGTAACGACCGCAGCGACATCTCTGTTAGTGGACTCGAATCTGTAATGAATGCACTTTTGCACACTGTATAGATAAACAGTATGAGAGTTGAATGTTTTGTTTTCACGATTGCATGTTAAAATGAGTGCAAAATATCTGAAATGTCACGAGGCAGTGTTCCTTGTACATAATCCAAAGGGACCAAAGCTTTTTTTGTGGAGCTGCTGCTAAAATTCTTAGAAAGCCAAGGATATTCGTTGCGAAGTGGGGCAAATGATATTTAGAGGTTGGAAACGTTGATGACTTACCGGAGAAAGGTTTAAGGTGCCAAGCTATAATATATCATGGCGGCGATTGAATTAGCTATTAGGTAATTGTGCAATTAGTAATAACACGTATTTTCATTTAAACATATATTTATGATAGTGTCTTTTATTTCATACAGATAACGCCGTACGCGTTCTTGAGGAACTGACTGTACGAGGTACTCACTGTAACAGCAAAATTTCACTCAAATACGAACATCCCATATCTTACAAGGATCCCAAGCACCATACTAAGTTTACTTATATTTTAGGTCATTAGACGTTTATCTTGACTCATAAATAAGTTGTAACTTTAGTAGCAGATGATGTAGTCTCTTCCCAACTAACAGAATCACGTTAAAATGTCGTAAGTACGTAAGTACTATAACCAATTGCAGTGGCTGAGGTTTGTACTTCTCAATAAACATTCTACGCATCATCGTACTTCAATTTATTACATAATTCTTGAATCAATAATACGAGACGAAGCTATAGGGTTTGTGTCCATTTATATCAGCAAATCAACATTTAGTTCCTGGTCGACGCGTACTTTCGGAAACAAAATTAATCAGTGATTTAGATTAGGTAAATTTTCCATTCTGTGCACCGATAAAGAGGTGAAACTCAAGGATGTTGAACACAATATAACACAATATTATGCAGGATATCTTTAGAAAACAAATGGAATGACAGCATGCCATTATTGGCTGGCGTGGGGGGTTGTTCGGACTTCTTGCGCAAGTCTTTCTATTTGGCGCCGCTTCGGCACTCGCGTTCGATGAAAATGAGATGAAATGATAGGGCAACACGAACACCCAGTCGCCGAACAAAGAAAGTCTCTGACTCGACTAGGAACCGAACCTGACACTGCAATCTAGAGGCAGCAGCCATAACCTCTAGACCACAAGCTGCAGACTATAGTTACGAAAATAACTGAGAGGGAAGGATATCAGCATGTTCTTCCATAAATCCTATGTGAAATTGTCCTGATCAATGTGGAATAAATAAAATATTTCGAAATATGTTGCATTTAAGCTGTAATACCAAAATTGTGACAAACATCTAAACGCATATTAAAAAAATTAGAATGAATGCTTTCCACGTACCATTTATCGTAACGACTGGCACTACAGCCGATTAAATTACCCGTAAAAGGAATCGATGTTTGAGAGTATGGCGAGTAATAGCCTCTGCCGACATTTGGGAGATTAAATGTAGGTTGCCTGTGGCTTCTGACGTCTTACATTGTGTTCTTAACGCTTAGCATCACAAACGTACTAAAGTAATTCAATATTTTCATAGCCTATAGGTTCAATACTACCGTATATTACTAACATAAAATTTCTCCTTGCTGCATACGATAAGAATCTACGAGTATCATATGATTTCGATTAACGAAGTAGAATAAATTGATCTGATGATTGTAGAAGGGAGTCAACATTCGTCTGATGGCAAGGAAACTGGAAAAATTCGTAAAAAGCACTAACGCTGTGAAACAATGAAATCTAAGTGATTGTGCCTTTTTCTGGAAAACAATATTCATGTTGCGGCAATCTATAAATGTGAGACGGTCTTTTAACACCGTTCCACTGCGCATAAAACGATGTGGATTTCATACCATGTTAGTGAACGTCTCTGTTAACAGCAGATGAGTTAAGTTTTCAAAATCAGTAGCTTATCGCCACAATTGTTAACAAGTGTTTAGTTAAAGACAGATTGCAATGCATATTTTACGCCACAAGACAGCGCCAAATTTCGTTTTCATCTCAAGAGCACTGCACATCTACTGGATACTCTGCAAATCACATTTAAGTGCCTGACAGACTTTTGTTAATACTGGGATTAGCGACAGTGGATGTTGACGTCATTGCAACCATTTGCTGCAAGAAAAATCATAATTGTTTATGAATAACTGTAATGTCGCCGACTGCTCTCTGGTTATTCATAACTTCATTAACATTTGTGATTAATTCGTTTCAACATATGAAGCTATACGTCACTCTGCCTGCAATACCGTTGGTTCTTTGTTTCGTTTTACTGGCTTCGACGGACTGTAAATTGTTGATAATGTTGGGAAAATGTACCATAAACAGACTTGCACCAATACAATCCTTTATTGAGGAGATTAAGTTTATAGATAATCATGTTTCAATAAATAACATGCAATATGGTAAATTACTTAGTGTGTTACTATTCGTCATTAATTTTGCCGTATTAAGTGGTACTGCAGTCTTTTCTCATTTAAGCACTGGAGGCATATTTCTGATCTTACACGTGATGCTCCAAGCATATGTAGACTCAATGGTGGTGCTGCAATTCGTCTTGCTGCTCCTGGAGCTGTGGATGAGATTCCGTGGACTCAATACGTGTCTCTTGGAGGAGATGTACCGTCCTGGCCTCCTAGTTCAACACGTAGTGGCTCAGTTGGCTGCACTGGCAGGAAGATTTCGCCACCTGAGGGAGTCGTATGTGGCACTAGAACGAGCCTCCGAGCTGCTGGAGGCTCACTTTGGACTGTTGCTGGCTGTCGAGATCACACAGTGTGTATTTGGCGCCACTTGCAATGCCTGTGAGCTGATCGTCATCTCTGTAAAGCCGCAGCTCACGGATCTGCTGCCATACAAGTCTGCGAGTTCGTCCCTGCTGTGGGTAGCGTACCACTGCCTCAGGCTGCTGGCTGTGTCGCTGTTTTGTGCGGCAGCTAAGCATGAGGCACGTCGCACTGGGGTCCTCCTGAGGAGGTCGCCGGCATTGCCAGTGGGACTCTCAACATCAGAAGTCGACGCCTTCCTGCGTGTGACGCTTCAAGCCCCAGCACTGCACTTCACAACGGCGGGGTACGTAGAAATAGACCGCCGCCTGCTGGTTTCGGCACTTTCCCTTGTGATCACATACCTCATAGTTATTGGCCAATCCATCTTCAAGTAAATATATTGGCTGCCACCTCACGTTTGAGAATAGACACTGATGGAAATACTAGAAACATCAAAAAGTTATCAATATAATCTAATGAAAATTCGAGACTATATTTGTCTAAGTAACATATTTAAGTGTTAAACATTGCTAGACCACTGATTAATGTAAGTGCGAGACAAGCCATAGAAAATCTGAAATTCTGGTACATTATTAACCGAAGTAATCGGCAAAATGTTGAATGCAAACAAGCAAACGTGCACGAATTACGTTGTACGGATACCGTATGTCAGTCTGAGGGATGGAGTTCCATGCGTGTTGCACTTGTTCGGTCACTGCAGCGACGGTTAAATCTGGTTATGGATAATGCTGGAGTTGTTGTCCAATGATGTCCCACATGTGCTCGATTAGAGACAGATACGGTTAGCCAGCAGGCGAAGCTAACAGATCGACATTTGGTAGAGCACTTTGGCTTACAGCAGCGGTATGTGGGCGAACGCTGTCCTGTTGGAAAACACGCAATGGAGTGCTGTTCATGAATGAGAGCACAACAGATCGAATTACCACACTGACGTATAGTTTTGCAGTCAGGCTGCATGGGATAACCACGAAAGTGTCCTACTGTCATACGAAATTGGACAACAAACCATAACTGCTGATGTAGGTACACTGTCTCTTACATGCAGACAGACCTTCGACTGGCCTCGTTCTGACAAACACAATACCATCACTGGCACCGAGGCATATCCATCTTTCATCAGAAAAAACAACTGACCTCCGCCCTGCCATCTAAATAGCTCTCGCTTGTCACTACTGAATTACCAAATGCAGTGGTATGGGGTCAGTAGAATGCACGCTAAAGAGCATTTGTCTCGGAGCTGTCCTTGAAGTAGCCGACTATCGTCGTTGTGAGGCTAAGTCTGCTCAAACGGTTGCTGCAGATGCAGTACGATGCACCAGAGCCGTATGCCGAACATGATCATCTTCACTCACAATAGTGCCATGTGGCCATCAGGAGTCTCATCTTCTTGCCACCGTACATTCTCGTGACCATCACTGGAAGCAGCCATGTACACTGGCTACATTCCAGCCAGGTCCTCCCGCAAAATCACAGAAGGAACATCCTGCTTCTCATAGCCCAACTCGATAAAACTCCGGGAGGTGCTGATAATGGCGTCTTCGTTGCCTTAAAGGCATTCTTGACTAACATCAACTTACCAAGTCCAGTCTCAAAGCTAACTAATGCTCACGACTGTTACAGTGTGTGTTTAAAGCAAACCAGATTTGCTTCCTCGTAGAGGCACTATTAGTACCACTCTTATGCGACTGACGCAAAAGCTGAATAGAAATCATCTTTCAGATGTAGAAATACGCCTGCCAACTTTCTTTTGCGTCGCTCAACACTTCCTTGGTGTTAAGATTTTTTTTGTCATTGTGTGTTGTAATAGTTCTCAATTTCTTCAAGTAAGATATTGAAACAGATGCACTGGCAATACTGTCATCAGTTGAATTTATAGAGTTTATTGTGTTCGCAAAACCCTCCAGTAAATAGCTATTTTCAATGATCGAAAGTGTACATTGCTCATAGCAAAAACAAGAAGGACAAGAGAACTGACATAGAGACTACGCTAATTTGTATTCTGTCGCATATACTCGTTTAAACTGAAATAATTTACTTTCATTTGCAGCAGTAAAACGTGCTAAAAAATAATATCACACGCAGCAGAGGAGCACAGCCCTATGAAACAGTCTGCGTCAAATAAAATCTTTGCTCCAAATTACGGAGAACACAGTCTCGCAAACACTGTTTCCTGGATATGCAGGTCTCGATTTGAGCACATAAAATTTTACAGTTCACTGATGGAGATAAATGGATAGACAGGTTCACTATTTCTAGCTTTTAATTCACTTTGCATCTGATGATAGCCAAAGAAATTATGTTTATATCAGAGATTTGACTCACCAGTAATAGAAATGAAAATTTCCAATGCATCAACTGATATCCTTTAACCAGAAAATGGAGTCTCATCTTAATTTAAATTAGTATTTGATTTGTTATAGCATTAACAGACTTGGTGAAATAATCATTTCTCTAATCTAGTTTTCTAGTTATTGTGACATAACATGAAACTCAGAAGTGTCCCTGCCGTTCTGATACTTGCCATTATTTCAACTTTCATTACCATCAGCTTTCTCTTTATAATTTGCACATCCAAATTAAATATCTATAGTTCTCCTGTAATGTTTTTATTTCTTGTCTTAACTTATTAATGTGCACAGTATCATTCCACTAAAGCAACACAATCTCAGTACATGTAGTTCATACACTTTTTCTTTTCATACATCCAACTCTCTTCATTTTGTGCTTCGGTTTGTTTAAAGCTACTACATACATCCATGATGTCATTTAACTTCTACTACTGTAATTCTGGATTGTCAATAATATAATTATAACTAGTGTTAACCCATTATTGTATCATGTAATTGGTAGTAACTATAATTACCCAGATTAATTATTTCTCTGAATGGCATAATTCTGGTTGTAAAGTGATCCACATTGTTGTTTTATGTTAGTTTTGTAAGTGTATATATCATATGCTAACAGTCATCTATCAATTCACAAAAAATCATTTCATCATATGAAAACAAAACTTGTTTACAGTTGCATAATTAATTTTCCAATGCATGGGCAATGTATTCTGTCATTTAGAAAGATAGCTTTAAACCTAAATACAAAAAGGGTTATTAACAAATTTGTCAGAGGTGATTATAGCATATAAGGTTTGACATATGTTTGTGATAATTAAAAGTTCTTATCACTGAGTACATAAATAAACAGAAAATTAAATAACTGTATCACTTACAAGTTGTTCAAAAAGAGTGGTAATTAGTACAATGTCAAAACAATAAAGCTTTTTTACCACTGAAAGTTCCAAAAACCATATAGTATGTTTTTAGAGAATGGGCAGTTAATTTCACCTTATCAAAGTTGCATTCTCTAAGCTCTAGGAGAAACTGAAACAGAAATGCACAGGAATTATTATGAAGTATGATCCCATTGGAAATCACGTATTTCTGTTGTACATGAAACAAAACAATATGACATTGTACATCATCATCATTTTCTAGGGTCTTTGTCCCACTTCAACGTGGGGTCGGCCTTGTTACTATGAATTTGGTGATGTTAGTGTCTGAGGGTGCCTGGACGCCCTTCCTGTCACCACCCCATACCCCCTGGGACAGAATTAGTGTACCCCAGCTGTCTATGTCTAGTGTATGCAATGAAATACTGCAAACGTTCTCAAATGTCTGCAAGGAGTGTAACTGAGGTGGGAGGTGGGGACCAGCCCAGTATTCACCTATTGGGCTGTGGAAAACCACCTAAAAACCACATCCAGGCTGGCCAGTAGCACACCTGCCTGAGCCCAGAAAGCAGCATTTTAGTGCCCTCAGCAAACCAGGCAGGTAAGATGACATTGTACATAATTAATGATACACAATTATACATATAATAATACTTACATAATTAATAATAATAAATAATTAAAATTCAGAATATTTCAGTACGTCAATATAAAAGTGGAGACTGTGTAATAGAATGTAAGAAACTTGATCAGAGTAATACATTAGCTACAAGTCATACATATCAATTATACATTGTAAAAAATTGAATATGTATAATATCTTCAACACAAAGTACCTGTACTGAAAAACTTACTTAAAAGAATAAGCAGAATGTTTGCTAGTCTTTGTTAGAATATTTGAAGCCCTACACTTTCCAACAAGAAATAACCTTGCTTTTCTAAGTCTGTCTTCTACTTTGTTGGTGCTTCTTGGCATTGCCAGAACAAACCCTAGACACTGTGCCTTGTGTGGGCAATTGCTCTACCAACTGAGTATTTATTGTGCTAGAATAAAATGAACTACAATGTTGTAAATACATTTATGCAAATCTTAACCATGAACAACACATTCTTCAAAACTTTTCCTCCATTCCACTCCCATCTTCACTTGCGATTAATATTGTGCTGATAACTTTCAGTTTAGAGACCTGTGTACGACACAATGAAACTAATTTCATTATGTCATACACTCCCCACCATCGTTTTCTAAAACACATCATATAACTACGAAGTACAGCATATAAAGCTAAATTGTAGATACATAAATATTTATATGTTTTTAGGGCCCTGATGATGCCTTTCAGAAAATAAAGGCGAAACATCTGTGGCATGATAAAATGTGTTTTATTCAGTTGCACATGAGAACATCAACATAACTTCTTTCACACTATTTACATGAATCAAGGAATTAAGTAATCACAAATTAAGCAAATAAGAAAAGAAAACAATACCAGTGTACATCTTGTATCCAGAAGGAAACATAATTTTAGCTCTTTTTGCTGAACTGCTTTAAAACAAAAAATACAGTAATTTTAGAATTGCGTCAGTTTCCTACTACATATGTTTCTTCTACAATAAGAACTGCACGTGTATTGACAGAAAAATGTAGTTAATATTTACAGTAATGATATGAGTTGTTCGTTCACATTTATTGTGGATTAAATTATTCAAATTTTTGTTAAATGAACTGTATACACAAGAAAATTAATGTCAAATAAACGTTTGCACCAAGCAATGCTCCAACTCTCTGTCTCATTTCCACTTTCATAGGTAGTCTCAAAACAGTCTGGATATAAGCCTATTTTCACTCTGCCAGGAAGATTTTCACTCTGCCTGCCAGGAAGTTTCATATCAGCGCACACTCCGCTGCAGAGTGAAAATCTCATTCTGGAAACATCCCCCAGGCTGTGGCTAAGCCATATCTCCGCAATATCCTTTCTTTCAGGAGTGCTAGTTCTACAAGGTTCGCAGGAGAGCTTCTGTGAAGTTTGGAAGGTAGGAGACAAAGTACTAGCAGAAGTAAAGCTGTGAGGACGGGGCGTGAGTCGTGCTTGGGTATCTCAGTTGGTAGAGCACTTACCCGCGAAAGGCAAAGGTCCCAAGTTCGAGTCTCGGCCCGGCACACAGTTTTAATCTGCCAGGAAGTTTCATGTCAGCGCCCACTCCGCTGCAGAGTGAAAATCTCATTCTGGAAGCAGACGGGTGATTGCAGGCCTTCGATTGGACTCCTTCTCATCAACACATGTCCATCACTGGCACACAGACACAACCAGCTTTCATCAGAAAACACAAGAGACTTCCACTCTGCCTCCAACGATCTCTCTTGACACCAGTGAAGTCGCAAACAGCTGTGGTTTGGATTCGGTGGAATGCTAGCTACAGGGCATCTGTCCCCGAGGTGTCCTTAAAGTGACCGATTTGTAACAGTTCGTTGTGTCACTGTAGTGCCAACTGCTGCTCATATCCCTGCTGGAGATCCAGTACGAGGTGCCGTAGCCATAGGCCAAACACGATGATCTTCGCTCATGGTAGTGCCACGGGGCCTTCTGGAGCCTGGTTCTTGCCAGCCTACATTCTCGTGACACCGCAACAATCATGTACAGTGATCGTATTCCTGTCAAGTCTTTTTTCAACATCGCGGAAGGAACATACATCTTCTCGTAGCCCTATTACACCAACTCGTTCAAACTCAGTGAGGTGGTGAGAATGGCGTCATTGTCACCTTAAAGACATTCTTGACTAAGGTCAACTTACAACATCCAATCTCAAAGGTAATTAATGATCGTGAACGTTACAACGTGTACTTAACAGAAACCTGATTTGCTTCCTCACATTGGTGCTACTAGTGCCCATTCTTATGTGACTGGCACGAAATCTGAATAGAAATCATCTTTTGGATGTAGGAACACGCGTTACAACTTTCTTTTATGTCGAGAAAGTCCTTATTGGTGCTGCGATTTTTTTTTCCGTCGGTATATTATTCCGAGTTAGGATTCCGCTGCACCAATGGCAGTTAGATTGTCGTGGCTCTAAAGAACAAAGTTGAACAAGGGCCCGGCCTCTCTTTCCCCGGGATGGAATGAAAGAAGAGTAGGAAAAAAAAAAAAAAAGGAAACGGTGAGGGGCGGGAAACCATCACACCAATGGCAGGCTGCAAAGCGGCCGCCTATCACGGTATGTGCATCCCTGTTATGCGCCTTTGCTAAAAGAGTATTTATTTAGAAGAGTACCGGCATAAAAATAGTGTCATCTTTCGGTTCGTTATTTTAGTGCACGGTACACCGTCTATGAAATGTTTTTATAACAATATTTTAGTTCAATCGCTTGATGTCGCAAGGCACACAAGTCCAGTTCAGATGGTTGAGTTGGGTCTGTAGTATCTTGAGGGTACGTGAAATTCTACTGTCATTGACATGTGACACGGAAATACGTAATAGGAAGCGTATGTCAGGAAAAACATCGCAAATGTATGAACACTGTAAAATTCAATGTTCATTAGGGAGCCTCCAGACGAGTAAGAACCATACATATTACTAAAATATACACGCACTACTTATTTGACAGTCCAGCGTAATACGATTACGAATATTCATTCGTTCTACAAAGAGCGTGAGTTTTACACGCAGTCATAGTGCTTACCAAGTTGCAGCTCTTCTAATGAATCGCATAGATCTCGCCTGACGACGTCGATCAGTTCGTTTACACAGTCCATACAGCGGTTTCTCTATTGGCTTCCGCATGATTCGTAATTCGACCTTTAATTGAATTCCGCATTCTGTACGTCGAAGCACTTGAATCAACACTCTGTTGAAATTGAAGCAATGCGACTGCCACGCTGTTACCCACACACCCTACAGCACGCTTGTTACAGGCAAAGGCCAACAACGGGCAGATAAACGAGTATTAAGTTTCTGTGGGCCGCGCTGCAGAAGTATTTAGAAACTGTAGTACTTAAAGGAGTAAAATCAACGATAAAATTAACTCGTTCTTCCTGTCACAAAGTCCCCTTATTGCCCTAGCTTCTCATAGAAATACAGGTTTAATTAGAATATTCGTCTGCTCGCGGGCCTCGGGCCTTATAGTTAAGCACAAGAAGTCTACACTGTTAGTCAGCATTTGGCAGAAATGTCTCTAAGGTACTTACATATGAACAGAAGTCCACAAGTTTTCGCCATCGATAATACCAACATTGTTTAGTACAGTTTATTACACGTCAAATTGGTTCAAATGGCTCTGAGCACTATGGGACTTAACTTCTGAGGTCATCAGTCCCGCCGGCCTTGGTGACCGAGTGGTTCTAGGCGCTACAGTCTGGAACCGCGCGACCGCTACGGTCGCAAGTTCGAATCCTGCCTCGGGTATGGATGTGTATGATGTCCTTAGGTTACTTAGGTTTAACTAGTTATAAGTTCTAGGGGACTGATGACCTCAGAAGTTAAGTCCCATAGTGTTCAGAGCCATTTTTTTTCATCAGTCCCCTAGAACCTACAACTACTTAAACCTAACTAACCTAAGGGCATCACACACATCCATGCCCGAGGCAGGATTCGAACTTGCCACCGTAGCGGTCGCGCGGCTCCGGACTGAAGCGCCTAGAACCGCTCGGCCACTCGGCCGGCTTACTACACGTCATTTTTAACCCAGTTGCATCGTGGCGAATGCATGTGTAGGATCCATCGTTACCTAAGCCATTTTCACCGTCGGTTCCGAGTGGTTGTGCTGGTTCAGTTGTTTTGGTAGATATTTAAATGGTGTTCAAAGTATTTTGATACGCCTATGGCTCAAATGGCTCTGAGCACTGTGGGACTCAACTGTTGTGGTCATCAGTCCCCTAGAACTTAGAACTACTTAAACCTAACTAACCTAAGGACATCACACACACTCATGCCCGAGGCAGGATTCGAACCTGCGACCGTAGCAGCAGCGCGGCTCCCGACTGGAGCACCTAGAACCGCACGGCCACCGCGGCCGGCGATACGCCTATAATTTCCACTTTTTACTACTTATAAAATATTCTGTAAATCGGGGATTACTTTTGCATCATCTCCGATCTTTGAGTTAAACAATATTTTTATGGATCCCATCTTTCTAGTTTTGAATTTTAAGTTGCTTATGAAAAAGGTCGAAATTTATGTTCCCTCATCTTAGTTTCAGTCAGATAGTTATTAACAACCGTACACCTCGCTTCACAGTGGAATTTGTATCTAAAGCGACTACAGATCTGTGGAATTCCATTGACTCTCTTTCTAGGAATTACCTTTAAGTGTCAGCTTGTATTTTACTATATGTCCATGTTTCTGCTCTCACCGTTCCATAACTGCTACCGATTTTGTCAAATGAAGTCGTTTATATATACAGGGCGATTAAAAAAAAGAACACATCTCAAGTGTTTATTATAGACAAATAATGAAAGATAGAAGCGTGTTGCGCATATCACTGGATAGAGGAAGGTTCAATGTTTTGTAGTCGTCTAAACATTGTAGCATACACTCAGCGAGAGCATCATGTATTGCTCGAGGAACATCGAAATGGTAATCCATTTCATTTCATGCAAGAATCGATAGGTCCCTCTTTACTAAATCGACAGCTTCAACAATTCGATACCTCAGCTCTTAAAGAGTAGCTGCCGTTGGTGGAACTAGGACTCTGTCTTCTATGCACTTGCACAGGAAAAAATTTCAACGTGTGAGGAAGGCGCATTGCACTTGAACAATGAATTGGCTTCGCTCTACTTCCAAAACACGAAATGATTCCACTTGTGGCGTGATCGCCGTGTTGCTGCAAATAAACAAAGAATAGCGCAGCTGTGTCAAAACAGTGAACCTGTGAAACGTCTGTAATAAACAACTGAAATCTGGTCTTTGTTTTTGAATCAATCGGTACACTTTTATGCTATTTACATCGGGCCAGAAGTGTGGTTTGAAACGATGTTGGTCCGCCATTCATAACCTCTCTCCGTCTCCCTCCAACCGCAACTCACAACCAACTGTGTTCCTAATTCTGCCCCCCCCCCCTCCCTTCCCACGGATTAGAATGTTTGAAGCGTTCCACAAGTACGTCATGTGCTAATAGACCCCTATCTGTACATTTTAGGAAGCGCAATAAATATTTACTGAATTAACTGGCGTTTTGGTAATAGCATCGCAAGCAGCGCCCTGATCCTCCGATTAAAATGTTAATTTTACCACAAAAATTACCACATACAACCTTTAATTACAAACAGTGGAAATATACAAATAGTTATTAAAAATTAAAACGTACAACATTAATACTATAAATAAGCACACCAGTTTAATCCACACTGCTTTTGTCTGCTGGATACACCGGCACGGCCTGTGATGCTGATGGTATGCCGTTTTTAAATGACAATAGTTTCAACAAGATAAGTATCCAAATTTCATAACACGTGTTACCTGTTCGTTTGGTTGTGTATGATCTTGTACTGAAACTATTAATACAAACTGATTTAAGCTTTCGTCTCTAAAAGCAGTGTATGACCATGTCTAGTAGTTGTTTAGCTGTATAGTACTCGTATAGCTGCTGTGGTTAAATGAAAGCACAGGACCAATTTCATTTGTTGGTTGTAAAATTAATTTTTCATGTAAGGCATTGCTGTGTGCTGCGAGCGGCTGCCTCGACGGGAATGAGCATGCTGTTGCCTCACGAGCAAGATATACAGTCCTCTGACGTCAGAGCGATAAGCTTATCTGGGCGTGGCAGGAAGTAAGCCTGCTCAGAAGCGCAATGGGGGCACCAGAAGTTGAATTTTCCAGCGGATCGCTCTCTGTTAAAACCAGAGCGCGATCCGCCGCGGCGCTGCGGCTGCCAAGCGAAACTCGTTCAAGGTCACCCGCCAAGATGGCGGCGCACGCAGCAATGAATAGTACCCACCCACCTCCCCGGGAGTCAGAACTCCCGCACCCATTAGTATTAATGATTAGTATTTTTTTTTTTTTTTTTTTTAAATTTCACGGGATAGATGAGGATGGTTCTCTTTATTAACCATGATAATATACAGCAATATCGCGATTGCGGTTTATCGTATCGCGACATTACTGCTCGCGTTGGTCGAAATCCAATGACTTTTAGCAGAATATGGAATCGGTAGGTTCAGGAGGGTAATACGGAACGCTGTGCTGGATCCCAACGGCCTCGTATCACTAGCAGTCGATATGACAGGCACCTTATCCGCATCGCTGCAACAGATCGTGCAGCCACGTCTCGATCCCTGAGTCAACAGATGGGGACGTTTGCAAGACAACAACCATCTGCACGAACAGTTCAACGACGTTTGCAGCAGCATGGACTATCAGCTCGGAGACCGTGGCTGCGGTTACCCTTGACGCTGCATCACAGATAGGAGCGCCTGCGATGGTGTACTCAACGACGAACCTGGGTGCACGAATGGCAAAACGTCATTTTTTCGGATGAATCCAGGTTCTGTTTACAGCATCATGATGGTCGCATCCGTGTTTGGCGACATCGCGGTGAAAGCACATTGGAAGCGTGTATTCGTCATCGCCATACTGGCGTATCACCCGGCGTGATGGTATGGGGTGCCATTGGTTACACGTCTCGGTCACCTCTTGTTCGCATTGACGGCACTTTGAACAGTGGACGCTACATTTCAGGTGTGTTACGACCCGTGGCTCTACCCTTCATTCGATCCCTGCGAAACCCTACATTTCAGCAGGATAATGCACGACCGCATGTTGCAGGTCCTGTATGGGCCCTTCTGGATACAGAAAATGTTCGACTGCTGCCCTGGCCAGCACATTCTCCAGATCTCTCACCAATTGAAAACGTCTGGTCAATGGTGGCCGAACAACTGGCTCGTCACAATACGCCAATCACTACTCTTGATGAACTGTGGTATCGTGTTGAAGCTGGATGGGCAGCTGTACCTGCACACGCCATCCGAGCTCTGTTTGACTCAATGCCCAGGCCTATCAAGGCCGTTATGACCAGAGGTGGTCGTTCTGGGTACTGATTTCTCAGGATCTATGCACCCAAACTGCGTGAAA
The DNA here is from genome assembly GCF_023864345.2 of Schistocerca serialis cubense. Taxonomy (NCBI): domain Eukaryota; kingdom Metazoa; phylum Arthropoda; class Insecta; order Orthoptera; family Acrididae; genus Schistocerca; species Schistocerca serialis. Next base: position 352,284,215 of record NC_064639.1, read on the forward strand.
ATGTAATCACATGTCAGTTATAGTATGATATATTTGTCCAATGAATACCCGTTTATCATCTGCATTTCTTCTTGGTGTAGCAATTTTAATGGCCAGTAGTGTACCACAGCAGGCGGACGGCGCTTGGCCATGAGCATGACGACAAAAGACAGTCAGAAATAGCGGAGTTCAGGCAGTCTGCAATATTGCTACATACAGCTCTGAAATTCCGCAATTTCATAGTACAACAAATCCATATACATCTGCAGTCTCAGAACAATGATGCGCAACCAATTAAACGATGATGTTTTTACAATGAAGATTCAAAGATACTGGTACACCTGCAAAGTATCGTGTAGAGCCCCCGCGAGCATGCAGAAGTGCGGCAGCACTACTTGACATGTACTCGACTAAAGCCAGAAGTAGTGCTGAAGGGAACTGACACCATGGATACTCCAGGGCTGTCCATAAATCTGTAAGAGAACGAGTGTGTTGCGATCTCTTCTGAACTGCACGTTACAAGGCATCCCAGATATGATCAATAATGTTTGTTTCTGGGTCGTTTGGTTACGAGCGGAAGTGTTTAAACTCAGAAGGGTATTCCTGGAGCCACTCTGTAGCAATTCTATACATACAGTTGTCGCATTGGCCTGCTGGAACTGCCCAACTCCATCAGAATACACAATGGACGTGAATGGTGATCAGACAGGATGCTTACGTACGTGTTATCTGTCCGAGCCGTATCTAGACGTATCAGCGGTCCGTTTTCACTCCAACCTTACAAGGCCACACCGTACAGTGCCTCAAACAGCTTGAATCGTCTCCTGCTGACATGCAGGGCGCATGAATTCATAAATTTGTCTCCATACCCGTACACATCCATCCACTCGATACAATTTGAAATGAGAATCGTTCGACCAGGCAACATGTTTCCAGTCATCAACAGTCCAGTGACGGTTTTGAAGGGCCCAGGTGAGGCGTAAACCTTTGTGTAGTGCAGTCTTCATGGGTACACGAGAGGACCTTCGGCTCCGAAAGCCCATATGGATGATGTTCCGTTGAACGGTTCGCACGCTGACACTTGTTGATGGTGCAGCATTGAAATCTGCAGCAATTTGTGGAAGCGTTGCGCTTCTGTCACGCTGAAAGATTCTTTTGAGTCGTCGTTGGTCCTGTTCTTGCAGGATCTTTTTCCGGCCGCACCGATGTTGGAGATTTGATGTTTTACCGGATTCCTGATATTCACGGTACACTCGTGAAATGTCCGCACGGGAAAATCCCCACTTCATCGCTGGCTCGGAGATGCTGTGTCCCATCGCTCAAGCACCGACTAGAACACCACGTTCAAATTCACTTAAATCTTGATAATCTGCCATTTTAGCAGCAGTAAGCTATCTAACAACTGCGCTAGACACTGGTTGTCTTATGTAGGCGTTGCCGGTTGCAGCGCCATATTGTGCCTGTTTGCATAACTCTGTATTTTAATACGCATTCCTTTGACAGTTTCCTTGACGCTTCAGTGTAATATCTTAAAAACAACAAAAATTAATGCTTTACTACTGAATATTTTCACAGTGAACTTTGGAATTAAGAACTCTTAAATGCTTCGTGTTATTTCAGCCAATTGTATCTCAGATGAGAGCACTGCACTATAGCAATCATACCAGAAAGCTAATCATCTGTTTCTGATTATTTATTAATTTCTTATGTATTTATATCTTTTTCTTCCTCCACATTAACACAGCAACCGAATGGAGCATGAATATCTCATATACTGACATACTTGTGTTGTTATGTAAGGAATATGCTGCTACTTTTGTCATTATCTTTATTTAAATATGCTGTCATTTAACATAAACACATATGTGCAAGAATGGACAAACTATTGTTTGCATTCATTGCAAATGGTCTGAGTGTGACCGAATGTTTATATTATCCTTTTATTTAAATATTGTTATAATAAATAAGTATAGTGTGTAAGGTTGTCAAGTTGAGTCATGTTATGTTTCTGAAACATAAGAAAGATACATTTTTGGTGGAGATGTCCTTTAGCTGATGCAGAAGCAGGCTGTGGCAGAACACCACTGCAGTCAAGTGGGGACAGGCGCTTTTTGAGTGGCGCTCTCAAAGGAGCAATTCGGAACACTTGTACATTAGATATGGAAGAAGGCAGAGCTGTCGGAAGTAATGTGTAATATTCGGTCAACGTAGATTCACTGCGGTGAATGACCGCCAGAATACTTTCTTTTGAAAGGGCTATAACTTTCGTGAGGTCTTAATGTGCTTCAGTGCAAAGCTTTAACTTTTCCACTTGCATTATAGACTTGATAAGAGACAGAGTATGATTTAATAATCGTTATCTCTCGTGCGTTAACGATTAATTCATCATGCTGGACAATTTTTTTTGAACTGAAGGACGTTTCGTCTACCGTCTTCACGAAATGGAATTAGTTTTTCGTGTGTCTTGGATGACTGTCACCTTGGGGGTACCCCTACCATTCTTGCTATGCACTTAACGCAACATTACTGCTTTTTATTATGGTTATCTTCCTGTCTGTGTTACACTGAGGTGAGGAAAGTTGGATAGCGATAAGCACATATACAGAGTTAGTATCGTGTATACAAGGTATAAAAGGGGCAATGCACTGGCGGAGTTGTCATTCGGACTCCGGTGATTCATCTGAAAAGGTTTCCTACGTGATTATAGCCGTACGACGTACATATCCGTTAGGACAGTGCGGTGAAATTTGGGATTATTGGACCATGCTAGCAGACAACATCGCTTGCAGTGCACGCCTCGGTCCCGTGACCATGTCTGTTGGACCCTAGATGACGGGAAAACCTTCGCCTCCTCAGATCAGTCCCAGTTTCAGTCGATAAAAACTGATGGTAGGTCTCGAGTGTGGCCCAGATTCCACGAATCCATGCACCCAAGTTTGTCAACAGGGCTCTGTGGTGGCTCCGTAATACAGTGGGTTGTGTCTACATGAAATGGACTGGGTCCTCTGGATGTTTGGTGACTTGGAGACCGTTTACTCCCATTCATGGACGCCATACTCCCAAAAAACAATGGAATTTTTAAGGATGAGAACGCTCCATGTGCGACAACTGTCCGCGACTAGCGTGAAGAACATTCAGGAGATTTTGAGTAAATAATTTGGCCACTCAGATCGCCTGACATGAATACTATCGAATGTTTATGTGACATAATCAGAGCACAAAAACCTGAACCAGTAGCAGTTTCGCAATTACAGGCGGCTATAGAGGCAGCGTGGCTCAATATTTCTACAGCCTGACATTAGAATAATACCCTTTTATTAATTACTCGTTTATCATTCATGTAATATTTCCGATTATTTTATCAATTCGCAACTCTAGCCAATGCATAGACTATTTGGCTGCAGGTTATTATTTGCACCGAGTAAGCTGCTGAGCCTGAAAGCAAACGCGTATAGCTCAAAACGTGAATGGCTCAACCCTATGAATTCTTCGAGCCTTCCTTTTTTAAATAGAGCCGTGCATAGCCCAATACGTAAGGTTTAAGTAACTGCAGGTAAACTCGCAATTGGGGTTTTCTCGTCCAGGATGTAAATATACGTCTAATCCCTTCGGAACTGCAATGTTAAATCTAATACTTCACAATGTTCTGTTATCCAGGTACCAAATACGTTGAGTCAGTTTGCATGGGAGCTCCAAACATAAGATGTCTGCGGTAGCTGTGTGCACGAGAATCGCCGGCAGTAATCAGTTGTGGTGAAATTAGGTGCAGCAGCACAGCAATAGCAGCCAGCATGACAAAACATTTAAGTACATGCGCCTTTTGTATTACCAAGTATGAATCCACAGGGTCATTATTAATGATGGAGCTTAACAACGATTATATAATCGCCTAGGTGGTATGGATCAGATATGCTAGTGAGCCTGTTAGCCCTAAATTTGAACGTGGTAGTATTAACAGAGACTATATTAGTGGGGCAAATAGTCCGAAATCAGAGAAAGGAGATGTAATTGCGGGTTCTTCAGTGGCATAGATAAGGGTAGTTCCCCCAAAAGTGAACTCTAGCATGGGGGCACTGCAGTCTGGTATAGCTGCACTAAATACAAAAATGGAATAAACAATTTCTGACCTCAGTGCAAATATCGGAAGCGTAAAAACAGAGACAGGCTCAGTAAAAACAGAGCTACGTTCAGTAACAAATTTAATCAGCGAATTAATGTATGCTTCGTTTACTACCTATGAAATCTCTGGTCGTTGTTTCCTGAGCAAATTCTGAAGTGAAGCAAATGAAACGCAACTTAAGAATGAGTTCGTAAATGGACCAAGTTTCAAACTCAGAACTGGGTCGATGTGGGATTTTTGTGTATGTGAACTGGCTTGAACTGGCTAACTCGATGCATATATATTGTCCAGTAGGACTGTTGGCGAAAATCACGACGCTCAAGAGACACTTACCGAAATTTTCATGATTGGATCTTCTCCACCGTCTGATAGATTTCATGGATGCATTTTTAGATTTCATTGAAAAACCTGTTACAGGCACTGAAATTAACCCGCAAAATGGGAACAAGAGACAGGGAAATGGATATCTCAGCAGTCACCATAATAATAATCATAATAACTGTAATGAACATAACTGAAATATTTATACTTGTAATAATAATTTTCGAAGGAGAAGAAGAAATGTGATCTTTCACAGCGGGAAAAAAAATCCAAGAACAAAGATTTGACGTGCCGGAGCTCCATGGTTCAAAAAATGGCTCTGAGCACTATAGGATTCAACTTCTGAGGTCATTAGTCCCCTAGAACTTAGAACTAGTTAAACCTAACTAACCTAAGGACATCACACACATCCATGCCCGAGGCAGGATTCGAACTTGCGACCGTAGCGGTCTCGCGGTCCCAGACTGCAGCGCCTTGAACCGCACGGCCACTTCGGCCGGCGGGGCTTCATGAAATGCAACACCAGACCAAGACGTCGAAATTCTAGAGATAGCCACATCTCAGATCTGGTGGAAAATTAAACCGGCTTTGAAAAGCACACATTATTTTAAAAATTCTGTGGTTGTCGAAAATAAGGCAACGAAACCATAAAAGTTGGCGTGGGGGTGGTAAAAAGTAAGGGTAACACGGGGAATAATTTCAAACGATTCAACCGTAAAGAGGAACAAGAAATATGTAGGAAGAAGGTTCATAATGCTGATATGGGGCTGAAAATTTATTTCGTGAAAGGGCAGTGAAAGATGGAATGAATGATTGTGAACAGAAGACGGGCTGAAATGGATATGAATTTGATGGAAGTAGAAGGTATGACGAATCTGATGAGCCATTAGCCTGTAGCAACTATTATAGTAATGTAAGTGAAAGTAATATAGACGAATTTTATCGACGGGAGTTGGTGAAGCTATCTATGACAGCGGGGTAGCAGCAGTGGCGACAACTGGAGCTGAATTTTGCTGTGTGTCGACGAAAATATGTGAAGATATTTGTGAAGGTAGCATAGCAATAATCTCGTCAACTGTTGATGAAATGTATGATGTATCCTCGGAAGTGGATGAAATATTGTTAAAGGGAGGTAATAGTTATGTTTCAGGCGTTGAAGTTGCGAAGGTTGACGCTACTGATTTAGAAATCTTGAAAGAAGGAGTTTTTGAATTTATTTCCAGTGATGGAAGTGAACCGATGGCTCTTGATGAAAACATGAACTGTAAATGGACGCTGAAGGATGAGCGTGAAAGTAATACGTTAGGCTATAGGTCAAAATATGAAGTGGCGGAGGAATCTGAGGAAAGAGAAAATGTAACAGACAGAAGTAGATCTGAGTATGGCGGAATTCAAAGCACTATGAATTATGAGGTAGTGTGATACAGTAGCGGCAATTTGTGTAGTACATCGAAGAAGGTTAATGGAGAAATTGGTGGTGATTTTTATAATGTTTCGTCGGATGTAAAGGAAATTTTATGTAATTAAGTGTCTGGGAAATTGGCGAATGTTAATTATGATAAAGTTTATAGTGTTTGGGAGGATTAAGTGAGGTTTTATACAAGGGAGATGAAGTTGTAGGTTGTGTAAATAATTGTGAGGAAGTTGCAGCTACTGACACCGTTAAGTTACTTCACAGGAACGGAACAGAATATAATGCTAAAGAGGACAATGATACGACGAATTTAGAGGGTAACTTAAATGCTCTAGATGACTTAGAGGTATATCGAGAGAGATTGGAAATGGGTAATGGTATAACTCTAGCCTGCCTGTTCTACGACACTCTTCCCTAACAACGTAACCTACTATTTCTGAACTGGGAAAAGCCAGATATAACGCTAACTTTCCGTGAAACAAGCTAATGTTACCCTGTGAGAGGATTTTGGATTTTGACCGCGCGTGTGTCTAATGGGTGAAAGGTATCGGACTATAAATTTGAATATGGTGAAATTAACAGAAAAACTAAACAGACTTTAACTTTGGGAGTTAATGAATGTGGTAAAATTTATACGTGAATGAAAAAAATTAAACGGTCGCCAGCCCAATTGGGCTCATTAGTTTGGAAAGATATGTTTAAGGAAATTGGATAATGGTTATTAAAGTTACTTTCTTTAATATTTCCCTTTGAATAGCGCACAGGATACAAACTGACATAGGGCACTCTGAGCTGTGTATAGCAGCAGTTATCAATAACGCACACACCGGTAATTGTGAAAACTAAATTTGCACTAAACTCATACTGATAACGGCTACACTCAATATCATTACTTAAACCAATACTGAAATGTCTCTGCATGAAGTGTAGAACGAAATTCGGACATGAGGGGCTTCTATATAATATCAGGTTTCCTTAGCAGCAGTAATGGTTCAATTATCTTTATAATATGTGAAGAATATAATGGGGACCCATAAACTAGTGTAGTGTCACTAGTCAAAGTCTATTATTATTTCAGTACAAAAAAAAGAGACTAATTCAAACAAAACTAATCCTTCACATCACTGGGAGAAGTTCATAATTCACAATACAAGAAAAAAATACAACCCCGAGGTTAATTAACTTCAGAAAAGGAATCATTCTTGATATGAATCAAGACCACATTATATTTAAAATGAGCGTAACTTATTTGCCCTTTTTATCACTTGTGAGACAGGTATTTTAGACAATAACATTCACACAATCTGGCACTATATTCTTGCAAAACTATACTTTGCAATAATCTGAGAGTACTTTAGCCAAATCCTGTCTAAGTTCACTTTTGTGGTTTGAGCTTCAACTTTTGCTACTTCTTTCACACTTGACAAACATAAAGAAACCACTCTGAAGCACATGATTGCAAGAATTGTGCATTTAAAACAGGATACTCGGTTTTAGTAGCACTTAGGAGAAAACCCTGCATAGGTTCGTGATCAGGATAGAAGATATGGTTCCGTACACAGATTTATAGCACAGCACTCACACAAATTAACTGGTCCATGCCCATATACATATCTGGATGTATGATGCTATTGAAGCAGTGGCGAAGTTCTGGTGGCAAGCAACATGGCGTGTAACTGTACTCACGGCTCTTCATGTTTGAATGCTCTATAAAATCTCTTTTTGGCGACGGATTTTCAACATATTAGAGCCATTCTTTCTTGTTGAGAATACCAACTAACAGCCAGTTTCACATCCTAGGCAAAAATCCCTTGCAAAGCAACTTCCAATTGCTTGTCTTGGCACTGTCGAAGAGTACCATGCTACGGCTAGCCGCTTACTGCGAATCGTACACAAATGAGACGCCCAGTTCTACCGCCAAAACCACCTTTTACATCGCACCACGCCACTTCCGTTGCGGAGGGACTTCACTACATCTTTTACATTTTACAATACAACTGCCCTAAGCATGAACCATCTTTCAATAAACATTGTCTTTCTTATACACATATATATATACATAACATACACATATCATAAAATTTCATTCTTTTAATAAATTATTTTGCTTTTTTCATATCTATATTATAGAACTCTAAATTTTCTGTCACAAATCAATGTTCTTAACTAACACAGAATACACACTCCATAATTGCAGCTACACGGTTACATAATATAAACCTACTTATAATCGATATAAGTGTTACAATGGGGAAAATATTGGTTTAGGAGACGACGTTGACACGGATTGTTACTGTAAGAAAGAAAGTGACTTCTCATTTAATGATTAGTGATAGTGTGGGAAAATATTGAAGTCGTTATTACGTCACTGGTGGGAACGGGAGAAATTTAAGGTGTCAAAAAGTGTTGAAGGGAGAAAAGATGAAATCTGGGTGAAGAAACTGTTTAAGAAATTTTTTGATGATGATAATGTGATTGAGGTTTCGTCTGATGTTATAATGTGTACAATAAATATGGAGGAGAAAGGTAGGCATATTGAAAATGATCTTCTGAGGGAGAAGTGCTTAGATCGGGAATAACAATAAAATAATAGAAACCGAGGTGACTAATGAAAAAAAGTGCGGTTTCAGATTCTGGATGTAATGTGTCGGCCAATCTGTAAACAAAAATAATGACAGAAAATCAGCGATTTTTCAGGCTAGTAATTTTAGGGTTAAGACTGTAGAAGGTAAACCTGTAAAACACGAAAGCGCTTAGACTTTAAGTGTAGTGGTTATTAATATGAGATGTTTTATAGTGAATGGATTGGTTAAAGATGTCGTACTGCGTAGGGATTTTGTGTATAAATACAAAACTTCTCTAAATTGTGTAGAGAAATATCTTTAATTTGAACTGGAAAGAAAGAGAAGTAAAATTCAAAATATTTTAACTAGAGACCAAGAAATTGCACAAACAGTACTTATGGAAGCTTGGGAGATTTATAATTCTGTGCATGAGCGAATAAGAGAAATAAAGAAATCAGCTGAAGATGTTTCTAAGGCGGAAAAGGGAAATTGTGTCATTTGTTGAGTCGGAATGAGGACACGCCCACTAAGGTAGTAGATTTTGAATATTCATCTAAGGTGAGGCACATGAGCTTATTAGATCAACCCAAATGTGATTGCTATTGATGACCAGGAGTCTGTGCAGACTACATTGAAGCAGACGTTAGAATAGGATATTGTGCAACAATGCGGGGATTATTAATGCAACCTGATTGTAACTGTTAAAAAAGAAGGATAACAAAGAACAGAGTTAGTAATAAAGTAATAGTAAGAGAACTTTATCAGCCAGGGAACATGGAGGAACTCAAACACAGTTTTAGCAAACACCAGATGTCGAGTGTCGATTTGTCCTCTGGCAAATTCTGTTGGCTGTGGGGGGAGACGATACACTGCTTTCCTATTCGTAGGGCGAAACTGTAATTTCAGCCTGGTACCATTCGGATCAGTCATCTGTTGCGGTTTTTATGAGAGCACTAGGTCATATACTGGCAGATCAGTTAATGAGCAAACTTGTCTATGTGCGCTGCTATGGAATTTGGGCGTGAGCATTTCGAATTGTTGGAGGAGGTGCTCTTGGCCTTGAAAAGGGGAGGAATGACCTTAAAACTTCGTAAATGTGGATTTGTTACAGCAGAAATTAAGTATCTTGCCAAGCAGCGAGAAGCCAGAAGTAATCTCAGGGTGCAAGAGACCAACTACCTGGAAACAATTAAAAGTCATATTTAGGATTATGCAGTTTCTACCGAAAATTTCTGGGTAATGGGTGGATGAATGTTCCAAACTTGTGTAATCTACTAAAGAAGACCGTGACATGGATATGGAGCGGCGAAAGTGAAAGCGAATTCATAGTCTTAAATGGCAGTTTATGTCGTAGTAACGTGTTATGCTATTCTGACATGTCGTTGCTGTTCTGTCTAGGTATGGAACGTGCAGATTATGGGCCTGGATATGAGGTATTCCAGAAAAGTTAGTGTGGGGAAGAGATAGAACAAAGGAGTTTAGCTTTTGCGAGCCGTATGTTTAAATAAACATGAGCAGAGCTACAGTATTTATGAAAAAGACTTGCTCGCTACTATTGTGTTCGGCTTCATAAAGTTCCGGCTGTCTCTGGACGGACCCAAGGTGATAGTGCTATCCAGTCATAAGGCTCTCAGTTTTATGCAGGATATTAGGTTGCTAAACGATGCTCTGGGCAACGTTTTTACAATAATATAGCTATAACATCAGGTATATAAAAGGGACTGAGAACTGCATTGCTGACGCACTGCCATCTCTACCTGTAGGGAAAAATGGCAGTGATGAGGAAGAAGTAAATGATGTGTTTCGACTCTTGTACATGGAAGGGGTAGAAGGTGCGAGCTAACATCCCCAAAGATGTTCGGGCTCACATGCGGTTCCTCTTCCTCGAAATGCCTTGGCTCAAACTCGTCTAGGGGTTGAACCGCACGTATCGCAAAACACGCCCTAAATCAGACACTTGTGACCCTCTGGTTAAATTGTCTGGCTGATGGCAAGTTTGCGCAATACAAATTTAACACAGCGTATAACAGTAGTAATAATATCTGGAACTAAATCAACGACCCATAAATGATGTAGGCCACACAGTTGCGACTTGGTTAGATTAATGTTTATTCATAAGCAAACGAATAGCGAAAGTGGTCGTGTTTAGAGTTACTGCTACACTCGAGCGCATATCCGTTTGAGACAGTTCGATCATTCACAATCTCATCGCGAAACACAAGTCCGATACTCCACACGAAAAGTTAGAGTTCACACCAGGCCCGCGGCTACTCACCACTCAGAGACTAAGTCCTGCGACACCACACAACGAGAAATTTTCTAAGTCGCCTCACTTCCTAGCTGCCTAAAGACCGACCATCCCCTTTCGCGTCTGCATCCGAACTGTATCCTTTGGTGTCTCCAGCCGAACTGACCCTCTACCCGTCTCCGGCCGCGTCCACCGCGTGCCGAACATTGTCGCTCAACTGACTAAGGTAGTTCCCTTTCCTGAAGCCGTCCATCTAATTGGCTACACCTTATTCTACATTATTTTACATTTAACATATTTAAATAATCAAAGCTTGGCCACTTTCACGTTCTAAATAAAGTAAGAATAATATCCAGTACATAGTTAACGTTACATTCTCTTACGTAAAACCAGTACAATTTCCTTCTTAGCTTTGAATGTCATAGCTAGTAGCCTTGCACCAATGCGCTTTCAGATAAATAAATAAAGAACAAAAGTAACTATTATGCACTAAACAAATATTCTATTACCTAATGATTCAATAAGGTGTCGCGCTGTCAGCGTTCAATATGTTTTATGTGGAGGAAGTGATGATCTGATGCTTAACTGAAAATACTGATAATTTAAATTTACTAATCTTTTTAACAAATAAAGTTACAGAGTTGACATTTACAGCGTTTGTCATTTTAATGATGTGCTTCTATATGAAATGTCTATCGTTAAGACTGACCAAAGCGTTCAGATTTTAGGATTCAAGTCTTTGCTACAAAACTTGTTAATTTCACCTTAACAGTAAGTTCTAAACTATTATAGATATGATCAATATTCAAGTTTTATTGGGATCACCATGAAAATTTATGTATGATGGCAGATTAAAATTACTGTGGCTTCATCACTTGCATTACTACAGAATTAAATAGTTTCCATAAATGTTTCCATATATAGCCGATCTTAGGACGGCTATATTTAACACAGCTACTTCTCCTGGGCCACAAAAGGCTTCTACTGGGTTTCCCTATGACGTAGGTTCTCTTCTGTATCATTCGCACACTACAGCGCTTACGCCTGAATAAACAATAGACGCCTGTGAGTTTCCTCATCTTGTGGTGAATCTGCGCCCTTTGTGGCATCCGGTCCTGGACGACAGGGTTCGTTTCACAATTCCTGAAGGATGACTCTTTCAGCCATATACAATTTAAATGAGAGCGCAATGCTCGTTAACTCACAAACGGGAAAGAGAGATTTCTACTGTTTTCGGAAATTTGCAGTAATGTCGTATGGGACCAAACTGCAGAGGCCATCAGTCGCTAAGCTTATGCACTACTTAATGTATCTTACGCTAAGGACAACATACACACCCATGCCTGAAGGAGGACTCGAACCTCCGATGGGGGAAGCCATGCGGTCTGTGACAAGACGCCATTTCTGCTCTCTCACGGGACTTTCATCTATCACAAACGCCCAGTCAGAACTGAAAAATAGACAGTTATGTTCAGAAAAAATAGAACGCCTTGAATGACTAGAGAAAGGACTTTCATATTCACAGGGCATGGCCCTTAATATGTTCTGCAGAAATGATTAGCATATGTCCTGTCGCCTAATAGATACAGGTTCGCCATGGTTTATGATAATTTCTTCCAAGGGTGATGGCATCGGTGTATATAAGGTGCGAATGGCATCCTGTGCTATATTGATATATGTTGCAGTCACCTGGTTGCAAAGTTCATCTGTGGTGGTTAACACTGGAACACGGCGTTTCATCTGTCATTTCACAACACCATACACATTTTCGATTGGTGACCAGTCTGCTGATCTGGCAGGCTATAGGGCTGAAATTCTATGTGTTTGTGCAGCAAAATGTGGTCTTGCATTTGTAAGGTGGCGTGGTCTCCTGACCTTCATTTCTTACATATTCCGTCCTAACAATCGTATTCTGCACATCAAGACGCTTCATTCGAACCCAAACTCGATAAGGTGGAGTCAGTTTGTATGAATTTATCTAAGCGATATGCAAATTTAATAAGCAAATCGCAAGTGCACACCGAGGTTGAAAAATGTCGAGGCTAGCATACACAACATGACAGCCACAGGAATTCTCGTTCTTTAGAGGAAACTAGCCTGCTGGGAAGCCCGTCCATTCAGAGGGGTGGGTCAACAACATACCTACTTCGGCCGAAGCGACTGCCCAGAGACAGGACAGCTTTTGCCAGAACGAATGGATAACGACCCCTGTGTTCGACTTAAAAGCAAATTCCGCTACATTGTAAGGGAGCGCCCAGAAGACGCATTTTTTCATGGACCGACTGCATAGTTGCGGAGTTCTCACAGGAGGACAGTATTCGTCTCCAGAGATGCTACATATTTCCGCACTGATCGACTCAAACGAAACGACATTCTCCTGTTTAAAAGAGCAACGCTGATTGGCGGAATATTTCTGACACAAAGAGCCAGAGGAGTGAGGGAAGGCAGCGAATGATATAGCCATGCAACGTTTCCAGAGAAAGGGGCTGTTCTGTTGTCATTCTTGGAGCAGGAACACGTAAAGAGAGCGAGTGCGCTCATATATGTATGCAAAAACGAGGAACGAAGTCTCTCCTCAGTACTTCACTGGGAGAGCACCTCTGTCGTTAGTGAATCGGAGTGACAGTCTATATTGAGTCGCTTGTCATTCAGCATTGTTCACTGTGTTGGCCGCCACACTTATTGTGTGGTGTGAACACGGACAGACTACTAGTTAAACGCCTGTGAGCGAGTATTGAGTGGCATCATGGTGGACTGATTATCTGACCGGTGTACCATGCCAATAGTTAGACTAGGGGCGGATAGGAGTCCTTGACTTCATCAAGGCATAGGGAGAGTTTGATGGGCGAAGGTCAATCCAGATAGAAAGAGATAGTTGTGTTATTTGTCAGCAGCGAGCGACACAGGCAGCAGTCGTCGCAGCTCACGGTATTGTGTGCTACAGCGTATGTGAGCCCCACCTGTCCTCCCTACCAGTACACTCCATTACATTTCTCACGCGGCAGCCTTGACTGTACCTAGAAAAGTTATTCAAACTGTGTAGGCGTGGCTCTCAGCCATTCTTCCCAGGAAATAACATTCTTAAAGAAAAGGGAGGAAAGAACCTTTCCATCCTTCGTAAAATAATAGCATTCCTATCCCCTCATGAACCATGGACCTCGCCATTGGTGGGGAGGCTTGCGTGCCTCAGCGATGCAGATGGCCGTACCATAGGTGCAACCACAATGGAGGGGTATATGTTGAGAGGCCAGACAAACGTGTGGTTCCTGAAGAGGGGCAGCAGTCTTTTCAGCAGTTGCAAGGGCAACAGTGTGGATGATTGACTGATCTGGCCTTGTAACACTAACCAAAATGGCCTTGCTGTGCTGGTACTGCGAACGGCTGAAAGCAAGGGAAAACTACAACCGTAATTTTTCCCGAGGGCATGCAGTTTTACTCTATGGTTAAATGATGATGGCGTCCACTTGGGTAAAATATTCCAGAGTAAAACAGTCCCCCATTCGGATCTGTGGGCGGGCACTACTCAAGAGGACGTCGTTATCAGGAGAAAGAAAACTAGCTTTCTACGGATAGGAGTGTGGAATGTCAGGTCCCTTAATTGGGCAGGTAGGTTAGAAAATTTAAAAAGGGACATGGGTAGGTTAAAGTTACATATACTGGAAATTAGTGAAGTTCGGTGGCAGGACTTTTGGTCAGGTGAATACTGGGTTATAAATACAAAATCAAATAGGCGTAATGCAGGAGTAGGTTTAATAATGAATAAAAACATAGGAGTGCGGGTAAGCTACTAGAAACAGCATAGTGAACGCATTATTGTGGCCAAGGTAGACACGAAGCCCACGCCTACTACAGTAGTACAAGTTTATATGCCAACTAGCTCTGCAGATGATGAAGAAATTGATGAAACGTATGATGATATAAAAGAAATTATTCAGGTAGTGAAGGGAGATGAAAATTTAATAGTCATGGGTGACTGGAATTCGAGAATAGGAAAAGGGAGAGAAGGAAACATAGTGGGTGAATATGGATTGGGGGTAAGAAATGAAAGAGGAAGCCGCCTCATAGAATTTTGCACAGAGCATAACTTAATCATAGCTAACACTTGGTTCAAGAATCATAAAAGAAGGTTGTATACATGGAAGAAACCTGGAGATTCTAGAACGTATCAGATAGATTATATAATGGTAAGACAGAGATTTAGGAACCAGCTTTTAAATTGTAAGACATTTCCAGGGGCAGATGTGGACTCTGACCACAATCTATTGGTCAGAAACTGCAAAAAGGTGGGAATTTAAGGAGGTGCGAGCTGGATAAACTGACTAAACCAGAGGTTGTACAGAGTTTCAGGGAGAGCGTAAGGGAACAATTGACAGGAATGGGGGAAAGAAATACAGTAGAAGAAGAATGGGTAACTCTGAGGGATGAAGTAGTGAAGGCAGCAGAGGATCAAGTAGGTAAAACGACGAGGGCTAGTAGAAATCCTTGGGTAACAGAAGAAATATTGAATTTAATTGATGAAAGGAGAAAATATAAAAATGCAGTAAATGAAGCAGGCAAAATGGAATACAAACGTCTAAAAAAGGAGATCGACAGGAAGTGCAAAATGGCTAAGCAGGTATGGATGTAGAGGCTTATCTCACTAGGGGTTCAAATGGCTCTGAGCACTATGGGACTTAACTTCTAAGGTCATCAGTCCCCTAGAACTTAGAATTACTTGAACCTAACTAACCTAAGGACATCACTCACATCCATCCCAGAGGCACGATTCGAACCTGCGACCGTAGCGGTCGCGCGGTTCCAGACTGTAGCGCCTAGAATTGCTCGGCCAACCCGGCCGGCTCTCACTAGGGGTAAGATAGATAATGCCTACAGGAAAATTAAAGAGAAATGAGAACCACTTGTATGAATATCAAGAGCTCAGATGGAAACCCAGTTCTAAGCAAAGAAGGGAAAGCAGAAAGGTGGAGAGAGTATATAGAGAGTCTATACAAGGGCGGTGTACTTGAGGACAATATGATGGAAATGAAATAGAATGTAGATGAAGATGGAATGGGAGATACGACACTGCGTGAAGATTTTGACAGAGCACTGAAAGACCTGAGTCGAAACAAGGTCCCGGGAGTAGACAACATTCCATTAGAACTACTGACGGCCTTGGGAGTGCCAGTCCTCACAAAACTCTAGCATCTGGTGAGCAAGATGTATGAGACAGGTGAAATACCCTCAGACTTCAAGAAGAATATAATAATTCCAATCCCAAAGAAAGTAAGTGTTGACACATGTGAAAATTACCGAAATATCAGTTTCATAACTCACAGCTGCAAAATA
The DNA here is from genome assembly GCF_023864345.2 of Schistocerca serialis cubense. Classification (NCBI taxonomy): domain Eukaryota; kingdom Metazoa; phylum Arthropoda; class Insecta; order Orthoptera; family Acrididae; genus Schistocerca; species Schistocerca serialis. Next base: position 352,300,189 of record NC_064639.1, read on the forward strand.
CTAACATGAATTCTTTACAGACGAATGGAAAAACTGGTTGAGAAAGGCTATTTACAATTTGTACAGAAACCAGATGGCTGTTATAAGAGTCGAGGGGCATGAAAGGGAAACAGTGGTTGGGAAGGGAGTGAGACAGGGTTGTAGACTCTCCCCGATGTTATTCAATCTGCATATTGAGCAAGCAGTAAAGGAAACAAAAGAAAAATTCGGAGTAGGTATTAAAATCCATGGAGAAGAAATAAAAACCTTGAGGTTCGCCGATGACATTGTAATTCCGTCAGAGACGGCAAAGGTCTTGAAAGAGCAGTTGAACGGAATGGACAGCCTCTTCGAAGGATGATACAAGATGAGCATCAACAAAATTAAAACGAGGATAATGGAATGTAGTCGAATTAAGTCGGGTGATGCTGAGGGAATTAGATTAGGAAATGAGACACTTAAAGTAGTAAAGGAGTTTTGCTATTTAGGGAACATAATAACTGATGATGGTCGAAGTAGAGAGGATATAAAATGTAGACTGGCCATGGCAAGGAAAGCGTTACTGAAGAAGGGAAATTTGTTAACATCGAGTATAGATTTAAGTGTCAGGAAGTCGTTTCTGAAAGTATTTGTATGGCGTGGAAGTGAAACGTGGACGATAAATAGTTTGGACAAGAAGAGAATAGAAGCTTTCGAAATGTGGTGCTACAGAAGAATACTTAAGATTAGATAGGTAGATCACGTAACTAATGAGGAGGTATTGAATAAAATTGGGGAGAAGAGGAGTATGTGGCACAACTTGACAAGAAGAAGGGACGGGTTGGTAGAACATGTTCTGAGGCATCAAGGGACCACAAATTTAGCATTGGAGGGCAGCGTGGAAAATCGTAGAGGGAGACCAAGAGATGAATACACTAAGCAGATTCAGAAGGATGTAGGTTGCAGTAAGTACTGGGAGATGAAGAAGCTTGCACAGGATAGGGTAGCATGGAGAGCTGCATCAAACCAGTCTCAGGACTGACTACCACAACAGCAACAACAACAACATCCATAAGAGGCAATCTACCGTTCCGAAAAGAACCCGGAACTTTATTATTATGTTATAAGAAAAAGTTTCACTTGATTTCTCAGAATTTTTTGTAATAAATAATATTTTTCGTTCGTTTAATGTTTTTCTTACACTAACTAGCAATACTCTCGTACCCAAGCAGTCCACTACTTTCATAAGAATACACAATATTTTTGTGTCTTTTCCTGTCAGTGGACGGCTCCAGAAAATATTTGTTGCTGAATGTTTTTCAAGCAGTTCTTGTTGGTACTTTAGGAGCGTCTGTCTGATTTCTGTAGCAGTGTGAGTTGGTAATTGTTTCTTGCAGGAGGCAAAGGGTACTTGTTGGATCAATCCATTGCACAACTTCCAAAATAAAACCCACACACTCACAGTGGATAAGCAGCTGCAGCAGCAAGTCGTATACTCCTAGCTCACTCATTTGTTACATAGTTTTATTCTTAATTTCTTTGCGTGTTTTTGGTACTTGCATTGTTTAATTCATAAATTTCGGGCGTATTATAGTATTTGAGAGTGTAGCATCGCGTTTTAGTACCTGAATAGTGTAAATTCGCGTAGTCTCCTTCCGCCGCCGAGCAGTGTCAGCAGTGCGCAAGTAGCAGCATTACTACATTTACTAGGCAATCTTGTATTTTAATAACCGTTTAAATTTTGTCGATTTGTTTGCGCTCTCTGTAGATTAGTTCAGACGTTCTTTGCAAAACAGTTTTTAGCATGGATAGGGACTGCAACTGCTGTGTTCGGATGCAGGCTGAGTTGGCATCCCTTCGCTCCCAGCTTCAGGCAGTGTTGGCTTCAGTCACACAGCTTGAGGCTGTTGCCAATGGGCATCACTGTGGGGGTCCGGATGGGGGTTTGTCGGGGACGGCCAGCTCGTCCCACGCATCCCCTGATCGGACTACGACTGTGGTTGCCCGGGATACTGCCCGCATTGAGGCTGATCCCTCACCTGTGGTAGAGTGGGAGGTCGTCTCAAGGTGTGGCAGGGGGCGAAAGACATTCCGGAGGGCTGAACAGAAAGCCTCTCCAGTTTGTCTGACGAACCGGTTTCAGGCTCTGTCTCAGGCTGATACTGATCTTCGGCCTGACATGGCTGCTTGTCCTGTTCCAGAGGTTGCCCCTCAGTCTGCAAGATCCGGGCAGTCGCAGAGGGTGGGCTTACTGGTAGTTGGGAGCTCCAACGTCAGGCGCGTAATGGGGCCCCTTAGGGAAATGGCAGCAAGAGAGGGGAAGAAAACCAATGTGCACTCCTTGTGCATACCGGGGGGAGTCATTCCAGATGTGGAAAGGGTTCTTCCGGATGCCATGAACGGTACAGGGTGCACCCATCTGCAGGTGGTTGCTCATGTCGGCACCAATGATGTGTGTCGCTATGGATCGGAGGAAATCCTCTCTGGCTTCCGGCGGCTATCTGATTTGGTGAAGACTGCCAGTCTCGCTAGCGGGATGAAAGCAAAGCTCACCATCTGCAGCATCGTCGACAGGACTGACTGCCGACCTTTGGTACAGAGCCGAGTGGAGGGTCTGAATCAGAGGCTGAGACGGTTCTGCGACCGTGTGGGCTGCAGATTACTCGACTTGCGCCATAGGGTGGTGGGGTTTCGGGTTCCGCTGGATAGGTCAGGAGTCCACTACACGCAACAAGCGGCTACACGGGTAGCAGGGGTTGTGTGGCGTGGGCTGGGCGGTTTTTTAGGTTAGATGGCCTTGGGCAAGTACAGAAAGGGCAACAGCCTCAACGGGTGTGGGGCAAAGTCAGGACATGCGGGGACCAAGCAGCAATCGGAATTGTAATTGTCAACTGTCGAAGCTGCGTTGGTAAAGTACCAGAACTTCAAGCGCTGATAGAAAGCACCGAAGTTGAAATCGTTATAGGTACAGAAAGCTGGCTTAAGCCAGAGATAAATTCTGCCGAAATTTTTACAAAGGTACAGACGGTGTTTAGAAAGGATAGATTGCATGCAACCGGTGGTGGAGTGTTCGTCGCTGTTAGTAGTAGTTTATCCTGTAGTGAAGTAGAAGTGGATAGTTCCTGTGAATTATTATGGGTGGAGGTTACACTCAACAACCGAACTAGGTTAATAATTGGCTCCTTTTACCGACCTCCCGACTGAGCAGCATTAGTGGCAGAACAACTGAGATAAATTTGGAATACATTTCACATAAATTTTCTCAGCATGTTATAGTCTTAGGTGGAGATTTCAATTTACCAGATATAGACTGGGACACTCAGATGTTTAGGACGGGTGGTAGGGACAGAGCATCGAGTGACATTATAGTGAGTGTACTATCCGAAAATTACCTCGACCAATTAAACAGAGAACCGACTCGTGGAGATAACATCTTGGACCTACTGATAACAAACAGACCCGAACTTTTCGACTCTGTATGTACAGAACAGAGAATCAGTGATCATAAGGCCGTTGCAGCATCTCTGAATATGGAAGTTAATAGGAATATAAAAAAAGGGAGGAAGGTTTATCTGTTTAGCAAGAGTAATAGAAGGCAGATTTCAGACTACCTAACAGATCAAAACGAAAATTTCTGTTCAGTCACTGACAATGTTGAGTGTTTATGGAAAAAGTTCAAGGCAATCGTAAAATGCGTTTTAGACAGGTACGTGCCGAGTAAAACTGTGAAGGACGGGCAAAACCCACCGTGGTACAACAACAAAGTTAGGAAACTACTGCGAAAGCAAAGAGAGCTCCACTCCAAGTTTAAACGCAGCCAAAACCTCTCAGACAAACAGAAGCTAAACGATGTCAAAGTTAGCGTAAGGAGGGCTATGCGTGAAGCGTTCAGTGAATTCGAAAGTAAAATTCTATGTACCGACTTGACAGAAAATCCCAGGAAGTTCTGGTCTTACGTTAAATCAGTAAGTGGCTCGAAACAGCATATCCAGACACTACGGGATGATGATGGCATTGAAACAGAGGATGACACGCGTAAAACTGAAATACTAAACACCTTTTTCCAAAGCTATTTCACAGAGGAAGACCGCACTGCAGTTCCTTCTCTAAATCCTCGCACAAACGAAAAAATGGCTGACATCGAAATAAGTGTCCAAGGAATAGAAAAGCAACTGGAATCACTCAATAGAGGAAAGTTCACTGGACCTGACGGGATACCAATTCGATTCTACACAAAGTACGCGAAAGAACTTGCCCCCCTTCTAACAGCCGTGTACCGCAAGTCTCTAGAGGAATGGAGGGTTCCAAATGATTGGAAAAGAGCACAGATAGTCCCAGTCTTCAAGAAGGGTCGTCGAGCAGATGCGCAAAACTATAGACCTATATCTCTGACGTCGATCTGTTGTAGAATTTTAGAACATGTTTTTTGCTCGAGTATCATGTCGTTTTTGGAAACCCAGAATCTACTATGTAGGAATCAACATGGATTCCGGAAACAGCGATCGTGTGAGACCCAACTCGCTTTATTTGTTCATGAGACCCAGAAAATATTAGATACAAACTCCCAGGTAGATGCTATTTTTCTTGACTTCCGGAAGGCGTTCGATACAGTTCCGCACTGTCGCCTGATAAACAAAGTAAGAGCCTACGGAATATCAGACCAGCTGTGTGGCTGTATTGAAGAGTTTTTAGGAAACAGAACACAGCATGTTGTTATCAATGGAGAGACGTCTACAGACGTTAAAGTAACCTCTGGCGTGCCACAGTGGAGTGTTATGGGACCATTGCTTTTCACAATATATGTAAATGACCTAGTAGATAGTGTCGGAAGTTCCATGCGGCTTTTCGCGGATGATGCTGTAGTATACAGAAAAGTTGCAGCATTAGAAAATTGTAGCGAAATGCAGGAAGATCTGCAGCGGATAGGCACTTGGTGCAGGGAGTGGCAACTGACCCTTAACATAGACAAATGTAATGTATTGCGAATACATAGAAAGAAGGATCCTTTATTGTATGATTATATGATAGCGGAACAAACACTGGTAGCAGTTACTTCTGTAAAATATCTGGGAGTATGCGTGCGGAACGATTTGAAGTGGAATGATCATATAAAATTAATTGTTGGTAAGGCGGGTACCAGGTTGAGATTCATTGGGAAAGTGCTTAGAAAATGTAGTCCATCAACAAAGGAGGTGGCTTACAAAACACTCGTTCGACCTATACTTGAGTATTGCTCATCAGTGTGGGATCCGTACCAGATCGGTTTGACGGAGGAGATAGAGAAGATCCAAAGAAGAGCGGCGCGTTTCGTCACAGGGTTATTTGGTTACCGTGATAGCGTTACGGAGATGTTTAATAAACTCAAGTGGCAGACTCTGCAATAGAGGCGCTCTGCATCGCGGTGTAGCTTGCTCGCCAGGTTTCGAAAGGGTGCTTTTCTGGATGAGGTATCGAATATATTGCTTCCCCCTACTTATACCTCCAGAGGAGATCACGAATGTAAAATTAGAGAGATTAGAGCGCGCACGGAGTCTTTCAGACAGTCGTTCTTCCCGCGAGCCATACGCGACTGGGACAGGAAAGGGAGGTAATGACAGTGGCACGTAAAGTGCCCTCCGCCACACACCGTTGGGTGGCTTGCGGAGTATAAATGTAGATGTAGATGATGAAAATTTAGCTGGGGATAGTTTTGTTCAAGCATCAACAAACTTTCTAGGAGACAAGTGGGCAGAAAAGTATAAGTATCTTGTGGCAAAACTTCTGCATTGCTACGGTAGAATGGGGTGCAACCTGGCCTCAAAGTTACATTTCGTAGATTCCCACTTGGACTTCTATTCTTACAACTGTGATGTAGTAACTGACGAGCACGGAGAACGCTTCCACCAGTAAATTCCGTACACGGAAATCAGAGACCAGAGAAAGTGGATTGCAAGTGTTAGGCGATTGCTGCTGAACACCAATCAGGGAATCACAAGCAGGAAACTATATACGCCAGGCAAACCAGCTCTGCAAGGAATAACACCATGCTAAATACATTCATCATCTTATGTATACAAGAACGTATAGTTAATATAGCTTCAAAACGAAAGCTAATCTTGCACTTTCATTAACATTTTCGTTATCGGCACACTCGAAAAGATAAGCATTGATTGTTTTCATGCCAGTTAAAAGAAAAAGAAAAATTTTGTTTTTCAATGTTATTAATGGTACATAAATTATTGACTGGAAATAAAAGAAAAAGGTCTATAATTAAGTGTTGAGAACACATATCTTTTCAAGATTTGTGTACTTACTATAACTTCATTTTCCGTTTCTCTCCTATCACTGATGCTAAGTCATTGATTATCTCACAGAAGTCAAATTTAGCAGATGTGTCGCGTTCTGTCGACAAGACAGCGGAATTCCACAATCTGCATCATCTGCACTCGACCTTAATTAGTTTTTTGTCATCTTTACCTTTCCGAAACCGCGTTGAGTAGATGCTGTAATCGCCGAAATTACCATAATTATCTGCAAAGCTATTTCTATGTTTTGATAAGCATATCGTAACACATACTTTGAAGAAAAAAATTTTAAAATACCCAAATGGAAATCAGTGACAATGTCCTTTCATCAGCTACTTCGACTGGAATTAGAAAGATACTGTTTCTTTAGCTAGATCAGCTATGTCGATATTTCTGCTGCATTTGGCACCACAGTCTGATGCATACTTTTTTTTTTTTCAAAATAAGATACAGACCTTTCATTTAAGTCGTTCGTGACGGACATTTATAGTTAGATAAACTGGTATGAGAGATCTGTTTCCCATTTCATTTATTATTCTTTTAAATACTTTCAAACATTCTAGCTTAAACAGTTACACTGCAGTTCTCAGTTGGCAGAAATCGGCAAAATTAGGAAGCCTTCGTCAAAGAGCTGATCCTGCCTCAGCACTCTTGCCCTCCAAGCAGTTGGTCTGATTTCTATTCCTAGCCGCCGCAGTCGACCGTACGTTTTGCCTATGAAATGTCTGCCATGTTCTCTTAAATTAATACAGTTTTTCGGTTCTTGTTCCGTGAAGGTCAACCTGCGACTTTGCAGCGTGTCCCTCAGCCCGCCAAATTTTTAGATCCTACAATACCGTAGTGCAGTAGCAGCAAAAAACCCCATTGTTGGACATGCGCTGGCTATGTAGGAGGCAGCTATACGAACAAACCACACCGTTGACACACATACCATCAGACGCGTGTTCAGTAGTACTTATTTCTTTACGACGATGCTTGGAAGAAAGGGCACCGTGATGACACCGTGCCACACTGTTGACAGTTTGCCACGTATACCATGTGACGCCTGTTCACCAGTAGACATTTCTTTACGATCCCAGGCTGTGGCTAAGCCATGTCTCCGCAATATCCTTTCTTTCAGGAGTGCCAGTTCTGCAAGGTTCGCAGGAGAGCTTCTGTAAAGTTTGGAAGGTAGGAGGCGGGGTACTGGCAGAAGTAAAGCTGTGGGTACCGGGCGTGAGTCGTGCTTCGGTAGCTCAGTTGGTAGAGCACTTGCCCGCGAAAGGCAAAGGTACCGAGTTCGAGTCTCGGTCGGGCACACAGTTTTAATCTGCCAGGAAGTTTCATTTCTTTACGATGCTACATGGAAGAAATGGCAATGTGATAATAATGTGCGCTTAGAGTCTCGGGGCGAGGGCATAGAGAAGAAAATGTCTCTGGAGTGAGCATTCAGACGTGCAGATTTGATTTCGTGCTCTCAACATGCATAGATTATCACCGTGATCTCTGGGTAGCGTAGGTTTGCCCGTAAAGCGTTCTATAAATTTTGAATGTCGTTATACTGCTAGTACGGACACGTTTTCTTCATAAGTGCTGTGGATTTAATATAGGCATCTTGCAGAAACCGTAACAATTTGTGCTTGACACCTGGAATGGACTCTTAACTTTGAGAGAAAAATTAACGGGCATCACTTAACGGCACCGTCACGTCAGCATGGATTTACACTGCCCGTCAGGTCACGTCACGTCAATTCACTTAGCCCAGTACCGAACGGTGAAAGTCAGAACATGAATTACCATCAGTGATACAAAAGACAGAGTATAGTATCGTAATTGAGAAACTATGAAGGACAACATTTATATTAATGCCCATTAATTACCGTGCTGAGGAGTGATACAACATTTCTAAATAATGGCATTTATTTCTAAGGAAACTATATATATAGACTATGTGATCAAAAGTATCCGGAAACCTGGCTGAAAATGACTTACAAGTTCGTGGCGCCCTCCATCGGTAATGCTGGAATTCAATGTGGTGTTGGCTCTCCATTAGCCTTGATGACAGCTTTCACTTCCGCAGGCATACGTTCAGTTAGGTGCTGGAAGGTTTCTTGGGGAATGGCAGCCCATTCTTCAGGAAGTGCTGCACTGAGAGGAAGTATCGACGTCGGTCAGTGAGGCCTGGAACGACATCGGCGTTCCAGAACATCCCAAAGGTGTTCTATAGCGTTCAGGTCAAGACTGTGCAGGCCAGTCCAATACAGGGATGTTACTGTCGTGTAACCACTCCGCTACAAACCGTGCACTATGAACAAGTGCTCGACTGTGTTGAATCAACATCCCCGAATTGCTCTTCAACATTGGGAAGCAAGAAGGTGCTTAAAACATCAGTGTAGATCTATGCTGTGAAGTGCCACACAAACCAATAAGGAGTGCGAGCCCCCTCCACGAAAAACAAAATAACACACACCACCGCCCCCGAATTTTACTGTTGTCACTACACACACTGGCATATGACGTTCACCGGGCATTCGCCATACCCACACCCTGCCATCGGATTGCCACATTGTGTAACGTGATTCGTCACTCCACACAACGTTTTCCCACTGTTCTATCGTCCAATGTTTGCGCTCCTTATACCAAGCGAGCGTGATTTGGCATTTACCTGCGTGATTTGTGGCTTATGAGCAGCCGTTCGACCTTGAAATCCAAGTTTTCTCACCTCCCGCCTAACTGTCATAGCACTTGCAGTTGATCCTGATGCAGTTTGGCATTCCTGTATGATGGTATGGATCGATATCTGCCTCTTACACATTACGACCCTTTTCAACTGTCGGCAGTCTCTGTCAGTTAACAGTTCGCTTTTGTGCTGTGTGTGTCCCTTCACGTTTCCACTTCACTACACGTCGGAAACAGTGGCCCTAGGGATGTTTCTTGTTGTTGTGGTCTTCAGTCCTGAGACTGGTTTGATGCAGCTCTCCATGCTACCCTATCCTGTGCAAGCTTCTTCATCTCCCAGTGCTTACTGCAACCCACATCCTTCTGAATACGCTTAGTGTATTCATCTCTTGGTCTCCCTCTACTATTTTTACCCTCCACGCTGCCCTCCAATGCTAAATTTGTGATCCCTTGATGCCTCAGAACATGTCCTACCAACCGGTCCCTTCTTTTTGTCAAGTTGTGCCACATACTCCTCTTCTCCCCAATTCTACTCAACACTTCATCAATAGTTATGTGATCTACCATCTAATCTTCAGAATTCTTCTGTAGCACCACATTTCAAAACCTTCTATTCTCTTCTTGTCCAAACTATTTATCGTCCATGTTTCACTTCCATACATGGCTACGCCCCATACAAATACTTTCAGAAACGACTTCCTGGCACTTAAATCAATACTTGATGTTAACAAATTTCTCTTCTTCAGAAACGCTTTCCTTGCCATTGCTAGTCCACATTTTATATCCTCTGTACTTCGACCATCATCAGTTATTTTTCTCCCCAAATAGCAAAACTCCTATACTACTTTAAGTCTCATTTCCTAATCTAATTCCCCAGCATCACCCGACTTAATTCGACTACATTCCATTATCCTCGTTTTGCTTTTGTTGATGTTCATATCATATTCTCCTTTCAAGACACTGTCCATTCCGTTCAACTGCTCTTCCAAGCCCTTTGCTGTCTCTGATAGAATTACAATGTTATCGGCGAACCTCAAAGTTTTTATTTCTTCTCCATTGATTTTAATACCTACTCCGAATTTTTCTTTTGTTTCCTTTACTGCTTGCTCAATATACAAATTGAATAACATCGGGAAGAGGCTACAACCCTGTCTCACTCCCTTCCCAACCACTGCTTCCCTTTCATGCCCCTCGACTCTTATAACTGCCATCTGGTTTCTGTACAAATTGTAAATAGCCTTTCGCTCCCTGTATTTTACCCCTGCCATCTTTAGAATTTCAAAGAGAATATTCCAGTCAAGATTGTCAAAAGCTTTCTCTAAATCTACAAATGCTAGAAACATAGGTTTGCCTACCCTTAATCTTTCTTCTAAGATAAGTCGTAAGGTCAGTATTGCCTCACGTGTTCCAATATTTCTACGGAATCCAAACTGATCTTTCCCGAGGTCGGCTTCTACTAGTTTTTCCACTCGTTTGTAAAGAATTCGCGATATTTTTTTGCAGCTGTGGCTTATTAAACTGATAGTTCGGTAATTTTCACATCTGTCAACACCTGCTTTCTTTGGGATTGGAATTACTATATTCTTCTTGAAGTCTGAGGGTATTTCGCCTGTCTCATACATCTTGCTCACCAGATGGTAGAGTTTTGTCAGGAATGGCTCTCCCAAGGCCATCAGTAGGTTCTAATGGAATGTTGTCTACTCCTGGGGCCTTGATTCGACTCAGGTCTTTCAGTGCTCTGTCAAACTCTTCACGCAGTATCGTATCTTCCATTTCATCTTCATCTACATCCTCTTTCATTTCCATAACATTGTCCTCAAGTACATCGCCCTAGTATAGACTCTCTATACAGGGTGAGTCACCTAACATTACTGCTGGATATATTTCGTAAACCACATCAAATACTGACGAATCGATTCCGCAGACCGAACGTGAACAAACCATAAAAAAATGCACGGAAGTATGTTTTTTAACACAAACCTACGTTTTTTAAAAATGGAATCACGATAGTTTAGTTAGCACATCTGAACATATAAACAAATACGTAATCAGTGCCGTTTGTTGCATTGTAAAAATTTAATTACATCCGAGATATTGTAACCTGAATTTGACGCTTGAGTACCACTCCTCCGCTGTTCGATCGTGTCTATCGGAGAGCAACGAATTACGTAGGGATCCAAAGGGAACGGTGATGGACCTTAGGTACAGAAGAGACTGGAACAGCACATTACGTCCACATGCTAACACCTTTTTATTGGTCTTTTTCACTGACGCACATGTACATTACCATGGGGGGTGAGGTACACGTTCGACGGCGTTTCATAGGACGTGGAGGACGCATAAATTGTCCAACCCATTCTCCTGATCTTACACCTCTGGACTTCTTTATGTGGCGTACTTTAAAGGAGAATGTGTACCGTGATGTGCCTACAACCCCAGAGGATATGAAACAACGTATTGTGGCAGCCTGCGGCGACATTACACCAGATGCACTGCGGCGTGTACGACATTAATTACGCCAGAGATTGCAATTGTATGCAGCAAATGATGGCCACCACATTGAACATCTATTGCCCTGACATGTCGGGACACACTCTATTCCACTCCGTAATTGAAAACGGAAACCACGTGTGTACGTTACCTCGCCCCCTCTTGGTAATGTACATGTGCGTCAGTGAAAAAGACCAATAAAAAGGTGTTAGCATGTGGACGTAATGTGCTGTTCCAGTCTCTTCTGTACCTAAGGTCCATCACAGTTCCCTTTGGATCCCTACGTAATTCGGTGCTCTCCGATACACACGATCGAACAGCGGAGTAGTGGTACTCAAGCGTCAAATTTAGGTTACAATATCTCCGGATGTAATTAACACTTTACAATGCAACAAACGGCACTGATTACGTATTTGTTTATATGTTCAGAAGTGCTAACAAAACTATCGGGGTTCCATTTTAAAAATCGTAGGTTTGTGTTAAAAAACATACTTCCATGCATTTTTTTATGGTTTGTATTAACCAATTACACTAGCCCCTCTCCTCACGTTCGGTCTGCGGAATCGATTCGTCAGTATTTGATGTGGTTTACGAAATATATCCAGCGCTAACGTTAGGTGACTCGCCCTGTATACTCCTTCCACCTTTCTGCTTTCCCTTCTTTGCTTAGAACTGGGTTTCCATCTGAGCTCTTGATATTCATACAAGTGGTTCTCTTTTCTCCAAAGATCTCTTTAATTTTCCTGTAGGCAGTGTTTATCTTACCCCTAATGAGATAAGTCTCTACATCCTTACATTTATCCTCTAGCCATCCCTGCTTAGCCATTTTGCACTTCCTGTCGATCTCCTTTTTGAGACGTCTGTATTCCTTTTTGCCCGCTTCATTTACTGCATTTTTATATTTTCTCCTTTCATCAATTAAATTCAATATTTCTTCTGTTACCCAAGGATTTCTGCTAGCCCTCGTCTTTTTACCTACTTGATCCTCTGCTGCCTTCACTACTTCATCCCTCAGAGTTACCCATTCTTCTTCTACTGTATTTCTTCCCCACATTCCTGTCAATTGTTCCCTTATGCTCTCCCTGAAACTCTGTACAACATCTGGTTTAGTCAGTTTATCCAGCTCGCACCTCCTTAAATTACCACCTTTCTGCAGTTTCTGACCAATAGATTGTGGTCAGAGTCCACATCTGCCCCTGGAAATGTCTTACAATTTAAAACCTGGTTCCTAAATCTCTGTCTTACCATTATATAATCTATCTGATACGTTCTAGAATCTCCAGGTTTCTTCCATGTATACAACCTTCTTTTATGATTCTTGAACCAAGTGTTAGCTATGATTAAGTTATGCTCTGTGCAAAACTCTACCAGGCGGCCTACTCTTTCATTTCTTAGCCCCAATCCATATTCACCTACTATGTTTCCTTCTCTCCCTTTTCCTACTCTCGAATTCCAGTCACCCATGACTATTAAATTTTCATCTCCCTTCACTACCTGAATAATTTCTTTTACCTCATCATACATTTCTTCAATTTCTTCATCATCTGCAGAGCTAGTTGGCATATAAACTTGTACTACTGTAGTAGGCGTGGGCTTCGTGTCTATCTTGGCCACGATAATGCGTTCACTATGCTGTTTCTAGTAGCTTACCCGCACTCCTATTTTTTTATTCATTATTAAACCTACTCCTGCATTATCCCTATTTGATTTTTTGTTTATAACCCTGTATTCACTTGACCAAAAGTCTTGTTCCTCCTGCCACCGAACTTCATTAATTCCCACTATATCTAACTTTAACCTATCCATTTCCCTTTTTAAATTTTCTGATCTACCTGCCCGGTTAAGGGATCTGACATTTCACGCTGCGATCCGTAGAACGCCAGTTTTCTTTTTCCTGATAACGACGTCCTCTTGAGTAGTGCCCGCCCGGAGATCCGAATGGAGGACTATTTTACCTCCGGAATATTTTACCCAAGAGGACGCCTTCATCATTTATCCATATAGTAAAGCTGCATGCCCTCGGGAAAAATTACGGCCGTAGTTTCCCCTTGCTTTCAGCCGTTCGCAGTACCAGCACAGTGAGGCCGTTTGGTTAATTTTGCAAGGCCAGGTCAGTCAATCATCCAGACTGTTGCCCCTGCAACTACTGAAAAGGCTGCTGCCCCTCTTCAGGAACCACACGTTTGTCTGGCCTCTCAACAGATACCCCTCCGTTGTGGTTGCACCTACGGTACGGCCATCTGTATCCCTGAGGCACGCAAGCCTCCCCAACAACGGCAAGGTCCATGGTTCATGGGGAAAAAGGTCGTTTAGGAGTGTGGAAATCTCGCGTACAGACTTATGACACAGGTTACACCCAATCATCTGACCACGTACGAAATCCATGAGTTCCACAGAGAGCTCCATTCTGCTTTCTCACAATGTCTAATGAGTACTGTCAGTAGGTGGCAGCACAATGCACCTGATATGAAACGTATGTTTTTGGGGGTGCCCCATTACTTCTGATCACGTAGTGTACAATCACCTCAAACAATAGCTATAAAACAATAATCAGAGCCTTCCTATTTTATCATTTATGGTTTTTTTTGCGTAACTAATAACGTCATGAAGAGCAGTATTTCTACGCTTCAAAAAGCTGACTGATTCGCTTGAAATATTATTTAGTGTAAATTGCTTTGTTAATTTATGTTTTTATACTGAGATGACAAAAGTCATGGGATAGCAACATGCACATATACATATCTACACGGCAGCATCTGGTACATCAGGTATAAAATGACAGTGTATTCACAGAGCAGTTATTTGTACCCAGATGATTCAGGTGAAAAGGCTTCCGACGTTAATATGGCCGAACGACGGAAATTAACAGACTCTGAATGCGGGATGGTAGTTGGAGCTAGATGCATGCGACATTCCATTTCTACAATCGTTACGGAATTGAATATTCCGTGATCCACAGTGTAAGTAGAGAACCGAGAATAACACTTTTCAGAAATTACCACTTACTAAAGGCAGCGTAGTGGCCGATAGACTTCACATAATGTCAGAGAATAGCGGCGTTTGGGTAGAGTTCTCAGTGCTAAGCGACAGGCAAGATAGCGTCAAACAACTGCAGAAATCAATGTGGGACGTACGACGAACGTATCCGTTATGACAGTGTTGCGAAATTTGGCGTTAATGGGCTACAGCAGCAGACGACCGACGCGTGTGCCTTTGCTAACAGAAAGACATCGCCGCAAAGCCTCTCGCAGGTTCGAGAACATATTGGTTGGACCCTAGATGACTGGAGAAAAGAGTTTGGCCATGGACCCAGGTTATCAACAAGGCTCTGTGCAAGTGGTGGTGGCTCCATAAAGGCGTGAGATGTGTTTACGTGGAATGGACCGTGTCCTCTGGTCCGACTGAACCGATCACTGATTGGAAATGGTTATTTTCGGCTGCTTGGAGACAATTTGTAGTCATTCATGGACTTCATGTTCCCAATCAACGATGAACTTGTTATGGATGGCAATGCGCCATGCCATTGGCCTCAGTTGTTTGCGATTGGTCTGAGGAAAATTCTGGACAATTAGAGTGGATAATTTGGCCATCCAGTTCGCCAACCAAGAATCCCATCAAACATTTATGGGACACAACTGAGAGGTCAGTTCCTGCACGGTCAACACTTTTGCAATATTAACGGCTATAGAGACAGTGTGGCTCAATATTTCTGCATGTAGTTTCCAGTGACTTGCTGAGTCCATGCCACTTCGATAAGCTGCGCTACACTGGGCAAACGGTGGTCCGAAACGTTATTAGGAGGTAACCCTCGGCTTTTGTCACCTCATTGTACCAGTATTTACATACAGTATCAGCACTGTTCTGTTATCACAAACCCAAATACCTTTTGCTTGTGTAAGACCACTGAACGGAAAAATACCCAAGTCGCAGTAGGCATTTGCAATTTGATCCGAAAATAAAGCATAATAATAAAACTAAAATTTAAGAAGGCGGAAAGGCATGAAATCCGCTACCATAAATTGAGTTGTTAGCAAAGGACGATACTGTCAAAACTTTCTTCCCGGGAAACCTCGACATACCAGGATGTAACGTGACAGTCCGTTGAGGGCCTGAGTACATGTTACTATCTGAAATGCACTGTCAAATATTTTGATGTGAGGGGAATTACATGACGTGACGACTTATGTGAATTGGCCTTAAACAGACAACGTCATCTCGAGATCAAGTGAAATTTGCAGCTTAGTGTTGACAACAAGCACAGTAAATGGTGCTCGCTCCATAGACATTTGTACACTAAGGGCGAAGGAAAGAACTTGTCTCTCCAGCAGAAGTCATGTGCACACGGGGATGGAGATCTCACGTACCTCTCCCGGTTAATTCTTAAATCGTCTTTATTGTTTTTTCTTTCTGTCAGTTTTTGCGGCCGCTCTGTTGCCTGCGCTGTAGGCTATATCCTATCTTGCCCTTGCCTCGTTACGCTCCTTCATTGCCGAACAGCGATATCAATCCATCGCAAATATTTGCAACATGTCTTTCATTTCTTCTCTGCTGCGTAATTGATTTACACGCACTGTACAATCGTATGACCATGCACAAGAAATTGTGAGGCTTTAAACCAGCAGGGGACGCCTATGTCTTGTCTGTAATGTTATGTTATTACTCTCATGTTAAAGAGCAGCTTTGTAGCTTACTGTGACATCACAAAGAGTATTTGTCAGCACAAGAAGCCGGCCGTGGTGGCCGAGCGGTTCTAAGCGCTTCAGTCTGGAACCACGCGACCGTTATGGTCGCAGGTTCGAATCCTGCCTCGGGCATGGATGTGTGTGATGTCCTTAGGTTGGTTAGGTTTAAGTAGTTCTTAGTTCTAGGGGACTGATGACCTCAGATGTTAAGTCCCATAGTGCTCAGAGCCATTTCAGCACAAGAAATGATCTTCTAACAAAAACGGGGTCGTGGGGAATAAATACGCAGCAAACAAATGTTCGAAGATTTCCATTTATTGGCAAGGAAGCATCTTCTGGAGGTATGTCCTGAAACTGGAAAAGTGATCCTATAATGAGGAGGTTGCTTGTGGAAACATCTTTAAAGTGAACTGAGTCATAACAAGCACTACATGCAGCCAAACTGCTCAGCACTATTTCATATAGACTCTGCACATCGTGGCTAACTGTTCGTACTCTGGCGTTATGAAAAAATTAATTGTTCTTTTCGGGTATCTGTCACATTATTTACTTGTGCATTAATGTAATATATTGCTATACGTTTCGAGCATGCTTTGCTCATCAAAAGACGACTTTGCTGAGTCCATAAAAACTAATGTTAGTGAAATTAGCTATTTTATAGTCAGACATAGTAAATTATTGAAACAGATGTAAGAGACTGCTGACGTATTATCAGATAAGTAATTACATATAGTTTGCAAATCATCAAAAAGAAAATTTTAGATTTTTAGATCATACCACGAACTTTTTTATGCAAGCGATTAAATTGACTGATGAGCAAAACGTACTAGAGGCTCTTAGCAATGTACTAAATCTAGAAACAAAAAAGTAACTGGTAATAGAACGAAACAAATATTTCACTAACGTAATTGTCTGCATTACAGCGAAATATTTCATAAATCGTCTATAACACACACGATATTCGGCTGAAAGTAACCAGCAACTCATGGAACATGTGGCAATGTAGAAAATATGGCATACTGACGCCATTCCATGATTTGCATAAATATTTCTGGGATTCGTTCAGTGTTTTGATAATCCCTCCTGGCATTCTGGGAGAGACGATGGTTCAGAAGCTGAAGATGACAGTGTAGTCGTATACTGTGATGTACAATAACACAAAGCGTAGGATTTTCTATTAAAGTTACGAGAATACGTGTAGTCACGGTTCTTCTTCCCATATAATTAGCTTCTCCCATACTTTCGTAACATCACCTATATCCTTATGTTCAAAGTTCATGAAAAGTGATTTCAGTCGAAAGAACTCTGTAGAATCAAATGGTTCAAATGGCTCTAAGCACTATGTGACTTAACATCTGAGGTCATCAGTCCCCTAGACTTAGAACTACTTAAATCTAACGAACCTAAAGACATCACACACATCTATGCCCAAGGCAGGATTCCAAGCTGCGACCGTAGCTGTAGCGCAGTTCCGGACTGAAGCGCCTAGTATCGCTCGGCCACAGCGGCCGGCTCTGTAGAATCACTAGTAGGATAAGCAGAAGAGTGTGATAATATAACAATAATAATAATAATTGAAAAAATATGCTGTTTGTCTTGGAGATTTGAGCATCTGTTACTCGTCTTTTGCAATTAAAATTCAGTTTCAAACGACTGTTACTACTTATTCTAATCTACAATATAAACAATATTGTACTAGATATGGAGGAACAACAACTGAAATCATAAAAAACTATTGCTGTTATGATTATCTTTACATGTCGTCACGATTTCACGTATTTCTTCTTTTTTTTTAATTGGGGGATCCACAGCCTCCAGGTGTTCAATAAACATAACATGGTCCGTCATAGGTTGGAATGCGATGTTTATTTAATCGTGCGATTAGCTAATTTCGACTAAGTGCCATTGTCAAGCACATTTGTAACATCTGTATTTCGTGTCATTTTCAAATTACTCATATTTACAAGTTACATATATGCATATTACGTCATTTTACGAAAGGATCCACACTACAGTGACACATTTCGTGTGGATACTTCCGTAAAATGACAGAATGTGGCTACTTTTTACTTGTAATTAAGAGTGATTTGAAAATGACATGAAATAAATGTTATAAATGTGCTTGAGAACGACGCTTGGTCGAAATTAGCTAATCGCACAGTTAAGTAAACATTGCGTTATAGCCTACTGCGTACCATGTTTACGTTTATTAAAATTTTTAACTTGATTAGTATTTATTATGGGTTGGTGTTGCTCTTTTAGCAATTTCCTACTTTTCTCAAGTTTTCCTTCCTAGTCTATTCAGTTTCTTCATGAAGTCATTGTTAATTTTTTCTATATAGTTATATTCCTTCAACATATAACACATACTACGAACTCTTTGGTGCGGCTGCTTACTCAGTGAGTACTATCGTTTGTTTCCAATCAGTACTTTGCTGAGAACTAACTTTTCATAAATTTAAATTGCCTTTCAGGTTTTTGTTGCTTGTCAATTGTTTTACAATCGATGTTGTATGAGGAGAGTATTGTCTGCATCTTTTCCTGAACGTTAAAACTGAGGTCACTTAGACATTTTCGTAATCATAGTGCCTTTGTTGCACACTATGTTTCATTTACACGGATAGAAACACGGCCTGTACACGAGGAACAGAAAGTTCGAAAGGCTACAGCTTGCTGATTTATGGGGCGATTATTTCTGCTGCTAAAAGTCTGTGCGGCGTATGCAAATTATTCAAATGAATCGATTGTCCTTAAAAAGGAACATGTCATTGTAACAAGCTGTAAACAGAGACACTAGTTAGGCAAAACCTGTAAAAATATTAATGCTAATGACAAGTTCTCTCTCGCATTGTAAGCACAATTGTCTACGTCTGACGACTGGAGCAGTAATAACTTAAGTCTGCAGATACGTTTACGATAATGACAAAAACTAAGACAAACATGACCTAGCTTATCTGCAGTTCTCACTGATAATGATCTCTCGCTTCTCTTTTATTCATAATATCAAAAATACAAATAAAAACTGCAAAGACGAATAGGGGCGCTTTTCTAAATACGAATCCTTAAAGCGTAAATATTACATTGTGAAGAACAGCGAGAACTTCCCAGAACTTAAACTGACTGTCGCACTAAACGATCAAATGCATTTATGAGTTCCCAGATGGGGTGGACGATAGAAAACCTTTCCATTCCAGTAGCGGGAAAGCTGACAGCGACGTCATACACGTTTACACCATGTACGGTTACAGAAGAGAAACTGTTTTCAAGTTCTATGTTTCTTTTAGTGTGCTGTATGGAATGTGGCAAGCCATTGGATTGGCACCTATGAAGCCGAGATGTTGCCCTGCAGCGATGTGCACAGTTCGAGCGATACTTCCCTGCAAGAATATTGTTAGTCCGTCAACATTATGGTTCTTTTTAGTGGCAGTATTTTCGTTGTCGCACCTTTACATGACGTTTGATTACTGGAACACTGTCACAAGTGCTTCAGACTTAGTGCTGGCCGTGTACTTCGTCATAATAATACTTAAGGAAATGAAGATATTATCAGCTTTGGGAATATGTACTGTATCTAGGTGCCAACAATTGCAGTATTTCATCAAGGAGATGAAACTAGCTGATGCACATTTGCCCATGAAGAAGGTGAAATATGGAAAAGTTTTGGGAGGATTTGTAGTAGCTGTTAACACGTCAATGATGCTCTGCTTGGTGACAGTAAATTTATACAGGTTTCGTAACCCACTTGCGAGTCTTTTAGTCATTACGGGGCTATTCTTTGATGTGACGATCACCCTGCAATTCATCTTGCTCGTCCTGGAAGTCTGGGCGAGGTTCTCCAGACTGAACGCTGTCCTGCAGGACGCCCTGTCCCCCCATTGCACAGAGCTGTTTGTAGGAGCGTCACCGTCTTACAGGTGCTCACTGCTGCAGCTGCAGAAGACGTACGTGGCCTTGGGACGCACTGCCGACCACCTGATGAGTCACTTTGGCCTGCCCGTGGCCTTCGACATTGCGTCCTGCATCTGTGGCGCCACTTGCAGTTCCTATGAGGTTCTCGTCAAGATGCTGTCTGACAGTGATGTGCCGGGACCCTCATTCGGCGTGTCTGTGAATGTATCGGAGGTATGGCTTGCCTTGCACTGGATCAGGATCCTACTGTTCTCGTTGTCGTGCGCGGCTGCAGAAGACACTGCTGCAGCCACGGGTGTGATCCTCATCAGGGCGTCGGTGGTACCTCAACAACGCACGGTTGAGCTTGATGAATTCCTAAGGTTCACGCTTCAAGGACCTCGAACATCCTTCAGCGCCGCCGGATTTGTCAAGATCGACCGCCGTCTGATAGTTTCTGCTCTCACTGTTGTTGTCACATACCTTATAATCCTAGGACAACTCACCTTCAACTAGTACCAAAAAGCACGTAATTTTTGGGATGGTAAAAGTATATTTTCGTCTGTCACTATTTGTAAGACTTTAAGACTTAAAGAATGAGTATTCCATCAGTTAAATGTGTAGCGACCATACACACTGCAAGTCTTTCTGTTACCACTATTGTTAGTTTCAGATCTCCACCTCAACGCAGCATGCATGTCACATTGACAAGTTGGAGATGTCCCAGTCAGTTATAATGATTCGAATAGAATCTATAAATGCAGTGGGAGGGGGGAGGATGGTGGAACTATGCGGACATAGATTCAAGAGGACAGGGAATAAAGCAGTAATCCTTACAAAACTGTTCTGTCAAATGAAAACAAAGCAATGATCAAAATGAAGGCAATGTGCTAAATCTCAACATCTTTGCACACCTGTGAAATCAAAATCTCCTGCTAGGTAACGTTCAGTTCCTGATGGCTCCTCTTGGTGCATTGTAAAATGCTTGGCTCCTACTTGGTTGCTGTACACACCTTCATGGAGAGGTTCCTGTTGTTACATGATGACCCTCCTGGTTCTGTGTGTGAGGATAGCTCCTGCAATGAAGCATTGGTTGTAGGCACCATCACTTTGGTTCATTCCTGCAAATACTTGAGGACATTTCATTCGTTTGATTTCTTACTGAAGGGGTGCTCATGTATTGTGCCTCTGAATGATGAAGTACTGGTGTTAATGCTGGACAACAGGTGGGAGGATCCTCTCCCAATACTTTACAACCCTCAAATTACTCTCGATAACCTTGAGACATGTTCGACAGTCGTCAATGCAGGTCCAAATCATTACTGATCAAACTTCATGCCGAGCACATGAGATTGCATGCTTGAGGGGACACTGAGGCACTCAAAAGACATCGTCGGGTGTCAATATTAATTCCTACGTGTATACATCATCAGACGGTGTGTAAATAGTTAGAGGTAGAATTCTTTGTGACAGTTCTAACATCCAGCAGATTTCTTAATCTGGTTCATGTTTACTTCTGTTATAAGGACTGGCAATGTATATAAGGGGCGTGACCAGCGTCAAACGTTGAGTGATCACTGCAAAGGACGCAGAGATGCAGCATACTGGCATGAGACACGCAACTGAGTTTGAAATAATCCCCATTTCACTTGCTGCACGGTTCGAGTAATATCCAGATTTTTCTGGCTTTCAGGTGTGACAGAAGCCCATTGAGGGTCTGTATGGGAGCCTTAGAACAGATCGGCAAGGTTCCAGTGGACCACATCTGACCACTGCAAGGGAGGATCGCCATGTAGCGCATCAAGAACATCGAGCTCATTTCACAACTCTGCCTGCCATCCGAGAACAAGTAATGGTCTCCCTGTTACAGTCTGTGTCATCCCACGCCAATGGTCGGAAACTAGCAACTATGGAATTGCCGACGTATACACAGGCTACCATTAACACCACAACACGGCTGGTTTTGGGTTTTGGAGTTCTGACCAGGAAGAATGGACCGCTGATTAATCGTGTCTTACTGTGTTCAGCAATGAATGACGGATCTTCATTACACTGCATGACAGCCTTCGGCGAGTATGGTCGCAACCTGGCGCGTGTTTCCACTCTTCCTATATTTTAGAGAGGCACAGTGATGGCAACATCGTGTGGGGAGTCATCGGGAATAACTTCAGGCAACGGAAATCACGCTTCCTCATGTGTTACCTGTCATGTGGCAGTATCATGCTGCCATTTTTCAAACGGACAGTGCTCATCCACACAGTATACGTGGCGCTGTAAACTGTGTGTGTCATGTTGAGCTACTGCCGTGTCCAGCAAAATTCTCATATCTGTTCACGCTAGAAATGTGTGGGACCAAGCTTAGGTGGCAATTCCGACCCAGGTAGGGATCTAAGGTATCAATGATGAGTTACAACAGTTGCGTGACACCTTGCCTCAGGACAAGTTGTAGAAGCTTTGTGACACCCTTCCGAACCGAATCAGTGCATGCATCTAGGCCAGGGGCGTATAACGTCACCCTAAGTGGGCTCACACAGTCAACTTCTTTATAAGAGTGACTCAGTTTTGTTATCACTGCAATAACATCACATACACTCTCAACTTGCCAAGTTTCATTTCGTTCCCTACCACGCTTGTCAGCAAAGATGCCTCAGACAAATCCTGCACTCATCATTGAAGAGAAACATTCGCAATGATTCAGGACTCTTTCCAGGATTCCCTAGCCCAGCTTCTAAATGCTCCACAGTACTAGGGGATTGTACTATTGTTCGTAATTTAAGTATAGGGAGGAAATTGATTTTACGAAGAGGGTACTGTCTGGATCGACTCAGTCCTGTTAATCAACTGCAGTTCCACTGCACTCTGCTCGAGGTATCTAAGAGCCGTAATTTCATTTGTTGACAGAGAGCATGAACTGGTGTTTTCTACAGAAGGATACCACTACGAGGCAGATCTACGATTTGTGTCTCACAATAGCATTTGAATTTTCGAATTCCTTCATTATGGTGAACCCAGTTTGGCTGGAAACTGTCTATGGTGACAATCGTTCTTCCCATAAAGACACAATGCTCTCCACAGAGGTATGCAGGTCTTACTTTCATCACCGTTACACAGGTGATGTATCTAGTCAGTTCATGAGGATAGCGCACAACATTGTTCAGTAGTAGATATATGGTATTAGGTTTTGCCAGCAATCTTCAGCTTCACAAAATCGTGAAGAAAAGCCAGATTTCTGGAATATTATGTAGTTCAAATTAGATATACCTCAGATATACTGAAGAAAAGTAAATGCAAGTACCATGTCATGGATGCTTTGCATTGTCTTTGCAAATAAAACTGTATCAGAAACAGTAAAATGAATTATTCTAAGAGTACGTTCAACCCTAATGTTTTGTTCCTGCTACTTGTAAGACTCTGTATAATCTTTTGTAAGCTATGTATATCTACAGCGTCTATAAATTGCTTGGGTCACATAGCAGCTCCACTGCACCTGTATTTGTTTTCCCATTATTTTTGAACTGTTGGCATTGGCAATCAATACCTGTGCGAATTGAAGCTGTATTAAATGCGTAAAAGGTACTAACATGATGTTGTCTGCCGTATTGGCTTGGCTTATTTAGCTTGGTTTCAGAGTTTCAATCTGTATATAAATTCCATGCTAGTCTGTGGAAATCCGTTTCTCGTTAGCCATAATAATGTTCTTGAAATGACTTATTTTGGTTAAGCATTCACGACCACATATATTTTTGGATAATGTTTCTGCTCATTTCAGTTATGTTAGAACTTCGTATAATTGTAGAAATTTTGTAACTTCGTAGTTTTGTTATAAGTACCTAACACAGTTTTCGAAGTTAGCATTCTGTTTATTTGCTTGTTTGTCTATTCACACAGGAATTTGTGTTCATATTTATTCAACTGTGTGATATACGTTGAAATATTAGTGTAAATATTTATTGTGAAGTATTTATTTAAGGTGTTTATTGGCTGTGCAGGGACCACGTTCACTACTCCCTCCGTTCCATGTTTTATTTTCACACTATGTTTCCTGTGTACAACACTTTTTTAATCTGGGGTATCATTTTATGTTTGTCACTTTAGCGTACTTTTTATGTTGGAAATTTAATATACCATATTTACAATGTTTCTTCTATGTGAAAGACGTATTGGAAACTATGTTCAACAAAGCATAGCCAAAAGCGTTTTTCCAAGCATGGAATTTCAATAACAAGAGTTTATAAATTTAGATATTAAAACCATTAAAAAATTCAAGTAAAATGACATTATAAATGGCTGAAATAGGCAATAAAAGAAATACAGGAAAACTTTTGTCTACTTGTTGAACAGACTGATTTATTCAGAAAACGGCATATTTATGTTAACATTGTGTTGTGTTACATTTTTTAAGTAACATATATGTTTTGAACTTGACAGAATAATTAACATGTATCATGAAAATCTATGCATTACGTAACCTTAACGGTGTATTGGTTACATATGACAGCCAAACGAATTTTTAAAATTTTCTGCAACCACATTGATTCTCCTTTGAGATAATATAAGTACATTTTTTATTTGAAGAAAGACCTCTCAATACCTACAGAGGTAATTACAATAAATTCAAATCACTGAACTGTTACAGTATCCGATTCTACTGTGACAGATTTGTCACCTAGTATAATTTTCAAAATCTTTCTAAGTTTGCTGAGATCAGGAGTTTTCGAAAACCATTTCACACGTTTGCCTAACTAATGAACCCCATTTCCTTGGTACACCCTCCACTCTTTGCTTTGTTTCAGCCACAAGTTTCACTGATTTCATCAAAGAGTGACCTGTTTCTTTAATCTGGCGTATCACTTGTGGCAGGAAACCGAATTTGGCCGCAATGAAATGTAAGTCATTTCTCACTTCACTCCAGAGAGTGAAGTTCACCCTAGTTAAAAGGGGGAAATTTGGAGAGTAGTAAACTGCACTGTAATCCATGCCCCCTCTCTGGTTATGATAGATTGACGTGGTACAATGTCTTTAAATATTTGAATCCTTGAAGAGGTTATCACGAAATTGTTTCTAATATTGGACATTAATTTGTTGTCATCTAGAAACAAGCATCATTTTTGTTCTGATACTCTATACAGACCATATGATACATTGGTCACCTGAATCATTTTTGAAAAACACTTTTGAAGTTGCCCAGCCTTCTTCATGTAAGGAGCAGCGTATGAGTTGAAACGCAATACGTTGCCTTATTGAATTTCTTAAGGCCACAATAAATGTAGTAAGTTGGTAAGTAACAGTGCAAATTGTTAACTTTTTCCACATAATCTGCATAATCAGGAATGATTTTATTAATTCATTTTCTCAAAGGTCTAATAGTCTAACAATGACATTGACAGCCGTAGGATCATTTGATTCGTTGATTGAAATCCAGACCATTTTATTTTAACTTGTAAATAATATATTTCAGCTATCAGTCGTCCTTTTGAAATTTTATTGGCAGATCTAGATTTCAGCTAGAAACTAGCCATTTTCAATGCTAAGAATACAACAGGTACATAGTTAGATGATGTCATAAAAAGTGGCAATTAATGTCTTAACTCACATGGTTTGTATATTACATACCACTATCATTTTTGATCAATGCATGTAATGGCTGTTGGTCGGGCTTCATCCACAGTTCACCAAATACTAATGTTTGCGAAATTTTCATTACTTCATCGTAACATTCACTTAAGTAACATTTTCAAAAGCTTGATTTTGAGCATTTTTTGTGTTGAGTGTATGAAATATTGAGAAATGAGAAATCTCTTTCCATAGTTTATTAACTTTTCACATATTTTACCTGGAAGTATTCTACCATCACTAGAAAATATATCGGATCGAAAACTATTAATTTTTGCAATAGCTCCCATTTTTCGACTGATCGGACCTCACCTTTTGAATAGCCCTCATACGAGGTGCATTCAATTTCTAAGGCCTCCGATTTTTTTTTCTAATTAACTACTCACTCGAAATCGATGAAACTGCCGTTACTTCTCGACGTAATCGCCCTGCAGACGTACACATTTTTCACAACGCTGACGCCATGATTCCATGGCAGCGGCGAAGGCTTCTTTAGGAGTCTGTTTTGACCACTGGAAAATCGCTGAGGCAATAGCAGCACGGCTGGTGAATGTGCGGCCACGGAGAGTGTCTTTCATTGTTGCAAAAAGCCAAAAGTCACTAGGAGCCAGGTCAGGTGAGTAGGGAGCATGAGGAATCACTTCAAAGTTGTTATCACGAAGAAACTGTTGCATAACGTTAGCTCGATGTGCGGGTGCGTTGTCTTGGTGAAACAGCACACGCGCAGCCCTTCCCGGACGTTTTTGTTGCAGTGCAGGAAGGAATTTGTTCTTCAAAACATTTTCGTAGGATGCACCTTTTACTGTAGTGCCCTTTGGAACGCAATGGGTAAGGATTACGCCCTCGCTGTCCCAGAACATGGACACCAACATTTTTTCAGCACTGGCGGTTACCCGAAATTTTTTTGGTGGCGGTGAATCTGTGTGCTTCCATTGAGCTGACTGGCGCTTTGTTTCTGGATTGAAAAATGGCATCCACGTCTCATCCATTGTCACATCCGACAAAAAGAAAGTCCCATTCATGCTGTAGTTGAGTGTCAACATTGCTTGGCAACATGTCACACGGGCAGCCATGTGGTCATCCATCAACATTCGTGGCACCCACGTGGATGACACTTTTCGATTTTCAGGTCGTCATGCGGGATTATGTGCACAGAAGCCACAGAAATGCCAACTCTGGAGGCGATTTGTTCAACAGTCATTCGGCGATCCCCCAAAACCATTCTCTCTATTTACTCTATCATGTCGTCAGACCAGCTTGTGCGAGCCTGAGGTTGTTTCGGTTTGTTGTCACACAATGTTCTGCCTTCATTAAACTGTCGCACCCACAAACGCACTTTCGACACATCCATAACTACATCACCACATGTCTCCTTCAACTTTCGATGAATTTCAATTGGTTTCACACCACGCAAATTCAGAAAACGAATGAATGGACGCTGTTCAAGTAAGGAAAACGTCGCCATTTTAAGTATTTAAAACAGATCTCATTCTCGCCGCTGGCGGTAAAATTCCATCTGCCATATGGTGCTGCCATCTCTGGGACGTATTGACAATGAACGTGGCCTCATTTTAAAACAATGCGCATGTTTCTATCTCTTTCCAGTCCGGAGAAAAAAAATCGGAGGCCTTAGAACTTGAATGCACCTCGTATAGCAAAGTGTTTTGGCCATTAAAGTTTTGTACCAAAGCGGAGAACATTACAGTGAGTTACGGGCTGCGAAATACTGGCACAGTGATTATCAAAATCAGAGTCTACGCCCTTTGGTTAGAAAGGAGAGTACTGCTCTTATTTAGTTGCAGCAACGCGGAAAAAATGGTTCAAATGGCTCTAAGCACTATGGGAATTAACATATGAGGTCATCAGCCCCCTAGACTTAGAACTACTTAAACCTAACTAACCTAAGGACATCACACATATCCATGCCCGAGGCAGGATTTGAACCTGCGACCGTAGCAGCAGTGCGGTTCCGGGTTGAAGCGCCTAGAACCGCTCGGCCACAGCGGCCGGCACAACAATGCGGCTGTCGTTCCTTGAATTAGGTGTGAATTGGGTTACATCTTGCAGGCTCGTAAGCTGCACCCTTCAAAGTGTTAGAAACGAGTTGTATTTAACTAATTTATAGCTTCTTCGTTTCTTGATTTGCCTAGCAAATATTTTATCTAGCCTTGGGTTGTTTTTCATGATCTGGAAATTTTATTATTTAACTTTCTGGCCGGTTAATGACTGGTGTAAACATTGTTCTATGTATGATTGTATTTTCTGAGACAGAGCTTGGGAACTAGCCTAGCATTTGACCAAACGAGTGGGGGAAATATCATTTTGGCTAACTCAGGCTGATCGATGTAGCAGCTCACTGTAATTAATCTGCCGCACAGATTCCATCCATCTCTGGTTCAATACCCCTTCTCACAAGCCAGTGTGCTGTGCGTGCGCTACACTAGCAGATACTGAACTAATTTCGAACACCGAACCAAAAATGTTGTTTAGTGCAGAATTTATTGTTACCATGCACTTGCTACATATATCTACTTTTCTTTATTTAGCGCTTACTCTATTCAAATAAATGAAGTTCTTCCTTCAGAGGCACATAATTTTTTCCCATTTTATAATTAATAAGGTATTAAGATTCTTCTTTCCTACACCTTTCAGTAATACTCATACAGTAACTTTCTTTATTTCATGTCATAATATACTGAATATTTCTCACATGAAACAAGGGACTCACAAATTATTAAACGTGGATTGCGGACCATAAATGAGCAATCTAAATGAGGGGTTGAATAAGTAATACACAGATTTTTTTCTCGGCCAATTTCCGTTGAAAAAAATGCTGAATTTGCTGTAGGAGGTCATGGAATATTCACACTTTAGCCTCTACAGTTTCATTAAGTACTCATAGGTGAAGGCACCGTATGTAGCATTCAAAACAGCGTCTGTAACGCAGGTGCGTTCTAAGCAGAGTGTTGTTGTTGAATTTCTTTTGGCGGGAAACCAAAGCACCGCACGTATTCATAGGCACTTGCAGATGTCTACAGAGACCTGGCAGTTAACAAAAGCGAGGTAAGTTGTTGAGTGAGGCGTCTGTTGTCACCGCAACAAGGTCAAGTAAAACTGTCCAGTCTCCCACTTCCCAGTTGGCAGTACACAGCTGACTCCTTGTAACCTCCCCCTCACTTATCGACCTTACCGACAGTGAAAAATAAAGCCGCGTGTACCTAATGGAAATTTGGGAAAAGCAATCGTCACCAAAGTTAATCTGTTGGTAAAGAGGGAGGAAGGGTTACATCTAAATGAAAGGAAAAATGCAAATGAAATGGGTGGAAATTATTTTTGAAAAAGGGCAAAGTTAATAAAGAAAGAAAATGTGTGGTCATTACGTTAACAATTAACTGGCGTTAATTAGATATTTGAGATTTGGGGAAAATTACGGTCGCCATTCCTATGGACAACTACTATAATAACTGAAAAAGAAAGGTTAATGCACATATAATTAGCTCTAAAAGCGTGGCAACTGAAGGTTGTCACGTGTTGTGTGAAAACTGAATGTTTGACACAAGTAATAAATTTCGCTACACTCTGACTTAATTTAGCAAAAGAATTAATAAAACCGGAAAATTGAAAGTAATTTAGTGACTGAAATTAATAGTGAACTTTGTTTCTGAAGCACTACGAAATTAAATAAAATAAGGTTAGATTTGGGCTGCCTCAACAATCATCTCAAAAGCAACTTGAATCTATGCAATTTAGAAATAAGAAATTTAACTTTGAACTTGAATTAAATGATTCTGAACAATGAATAATAGTAAAATTTAGTACGTACCAAGCTGAGCTGCAGTCACAGGTAAGCTAAAATATGGTAACAAAACTCGCACTCTTAATTTGTGCTTGTGTAATCTAAATATAGTTCTGTTTGTTTATTGTAGCCATCTACGAATACTTTAACTGAACTTTGAAAGTAAAGCAGTGAAATGGAATGATATTACTTTAATGCTGGCATTTGAATTTCAATGATACTCGGGTTCATTTCGGAAAAGGAAGGGACCCTGAACTTGCTGTATTTTAGTGATGCAAATGAAACAGTTTGAAAAGCTGAGGTCTGCCATACAGTTTTAAAACTTTACGTGCTTTCAGTCTTCCTTGTTGGTTGATTGGAGGTTTGAAGTCGTCGATCGAGGAGATGACGACAGTCACTTATTGTCGTCCGTCACTGTTGCAGAAGCTGGATGTTGGCGCGCCTTCTCGACAGAGCCACCAGGCGAAACGGGCTCTTGACATGTGCTAGCTAATGTTTCCCGTCTGCGACACCGTACCAGAAACTATCATAGCAAGTCGAGCGCAATTACATGCTGCCAAACCGCAAAAGCGCGGCAACTCGTGGGAACGTCACTCAACACACCTGCTCCACTGCCCTACTCCTGCCAGACTCTGCTCTGCCCGCGCTCCACGCGGCTGAGTTACCGCTACCCAAGATCCTAAACACTTTGGTTCTCCACACGACCTATCGATGTAATCGTTCAATAGCATAGTTTTCCCTAGGAAAGCGTAAAAATACAAATAATATTTACAAAACAAACCAATTATACATCGACATAAATGCATATATATATATATATATATATATATATATATATATATATATATATATATATATATATATATACTGTAAAACAATTACAATATATAAAGACACACAAATGTCATATCTTCAGGTAACAAAATAAGGGAAAAACTTATAGTACAATAGATGGAACTAGGAGGATATGCATTTCCGGCGTTACATCCTGTTTTGTTGGGACGTGCGGACACTCTCATTCAAGGTGAGCGATGGATCACAATTAAGCACCTCGCTGCACAACCGGATGTCTCTGTCGGTAGTGTGAACACACTCCTCCACCAACTGGGGTACTCAACGGTGTGCGCCAGTTTTGTTCCTCGTCGCCTAACAGAAGTCCATAAAGAGCAACAAACGAGCATTTGTATGGAATTGTTTGCACGTTGTGAGACTGATTTTTTCTCGAACATTGTGATGGGCAATGAAACGTGGGTTCATCACTTCGAGCTGGAAATAGACAGTCCATAGAGAGCCACCACACAACCTCTCCTCCGAAGAAAACGTTCAAAGCCACACCCTCAGCCCTCAGCCGGTAAAGTCGTGGCGGAGGTGTCCTGGGGCTCTGAAGGGGCTTTTCTGTTTGAGGTCTTCCCTCATGGTGCAGCAAGACGTTAGCTCTGAATCCGACCAATGGGGTCGACCCAGGCAGGCACATGGAGCCTCCCATTAAGTGGTGTAAGGCCGTATCACTGAACAGAGATTATGATGAAAGCCGGGTTTTTGGGGCCAAAAGTGTGGGGAGTAATATGGCGTACCGGAATCATGAACAGTGCCATCACTCTTTCAGAAAAGAATGTGTTACATTAGTTACTGAACGTCACTCGTACTATTAACATAGTAGAAAACCATTTTACACAGTGGCAGCATTGCTTCTATAGGAGAAACAGTGATCTTGTGTTTTTGCAAACGATATCACAGTCTAGATAATGTATCTCCGGCATCAGTCGATTAAGTAAGTAGTAGCGTCAGGTAAGGTCGCTGCCATGTGCCCGCACTCGCTTCGTCGTAGCGGGATTGCTGGCAGCCGGGAAAATAAGTGTCTCTCTTACTTCGTGTATGAACCTCCACTGCTTTCACGCAAGAACTCCGTCTTCCTAAAACTTTATTCTCTGCCCTCAATCGCGATGGTGCCACAGCCGAACATAACGCAAATTCTATGCTGTGCGGGTGCTAACTGGCTTTCCGGTGTCCCCAGTGTAAGAAGCACAGCACTCACAAGGTTTCTTGTACACACCTGCTGTATTCAGGCTTTTGCTGCATCCTTAGCGGAACTTAGTAAATTCTAGATCCTGTGGCGTCTTCGAAAAATGGTTTGAAGCCTCTTTGATGGAGCACTGTGAATATTCAATCGCCATCGCCCTCGGCGTAAATTAAGTGCTCTACCATGAGCTGTTCTTGGACCTCATTTTCAGGGGACTAGTTTCCTGTTTAGCTTTGCATCTTTAGTTTTAGCTCTTCTGTTTTATCCACTGGGTCAAAATGTGTTATGTAGCTGTCACTGTTCTTATTAGATATTCTTTGCGTCGCTACTACGGTTGATAGATAAGAGTATGGTAAGCGCTAATGTATCAGAAACAATTTTGACCAGAAATCACCACAAAGATTTACTAGCTTAGTCTTCGATCGACGATAACAAACGCATTTAGTCATAAAAATTCTTAGTTGATTCAAGTTAAATAATATCTGTAAACTTAATAAAACAATAAACGCATTTTACTAAATAAATCAAACTGTTTTACTTCAGAAATAACGAGATACTTCTGGTTCACTGGTATTGACGAATCCAGCCCGCTGGAATCTTGAGATAGTATTAACAATCACTCAGGATGACAAATAATGCAGAACTACAACAGAGGAAAAAAACCGTAAAAAATGAGCATTTACGATTTCAAAAAACCAGTTTAAACAAGTGATAAAATCTGATTATCAAAACACAAGAGATAACAGTTACATACTCTGAAACTTTTTAGGATTACAGCAAATATATACAAAGAGTTATGGTTAAGCCCTTCAGAAATTATGTTCTGCATTAGCACTGCCGAAATCATATAACTTAAGGAAAACAAATGGTTATAAAAGTCCCAACCTAGATAATAATTTAAAAGGTCTGGAGCAGTGTTCAACCATTATCACTCGACCAGAGAGAAATGAAGAAAATGCCATTACTCACAATAAATAAAATGGATAAATATGCGCTTGAAATATTAAGCATGGCAAGCAGCAGTGAGTGAATGTTTAGTACCAGTTTGCCGATGAGATCCACGGAGACAATCTTAGAAGAAAAACATTTTCACCATTCTTCCTGGAGTAATAGTTTCATAGCCCTCGTTGTCGTGTGTCCAAAACTGATCCACAGAGACTAACTTCCTTTCAGAGAGGGTTCTAGAAGTTAACAGTCAAGCCTAGACTGCAGGAACTGCCCGAATGTAGAAAGCACCAACTATAACTTTACTACTCGGCAACAATATGGATTCGTATGGCTGTATATCATCTCCAGCCAATGACCTGTGTAAATGTCCCAAATAATTTCAACACATGACACACAACGAGAGCGTAACCGACCAGCTAAAGGCCAATTCACGCCGGCTGTCACAGCACCGTGATGCAGAGGCACCGTCACGTCACGGTATCTGTCACGTCACGTCACGTCACGTCAATCCAAGTCACGTAATATAAACTCACATGGGTATCTCCAGCTGTCTTTTTGCCCGAACTGCGGTCTTTGGAAGGCGATTCTTAACAATTGAACTACTTTTAAGGGCGAAATGCACATACACAACACGATGTCTTGTAAACGTGGATGCTGGAGTCCATATTTGTACGAAAATGACGATTATCAGACTCAAATGGTTTCCAGCTTGCAGGAATAGCTTGTATATTACAGAAGGAAGACTGAAGTACAAAACAATGCAAAGAGTGTAGGTCCAAAAAATGTGATTGCGTTTACAGAAGCTGAATTTCAAACGTTCTACAAAGAGCTCGAGGAAGAGGAATCTGCATTTTATAAATATTTTAGACAGTCAAAGCATCAACTTTTTTCATTTTTTTAAGCAAAATTGCACTGAGAACTACAAAAAGGAACACAGTGTTACGAACTGTCATCACACTCCGTGAAAAACTGATTTGTTTAAGGTTAAGTTTGGTTGCCAGTCCAGTGCAAATTTTTGCGCGCTTGTCATATATATACCTCAATGCCTTCCCATTCAAGATTTACCGGTTTTATTTATATCTTATATTTGAATTTTAATAATACAAGTATCTTATTTGTACTGGAGTTAGCTAGTGAAACTATTGATGCTTACAAAACTGTTTCACACACAGTGCAGAAAGCTACTTGACAATAAATAAGCCTCCCACAAACATATATTTGAACAAGTAACTCTAACACATTACGTATACTTCACAAAGCAAGCATTTTGTCACTATTGGAGAGTCTGATGGTTTCAGTCCATTTTTTTAACAAATGTTAGAAATGCCTGACAACATACAAGTAAATTACTCTTACTAATCAATCGGATTTTCCAAACATTACTTCTTTCATTTCAATATTGCACTCCTTTTCATTGTAAAATATTAACTATAGTACTGGTTTGGGCAAAATCCACTTTATAAACGTAGTAGAGGGCAAATAATTTAGTACGCTCATGTCATACAGTTCAGACTGATGCTTAATTGCTTCATTTAATCTTCCATCATTCAGTATAACATTATAAATGTTAACAAAAGAAGTAATGAAACTAAACAGTCTCTAACATCTAACAAAAATACGAATAACAAAGATCTAGAATAACAACTGACATCTAAAGCACGACAAAATGAAGTACGGCGATGAGTGCATGGTTGTGTATAGGGAGGAAATTAGCTTCGGGGGAACATGATCAACAACAGATGGTGACATCAGCCGCAAGAACTTTCTGTCTGAGAAAACTTCATGATGACGTTACGTGACGTAACGTGATGGCCAGTGTGAATGCCGTCATTTGAAAAGCAGTGCGAAATGTTTTGACGTGATGTGACATGACGTGACGTGACGGTCGGTGTGAACTGGCCTTAAGTCGGCGAATACCCGGTAGCTCCCTATGGTCATGGAAGGTAAACACGTTTGATCGTGTAGTACTTTTCTGAGCCTGGTGAAGGGTGGAACCGCTGGAAGATCGACTGGAAGAGGTGGCGTTTTGTGGTTACCTTGTTCACATGATATGATCTCACTGTCAAGGGAGAAGAGGATCTCCTGGCGGGAATGCTCGATCCTTGTGACATTGTTCGGACATTAGTGGAGTTTTACGAATAGGTGCAAAAGACATGTGTGCAACAATTCCATGACAGCGTAGAATTTGCGGGACTCGCTTAGAACAAGGGAAGAGAAAACAATACCTTGTACAACTTACACCGTAAAGTAAAATTACCGAGGAATTTATATCATAGTCAGCAGACCATCAGGAAAACTAGACATTTGATCTTTTTTCCTTCCCACATTGTCACAAGTGACCTTCTCCCTCCTCCCAGACAACAGAATGTTCATCGACTGAAGCCCTTGTAAGCCTCTTGTCTGACTAAGAGTCTGTCTTTACTTTTTAAACTCTACAATCATGTACCAGTAGAATTCAGTTGTCACTGTTGACATGTTCCGAAAGTGGAGATGTCTACGACTTCATATGTTTTATATAACCTAGGATTCATTTCCGACGACTTACAATGTTCCTTAAGATTTCTTGAAACGCTTTACCAAATAGTGTGCATTTTGGTTAATACTGGTGCTGGCCACTCCCTTCAAAACTCTTCATATTTTCTACAGTTCTTGGCTTAAGTCTCCAAATCTGGCACATGCTCAGTAAACAAGGCATGTGTATTGATGTTCCATAATGAAAATGCTGTTAGTGCAAGAGGATGTATTCATGACTTGTCTGATATGCACATGTAACGCAATTCGAGGCTGAACATGGCCTTCAATTTTGTACACGCAGTAACGAAGTGAAAACGAAATAATTTATGGTATACAACAATGTAGCAACAACTTTCAATGAAGTTTTTGAGCAGTAATTATGTGTAGTAAAAAGTAAAGATATAAGGCATAGTTGGCTCGGAGACCCAAGGGGGCACGTTCAGCTGCCTAATTGGAAAGGCTTTGTCTGTCTGTCATGCACACTGCATCTTTCCTTCGCTAAGAGAGAGTTTGTTACAGAGTATGTGGTAAGTGTAGGTAACTGTAACGGGAGTTTGTATACTGAGGTGTCATGTTTGTGTTGGATGTAGACGAAGTGAGAGCGTCAAATCCGTTGCTGGCACATGGCCTACGCCCCTCGACTAATATCAAGAGGCCCGGCGAGCTTCATGTCCCCATCTGACGGACATATCACCATCCACAGCGTGATATACTCGTAGCCCATGAGGCGCTGCGAAGAGGTTTGGAATGTAATCCAGGCTATCAGCGCAAAAACTGGAGATATCCTTTTCCGTAAAAGCAAAGGCAAAGTTGTCAACACCGCTTTGCGTAGCCAGACTGTCAACCATCAACGTACTGCTCACTCCTGACGTTTCCCAGTTTCGGTGACCAGACGAGATTCGGTGTATTCAATTTGGCCAGCCCGTTTGTAGTTACATATAGTCACAAGTAATCATCCGAACAATCAATGAGAAGCTGTCTCACTACCGATAAAATGGAGAAGAACATAATAATGAGCACCTGTAACGAGTTGGCAGTGTTGCAGCGTTTAGTGTATTGAACATTTTCATTCATCCCACCCAACAAAGTTCTGATACATATAGTCAGTTCCTCAAGAAAGCATATGCAATAATTTAAAATGTAGCGTCCACAGCGACAGCTCTGGTATTGGCCTCGATTCTGTAATCAATGCGCTTTTGCACACTGTATAGATAAGCAGTTTGAGAGTTGAATGTTTCGTTTTGACGGTTGCATGTCAAAGCACTCCGTCTTCAGGCCACAAGTGCCCATCGGGACCATCCTCAGATGAGGATGTGGATAGGAGGGCGTGTGGTCAGCACACCGCTCTCCCAGTTTCATGATGGTTTTCTTTGATCGGAGTCGCTACTATTCGGTCGAGTAGCTCCTCAATTGGCATCACGATGCTGAGTGTACCCCGAAAAACGGCAACAGCGCATGACACCCCGGATGGTCACCCAACCAAGTGCCGGGCACGCCCGAGAGCGCTTAACTTCGGTGATCTGATGGAAACAGGTGTATCCACTGCAGCAAGGCCGTTGCATGTTAAAATGAGTGAAAAATATCTGAAGCGTCAAGAGGCAGTGTTTCTTGCATATCATCCAAAGGGACCACAGCTTTCATGTGGGGATGCTGCTAAAATTCTTAGAAAGTCAAGAATATTCGTTGCGAAGTGGGGAAAACGATATTTAGAGCTTGAAAACGTGGACAACCTACCGGAAAGAGGGTTAAGGTGCCAAGCTATAATAGATAATGGAGGCAATTGAATTAACTATTAGGTAATTGCACAATTAGTAATAATACGTATTTTCACGTAAACATATATTTATAATGGTGTCTTTTATTTCGTACAGATAACGCCGTACACTTCCTTGTGGAACTGACTGTATGTACTGCTTATAACAGCAAAATTCTGCACAAATACGAAGATCCCATACCTTACCGAGATCCTACGTACCGTATAAAGTTTACTTATATTAGGTCATTAGACGTTTTTCTTGGGTCGTAAATAAGTTGTAACTTTAGTAGCAGATGGTAATGTCTTTTCCCACCTCACTGAATAATGCTGAAGTGACGTAAGTACGTAAGTGCTACAAAACCTATTGTAATGGCTGAAGTTTGTACTTCTCAATAAAACATCAAAGCATCAACATATTTCATTTCATCATATAATTCTTGAAACAATAATACGAGACGATGCTGAAAGGTTTTGCGTCTATTTATATCAGCAAAGCAATATTTAGTTTTTAGTTGACCCATATTTTCGGAAACAAAATTAGTCAGTGACTTACATCAGGAGGTGAAACTTAAGAATATTTAACACAATATAAAACAATATTACACATGAGGTGTGAGGACGGGGCGTAAGTCGTGCTTGGGTAGGTCACATGGTAGACCACTTGCTCGCGAAATGCAAAGGTCTCGAGTTCGAGTCTCGGTCGGGCACACAGTTTTAATCTGCCATGAAGTTTCATATCAGCGCGCACTCCGCTGCAGAGTGAAAATCTCATTCTGAAAATATTACACATTCCATATTTAGTAAACAAATGAAATGATAGTATGCCATTATTGGCTGCCTAACTTGACTAAGAATCGTAACTGACACTCTGATATCTTGAGGCCGCATCCTAACCACCAGACCACAAGCTGCAGACTATAGTCACGGAAAGAAGAAAAGAAGAGAGAGAGGAGGATATCAGCGTGACCTCCCACAAATCCAATATGGAACTGTCCTCTTGAATGTGGAATAAATAAAATATTTCCAAATATATTGCATTTAAGTTGTAATAACAAAATTTTGACAAACATCTAAATGTATATTAAAAGAAAACGAGAATGAATTCCTTCCGCTTTCCTCGCAACACGCACTGGGAAAGAACTAGTACTGCTTATCGTTAACGACTGGCACTACAGCCGAGTAAATCAGCCACAAAGGAAATCGACGTTGGAAAGTATGGTGAGTAATAGCCTCAGCTAACATTTGGGAGATTAAATGTAGGTCGCCTGTGGCTTTTGACGTCTTTCATTGTGTTCTTAATCTTAACGCTTAGCATCATAAACGTACTAAAGTAACTCAGTATTTTCGTAGCCTGTAGGTTCTATTAAAACTACGTCTTTACTTATTTTTATCATTTAAACACTAACCTACAGACTTTTCCATAACCAAGACAACTCAGACTGAACCGTTTATTTATTACCCACAATATACAAGCCAAACGCAATCCTATACAGTGACAATGTTACTTCCAGTAGTTACACAAAAGAATGGACCTGAATTATAAGAAATCCTAACAATAATAAAAGTCTAAAAAAATATGAAATTAAAGAAATACGAAACTACCTTCAACTCTATTAATTGCCTAAACTCATTTCAATCACGAACCCCATTCTTCTTTTTTAAGTCTTTTACACCTCACAGAAAATATTCGTAACACGAACTACAGCAATTACAGCAAGCAGCAACTACAGCAGGGTAAATAAAGAGATTCTAACTACTGTAGACTCTAACTACTAGGAGACATATGGTTAGCAAAAGAAAGATTTTGTTGAAGAGCAAACAGTGTATTTAGAAAATTTTACCTTATTCATTTGACATCCAGTTCTAAAAATTATATAGTTGTCAATAATTCCACTGTCCAAACATTACCAATGAAACGTACATTTCCTTGCTTCTCACTTTACAACGCATGTCCTACCATCACACTCTCCACTAAAAAGAAAACATGTCCATACACTTCTGTAACCACTCGCTTACTGCTAGTGCGTCCAACCACAGAATCTCTTGCCGAGGACGCAGAACGCTGTCAGCTGTATTAACACAGCCTATAGCGCTGCCAACATCCAAACAGGCTATTTACAAGGTCCCAGAAGACCAACAGCAGCTAATTCTTTTAATCTAGAAGGAATGATAGGAGACAATGGAGCATGATGTGAGATGGTAGACGGTTTAGGATTTGACAAAGTTTGCAAATAGACAAAACCCTCCTGATTCTCTTCTCCACGTTGGTAAAATAACAAGTCGTCCGAAGAACATGATAACATTTTGTCGACCAAAATGTGCGTAGCTGAAATGAATGAACCACATGAGCTTATTAACAAAATCGTCAGGAATACGAAGTACCCATTGCTTGTCATCAACAGTGCAACGTTTGAAGAGTATTTTATTTCTAACCAGATAATTAAGATGACTCTGCGTGTGTTTCTTTTCAAGCCTTATACTTTTAATATCTTTCCAAATCGTATCCTTATCTTTTTCATGAGCAATGTCATTTAAAGATGTAGTGACGAAGTTTTCAAAAGCTACTTTTTTCATGTAAAGAATACTGAAATTTTGCTCAAGGTTATCTTCTGTGCTGCTTTTCTCAAGGCCAGCCGGTGCACGTGAAAGTGCATCCGCAACAATGTTTTCCGTGTGAGGAATATAGATTATTGTGAAGCGGAATTCTTGCAGAAATAATGCCCAACGTTTCTACCCATCATTGTTTGATTTTGAAGACATAAGAAATTGCAATGCTCGATGATCACTATAAACTTTTACATGTTTCCCAGGAAGAAAGAAACAAAATTTGTCAAATGCCCAAACGATAGCTAAAGCTTCCAATTCGATGACGGAATGATTTTTCCCAGATTTTGTTAGCACGCGGCTGACAAAAGCGATGGTTTTTTGAACAGTAATGTCATTTTCTATAGCTTCTTGAAATAAATGGGCACCAAGACCAACTTTAGAAAAATCCGTACTAACGACGGGACCTTCTGGGAGGTGCATCGAATTACGAGTTCCCACTTCGCCTGCTTATAGTGTGGGTAGGCACCTATCACACCCTAAAATTGTAGGTGCCAATGCGGCTACGTTTTTGAAATAGACCTGGCATATCTCTGTAATAAAA
The DNA here is from genome assembly GCF_023864345.2 of Schistocerca serialis cubense. Classification (NCBI taxonomy): domain Eukaryota; kingdom Metazoa; phylum Arthropoda; class Insecta; order Orthoptera; family Acrididae; genus Schistocerca; species Schistocerca serialis. Next base: position 352,339,944 of record NC_064639.1, read on the forward strand.
AAAAACTGAGTGAAAAGATCAACAATGAACTACAATGGATGTCATGTGACGTCCGCTTTGACAAAAAAAAAGGTAGCAAGCAAGCGAGAGACTCTCGTACAGGTGACCCTGGTTCGAGACCCGTCTATGGTACTTTTGTTTCTTTTTTTCCAAATTCCTGTTTTAATTTGTAATTAATCATGAAAACTCTGCAAGAAATTGATTAAAAAGAATTACGAGCCTCTATAAATCAAAAATACAAATTGAATGTCACATTTTGTATCAATCTTTTGCATTTTTTTATTTTAACCGGAAATTAAACATAATGTAATTTCTTGAAATATTTAATTATTGTTCAATTTTTTCGTTGTATTTTTAGTTTTGTTCCGTTGACGTAGGGAATATTTAAGAAAAATACCAACGAATGACAGATTAAAAATATGTTTCATTTAATGGGAAGTTAATCGCTATTTCCTATATTTTGACGAGTACATGCCGACGGATGATACTTGTTATAAAAACAATCAAAACATTTGTACTTTCGACACCACGAACATTGTACAATGTACATTCATTTTCGTCGCAATCGCATCTGTATTTTCTCAAGTCCGCAGGAAACACCACTGCATTGATGTTATGTAATACTTCTTTTTGCGACGGATCTAGCTTCGAGGCACGCCATTCATATCCGTAACAATATTAACGATAAACTTGTAGTTGGTTATGTACCAGCGAATGGATGTTTACCATGTCCTCCCTTGATGTTATTTCTACGTCGTGTTGCAATAGGTACGGAGCGTTTTGGAAGTGGCGAATGTAATTCTTTACTTGGCGATAAAAATATACATCCCATGGCTGACAAAACGGTGTACATCGTGGTGGTATCACACAAGTTGATAGGCCATCTTCATCGTTGAATTTCATTTGATGCAAGTCCGTGGAAGTTTGCCCACCCCACGAGTCAACGATGTAGAGGAATTGATTATTTTCCACGTATGGTTGAATTACTTCATCCAAAAACACTTCGTACGTTTGTTTATGCAGTTTTCCGGACTTTGTCGATGTGATGTGAACATTCTGGAATTTCTCCTAATATCCGTCGGCGTCTTTTCGGACTCGGGGGCCGAACGTTGCAGTCACTTCTCGCAGGCAAACAAATACTTTAGGCAGCAGTTTTCCAGACAATGCGAGTGCGTCAATTTAGTTATTTGTCCCACAACAATTTCGATGACTTTTACACCTTTGTGGGACAAAGTGCGCCTGCTGCTTATTGTATATTCACATCCTGTTTGATCTGTATTTATGATATAATCAGGGTTGAATCTCGTGATTATATTGCTTGTTTGCTGCTGATATTTCGTAGCGATTTCCAGAAGCTCGTCCAAAGTTCTCTTGTCTTTCTCGCTGACATTCTTTGTTATATGCCGTTGAGATATCCGAAGCATCGATCTGAAGCGACGAACCCAAGATTCCGACGCTTTGAAGTCAAAATTTCCATCCAGAAATTGAAAAGCAGTAGCCATTGCCCACTGTTGGAGCATCTGTGTTGTTACGAGGCCTGCTCTCTGGTCTCTCGCCTCGATAAACCGGTTGTAAATATACGAATTGATTACTTCTAGTTTATCATTTCGCGTCCGTCCTCCGGCGATTTGGAATCTCCACTTTGACAACTGGGTTTTGCTTTTCAATACTCTCGTTGAATGTTTTTGTAGCGTTTTCAATGACCACATTGGATGAAGTTCTGCCATCTCCACGTCCTTGACTTTACCTGCATATGGGATTCTGGTCCGCTCATCTCCATCATCTTCTTCATTAGAATCCGAAGAAATAGGTGTTATTTCTATTTTTCGTTTTATCCGTGCGTCACTTTCGTCGTGGCTTGCTTCGGAAGGACTCGCAACCTCTTCATTGTTGGAAAATAACACTTCTTGGTCCGTGAAAGTCATAGTCCCGTACATGTCTAGAAATCGTTTTAACATTTATCTGCCGATTAATGAAAATCGTTCGTTGATGTTGAAGCTCACTGATTCCAGTATAAAGTTGTTTTTGGTAAGTAAATGCCGTAGACAACGCATTGCGTCTGTTAACTCCTGCCGTTCTTCATTGTTAGGTGGAGCCCACAAAAGACCTCCTTGGTCTTCCACCAAATGTTCAATATTGTCAAAATTGCGCTCACTGACAACTCGTGAACAACTTACACTTTGCTCCATTTTAAAGGATAAACGTCTGTACACTTCAAAACCAAGCTTTCAACTGATGAGAAACGTTTATTCGGCAGTTATTAACAGTCGCTACTCACAGTAGGACAGACAGTAGAGTCCCTTTTATCGTGGAACGGCAGGTACAAATAGGGGAACGCCAACGGTCACAGACCATAAACAGGATTAGGCGCGACGACGCGTCAACGATCTGATAGGTATAAAATTTTCTAGGACCCTGTTCCAACATTTGTATGACGGGTTTATGACTATTTTCGAAGAAATATTTTAACAAATTTATGTATTCCAGCGTTTTAATTACCCTCAATTTCCTGTTAAAATAAAAAAAAAACGCAAAAGATTGAAGCAAAGTGTGACATTCAATTTGTAATTTTGATTTATAGAGGCTTGTAATTGTTTTTAATCAGTTCCTTGCAAAATTTTAATGAGTAATTATAAATTAAAACAAGCATTTGAAAAAAAAAGAAAAGAAAAGTAGCGTAGACAGGTATCAAACTAGGGTTGCCTGGACGGGAGTCTCGCTCGCTTGCCACGCGGCTACTCGCTCACTTGCCACAAAAAGTGAAACTTTTCTGTATATAAAGAGCTACCCAAACTTTAACAGGCAGTATTTCAAAAATGAGACCGCATTGGCACCTACAATATTAGGGTGTGGTAGGTGCCTACCCGCACTATAAGCAGGTGAAGCGGGAGCTCATAACTCGATGCACCTCCCACGAGGTCCCCTCGTATGACAGAAATGATGTGACAGATCTGGGTGAGCTAAGACTGGCGCGTTAAGTAGCGCTTTTTTCAAAGAGTCAAATTTCAACTGTGCCTGTTCGTCCCAGTTTCAAACAGTGTTTTTGCCAGTGAGAGAACAATAGGTTTGGAGTTACTAGAATCTGCATATTCAGGAAATGACCGTGAAATTCAAGAGACTTAGAATAGTGCGAACTTGTCTTTTTGTGGTTGTAACAGGAATAGCTGTGATTGCTTTCAACTTTTCAGGATCCGGCTGAATAGCCCCAGAAGAAATAACGTGACCCAAAAACTTCGCCTTTGTTCTCCAGAATTCAGATTTTTCGAAGTTATTTGTAATTCTAGATTCACCAAAAACACGTAACAAACTATTCAAACAAATTTCGGGATTGCAGCCGGTCGTCGTTAAATACTTTGCACGATATTTCAACTGGGCACCTGCCAGTCATCTTCAGGTGAGCCGTCGCAGGCTGGCGAAAACGTCCTCCGTTCCGCAATATATAGCGTACTGTAACTATTCTGAGCATGCGTCGAAAACTTGATAGATGAACCACACTGCCCGCCGGCAGTAACAAACTTTTGAGTATACGATTATGTTGTTCCCAAGAGGCTTGTGCTCTTAAAATATTATCCACGTACGAGGTGATGTGTCGTTTTAAAAACTCAGGTAATATGGAATTTAGCCCACAAATAAATGCTACCGAAGAAATGCTCAAACCAAAAGGAAGTTTCCAAAATTGACAACAAACGCCGAGACAAAGAAAAGCCGCATATTTTCTACATTCTGAATGAAGTTAAATTCGATAAAAGCTGGATCTGAGGTTAACAGAAGACAATACTTTCACTCCATTGAAATTTTGAAGAAGTTCTTCCAACGTTTGAGACCTGTCTGTTTCAGGAATGATTGTGGTATTTATTTGTCTGGAATCTAAGACAAGCCTGAGTGATCCGTTTTTGTTCTAGCAGCAAATAATGGATTATTGTATGAACTTATCGCTGGTTCAATAATGCCGTCGTCAAGCATAGATTGTATTTCCGTTCTAACACGATCCTTAAAATGTGCCGGAATTACGTATGGTCTGATACAAAATTTTGTATGCTCACGAATACGAAATTTGTACTGAAATCCTTTAATTGTTCCTGTTTTGTGAGTACAAACTGTGGAATGTCATTGTAAGATGTCAAAAACGACCTGCCTGTCAGTGTCATTAAGTTCTCAATTGCTTGAATTTTTTCTGAATTCAAAAGTTACTATCTAATACGTCATCAGTATCATCCCTGTCAGTACTTGTATTAGTATCAAATTCCTTCGAAAGTTCCAAACTGCGATCTGACAAAAGGTAAAGCCGATAGATTTTCTCGTCATGGTTTGAAAGCCAATCTTCAAATTTTAAAGCTATTGACTTACCTTCTATCTCTAAACTTATTTCAGCGTCGTGAAAGTTTAAAATTGCTTTATATTCATGCAAAAAAGCTACATATATTATAATCTCCGTCTACAATAATGGAACAATAAGAAAATTCATAATAAATCTGTGGTCTTTACAAAAGAACTTTAAGTTAGTTTGTTGGCGTACATCTACATTTTTTCCAAAAACTGCACATTGTAACTCAATTTTACGTAAAGGAAGTGTCGGGCAATCATTAGATTTGTTGCATTTACTGAACGCTGTTCACTAATTACCAAAATAGGATCGCCGGTGTCAAGTACAGCCGTAAATTTTATGTCATTTGTTGTGATGTGAATTACAGGATATGCAGTATCGTTTTGTTTCATGTCAGGTTGCTGGAGTAAAACGTCCGTAGTATCTTCCATTTTCACCTAATTGATAGTCATGGCAGCTACGTCGTCAGCATCGTAAGAATGTTTTGTGGCTGCATGCGGTGCGAGTCATTGTCTGTTATCACTTTGCCGTAGGGCGTCGTTACTGGGATTTGGAGGTCTAATTTCTACGATTTCAACTTGTCCAGAGGGCGCTGCCTTATTTGAATCACACCGGTTCTGATTAAATTCAGGTCTGTTGTCGTGACTATAGCGTCTGTCGTCTTGTCGGTGATTTCTGTAATTTCTTTCTTGTCGATTAAGGGGTGGAGAATTTCTCCCGGAATCGTAATTACGAAATGGACTGTTGCGTCTGAGGTCATTTTGTCTCCCTTGATAATAATTATTCTGGTTCCCATATTGTCTGTTTCTATGGTTGTCTCTGTCATAGCCACTACCATGGAAATGTGATCTTTCTCTGTAATTATTGTTATTCTGGCAATCGTTCTCATACGGGTGGTGTCTGTTTTGGTCACGATTTGCGTTATAACGGTAGCCTTGTCGTGTGCGGTTATTGTTTCCATCGTCACGAAAATGCGTTAGATGTGACCAGTAATTGTTGTTGTTTTCCTGTTTTTGCATCATGTGATTGTCTGTGTCGATTTCCAATTCTTACAAAAATCCCTGAAAAGTTTCGATATCATCTTTACAACGTCCAGCCAAAATAATGTCTTAAATGTTCAGGCAATTTAATTAAGCGATAAACATCTCCTTCACTGTGACAGTCGCGAATAACAGACCCCATTCTTAGAGCTGGTTCTTTTTCTAAATGGCCACACATAAATTCTAATCTATGCTCTAATGACCAATTAGGAGGAAAACAACGCCAACATTGAAGCTAAGCTTGTACATATATGTAATTAATAGAATTCTTGAATGTTTTGATTTTAAGCTTTGTGATGAAGAGCTTATAGTCAATCAAAGTCATCGTGTCGCCGAGTCGCAAATAGATCATTGTTACGTCGTAGCTGCGGTTTCATCTCAATGCTCGGTGCACCCTGCCAACTTCTTTCAAGATCTCCGAAATACCATGTGTTATTACTGTGAGATTTTTCCGTATTTCTAAATCCCTCTTCCCGTGTCGGACCGCGAGTATCCGCTGAAATATGTAGTTCTTGTATCACCTGTGCCAACTGATCTTGTACTTCCTGTATTTTTCTTTTGTGTTGTATATTAATTTGTTTCTGACTCTGTTTAAATTTCCTAATTTCTTCGTACTCCTCTGTAGCAGTAAAGGCCACCGGTCTTGCATCGTTCAAGTAGTCGTCTGCCTTCGTAAAAGTTCGGCTGCTTTTTTCCGGTAATGTGCTGATTTCCTCCATGTGTTTTTCTGAGCCAAGTTTTAGAGTGTCCATTTCTGTCGTAATCGTATCTACTGTGACCTTGTAAGTTTTCCCGAGTTTTTAGAAGTTGCTCGACCGTATCGGTAGATGCAACAGAGTCAGTTTCTGCCCGCAAGGTGTGGTGATTTTCGTGTACAATGGCCTGCGCTCTTTTATTGTTGCTTCATGGTTCTGTAATGAATCTTCATGTCGCAAAAAATAGGCTGAAAATGCTCACGAATTTGTGTTTTTACGTCCTCAGAAATGTTTTGATATTTCGATTCGATTTTGTGTATCTCAACGGTTAAATCCTCATGTATTTGTTCAAGTGTTTGTTTAATTTCGTCAATTATATCGAACTTTTCAAGTTGATGCTGTGTTTGTTTCTGATCTTGTTCTATTGTGTCTAATTTTTGAAGATGTTGCTGTGTTTGTTTCTCTGTTTGATCAAATTTTTGAATTAATTGCAATAACAATGCATTAGTGACTGATACATGTTCCTATGTGTTTTTGTAAGTCGTTTGCACCGGCATTATTCGTATTTTGGAAAGCAGAGAGTGTGTCTTGACTTAATTGAGAAAAGTAAATTGATACAAAACCTGAATCTACTGTATTTGGAACATTTTGTTCTGTTATTTCGCATTCCTGAGGCGAACTGTTACCGACCGATCGATCGCGTCAGCAGTTCCCTGTACACTGTTTCAATTTCTACCCTGTCATTTACTGTCTATTCCATGTCCCTATCAACTATTACCAAATTATTCTCTTGAACATTTGTCAGTTCGTTGCTAGGTGGGGCTAACAGCCTATACTCGTCGTCACTCTCATTTCTCAATTTGCTTTGCAGCCTAGTGTTACACTTTTCACATGATTATCACACTATTTAACGCAATTACACAATAAAAACAATTTGAAAAGCAAAAGTATGAAGAAACACTAAAATAGCACTGAAAATAATAAGTATCTAATTAGTTACAAAAGCGACTGCTAGATACTGTACTTGGTGCATGTCCACTGCATGCCACAACTACTTTGCTCATGACAATACAATACAACAATAAGAAACGACGAAAACAAAGTAAATTCCATACATATAATTACACAATAGCAGTAAATAGTAACTAATTTCTTATCATGCGCTAATTATTCAAACTACACGGATAAATTAGATCCCAGTGAAGTATTCTTGGCTAAGGGTCGACAGGTGAAATTAAAGAAATATGAAACTAACTCCAACTCTGTTAATTGCCTAACTCATTTCAGTCACGAACCCCATTTTTTATCTTCATAACGCGAACTACAGCAACTACAGCGATCAGAAGTTACAGCCAGCTAAATAAAAGGATTCTAACTACTATAGACTCTGTATTTAGAAAATTTTACCTTATTCATGTGACATCCAGTTCTAAAAATTATATAGTTGTCAATTATTCCACTGCCCAAACATTACAAATCAAATGTACATTTCCCTGCGTCTCACTTTACAATGCATGTCCTACCAACACAGAGTCCCACCATGAGAAAACATGTCCACACACTTCTCTGCTAGTGCGTCCAGCCACAGAGTCTCTTGCCGAGTGCGCAGAATGCTGTCAGCGATATTAACACAGCCTATAGCGCTGCCAACATACAAATAGGCTACTTTTCATTGTACTGGTGTATACTACTAACATAAAATTTCTGTTTGCTGCATACGATTATAATCTGGAAGTATTATATGATTTCGATTAATCTAGTGATGGTAAAAGGGAGACAGGATTCATTTGATGACATGGAAACTTAAGAAGGAGCAACACTGTCAAACAATAAAATGTAAGTGATGGTGCCTTTATCTATAAAACTAAGTTAATATTCATGTTGCGGCAATCTAAAAATGTGAAACAGTCTTTTAACGACGTTTCAACATGCTTAAAAATTGAAGATTTCATACCACGTTAGTGTTAACAGTAGACAAGTCAAGTGTTCAAAATCAGTAGCTTGTCACAACAATTGTGAAAAACTTTTGAATTAAAAACGGACTGCAACGCATACCTTACTCCACAAGGTAGAGCTAAATTTTTCTTCATCTCAGGACTACTATACAGACTTTGCTTAATACTGGGACTAGCGCCACTGGATGTTGATGACATCGCAACCATTTGCTGCAAGGAATATAATAGTTGTTTACGGATAACTGTAAGGTCCCCAACTGTTTTCTGGTTATTCATAACTTCATTAACATCTGTGATTTATTGGTTTCAAATTATGAATCTGTATTTCACTCCGCCTACTTCATCATTAATTCTTTATTTCGTTTTACTGACTTCAGCAGACTATAAATTGTTGATAATGTTGGAAAAATGTACCGTAAATAGAGTTTGCATCAATACATTCATTCACTGAGGAGCTTAAATTTGCAGATAATCATGTTCCAATAAATAATGTGCAATATGGGAAATTATTTGCTGTGTATTCGTCATTAATCTTGCAGTATTCTGTGGTACTGCAGTCTTTTCACATTTAAGCACCGGAGGCATATTTCTGTTCTTATACGTGATGCTCCGAGCATACATACACTCAATGGTGGCGCTGCAATTCGTCTTGCTGCTCCTGGGGCTGTGGATGAGATTCCGTGGACTCAATACGTGTCTCTTGGAGGAGATGTACCGTCCTGGCCTCCTAGTTCAACACGTAGTGGCTCAGTTGGCTGCACCAGCAGGAAGACTTCTCCACCTCGGGGAGTCATATGTGGCACTAAAACGAGCCACCGAGCTGCTGGAGGCACACTTTGGACTGCTGCTGTTTGTCGAGATCACACAATGTGTATCGGGCGCCACTTGGAACGCCTATCAGCTGACCTTCATCTTCGTAAAACTCACCCATCTGCTGCCATACAAATGTCTACGAGTGCATCCCTGCTGTGGTTAGCCTACCACTGCCTCAGGCTGCTAGCTGTGGCACTGTTTTGTACAGCAGCTAAGGACGCGGCTGGTCGCACTGCGGTGCTCCTGATGAAGTTGCCGGTGTTGCCAGCCAGACACTCTGCAGTAGAATTCGACGCCTTCCTGCGTGTGACGCTTCAGCGTCCGGCACCACGCTTCACAATCGCGGGATTCGTAGAAATAGACCGCCACCTGCTGGTTTCGGCACATTCCCTTGTGACCACATACCTCACAGTTATTGGCCAATCCATCTTCGAGCAAATATATTGGCCGCCACATCACATTTGAGACTATACACTGATGGAAAAAAATCGCAACACCAAAAAATAATTAACGTAATGTAATGAAAAATCAGTAATACGTTTTTCTAAGTAAATACTGAAGTGATTAACGTTGCAAGACCACTTATTAATGTAAGCGCGAGGTAAGCCATTGAAAGTGTGAAATGCTGATACATTAATAACCGATGTAATCGACTGAATGTTGGATTCAAACAAGCAAACGTGCATGAATTGTGTTCTACAGGTGCCATATGTCAGTCTGCGGGATGGAGTTCTATATCTGTTGCACTAGGTCGGTCACTGCAGGAACAGTTCACGCTGGTTGTTGATAACGATGGAGTTGTCGTCAAATGATGTCCCACATGTACTCGATTGGAGACAGATCCTGTGATTCAGCAGCCGAAGCTAACATGCCGACCCTCTGTAGAGCATGTTGAGTTACAACAGTGGAATATGTGCGAAAGCTATCCTGTTGGAAAGCACGCCACGAGTGCTGTTCAAGAGTGACAGCATAACAGGTCGAATCACCAGATTGAAATAAGTTTTGCAGTCATACGAAATTACATCGCCATACCTCCAGGTGTACGAGCACTGTCTCTGTTATGCAGACAGACCTTCAACTGGCCTCGTTCTGACAGACACACTGCCATCACTGGCACCGAGTCAGATCCATATTTCATCAGTAAACACAACAGGCCCCTACCTTAACATCCAAAGAGCTCCCTCTTGACACTATTGAAGTCGCAGATGCTGTGGTAAAGGGTCAGTAGAATGCACGCTAAACAGCGTCTGTCTCGGAGCTGCCCTTGTATTAAACGACTTGTATCGCAGTGGGCCCAAGTCTGCTCGAATTATTTCTGCAGACGTTGTACGATGCGCCAGAGCCTTACTCCAAACACAATGATCTTTTCTTCACAGTAGTGCCATGTGGCCATCAGAGCCCAGTCTTCTTGCCACCGTACATTCTGCTAACCATCGTTGTAAGCAGTCGTGTACACTGGCTACATTCCTGCCAAGTCTTCCTGCAGTATCGCAGAAAGAACATCCAGCTTCTCGTTGCCCTGTTACATGAAATCATTCAAACTCTGGACGTATTGATAATGGAGTCTCTTTTGCCTTAAAGCCGTTCTTGACTAACATCAACTCACCCGGTCCAATCCCAAAGCTAACTAATGCTCACGACCGTTACAGCGTGCATTTAAAGCAAACGTGTTTTGCATCCTCATTGTGGTACTACTAGTGCCACTCTTATGCGACTCTCGCAAAAGCTCATATGTAGAAACACGCCTGAAAACTTTCGTTTGTGTCTCACAACTCTTTCTTGGTATTTAGATTATTTCCATCATTTTGTGCTGTAATAGCTCTAAATTTCTTCAAGTAAGGTATTGAACCGGATGCTCTGTCAATATAGTCATCAGTTGAATTTATAGAATTTATTGTGTTCACGAAACCCACTAGAAAAAAGCTATTTTCAGTGATTGAAAGCGTACATTACTCACAGTAGAATCAAGAAGAACAGAAGAACTGACTCACAGACTACAATGAGTTGTATTCAGTCGCATATCCTCAATTAAAATGAAATAATTTGCTTTCATTTGCACCAAAAAACGCGCTATTAAATAATACGAATCGCAGCAGTGGAGCACAGCTCATTTAAGACTCTATGAAACAATCTGCTTAAAATTAAATTTTTGCTCCAAATTGTCGAGAACAGAGTCTGGCAAACACTGTTTCCACGATATGCAGGTCTCGACTTCTGCATGTAAAATTTTACAGTTCGCTGATGGAAATAAATGGATAGACATGTTCACTATTTGTATCTTTAAATTCACTTTGGACTTGATGATAGCAAAAGAAATTATATTTATATCAGAGATTTGACTTATTAGTAACAGAAATGGAGATTTACAATGGATCGACAGATATCCTTTAACCAGAAAATGAAGTCTCATCGGAATTTGATTTGTTACAGCATCAAAAGTCTTGGTGAAATAATTATTTCTGTCATCTTCCAGTTCTCTAGTTATTGTAACACAGCATAAAATTCAAAAGGGTCTCTGTCATTCTGATACTTGTCATTCTTTCCATTTTCATTACCATCAGACTATCTCTTTATATTTTCCACATCCAAATTAAATATACATAGTTGTTTTCTAATGTTTTCATTTCTTGTCTTATTTTATTATTGTACACCCTATCGTTACACTAAAGCAACATAATCTCAGTACACTTAGTTCATACACTTTTTTTCTTTTCAGACTCCAACTTTATTCATTTTGTGCTACAGTTTGTTAAAAGCTACTTCATACATCCATAATGTAATTTAACTTCTGCTACCTTAACTCTGGATTGTCAATAATGTAAATCTAACTATTGTTAACCTATTGTATCATACAGTTGGTAGTAACTACAATTGCACAGCTTAACTATTTCTTCTGAATGACATAATTCTGGTTGTAAAGTCATCCAAACTGTGGTTTTGCTTTAGTTATGTAAGTGTATATACCATACGATGACAGTTATCTATCAGTTCAGCGAAAATTAATTCATCATATGAAAACAAAACTTGTTTACAGTAGTATAATTAATTTTCCAATGTATAGGCAATGTACAGAGGGGTCCAAAAAAAATTTATCCATCCACTGTTTAAAAGTCCATAACTGGCAAACTAATTGACGGAGTTGTCTCATCTTTGGTAGTGTAATAGTTTGTAGTTCCAGCAATCGCTACACAAGGGTTGTATTGCATTGGTTTGTTTTGTCAGATGACAGTCGCCAGATAGTCAGTGTTTTGTTCTTAGTTGCACCTAGTTACTCGAGTAAACATGATTGGCACAAGGCTTACATTTGATGAAAGGAAGTCAGTTTTGAAGTGGCATTTTAAGTATGAAAGCATTAATGAGGTTCAACGGCAATGGCGAAATGAGTATCAAACAGAGCCAACGACACGTTTAACGATTCGTCGCATTCGAGACAAATTTGAAGCCGAAGGCTGTGTTAAAGATGTACACAAACAACGATTTGGAGGACCTGTAACAGTAACAAGTCCAGATAACTCCCGTCGTGTGTTACAACAATTCACTCGCTCACCACAGAAGTCTGTGAAGTCTGTGAGACAGTTGTAAGACGTCGTGGTCTCCTGACCTTCATTGCTTACATATTCCGCCATCACAGTCATATTCCACACATCAAGAAGCTTCATTCGAACCCAAACTCAATAAGATAAGTCAATGTTGTATGCATTCACGTAAACGATATGCAAATAACAAGTAAGCGCACCGTGGTTTAAATACTCGAGGCTGGTGTACACACACACACATGACAGTCACAAAATCTTTTAGTTCAGGAGAGGCAAACACCATACACCAGGACGCCGGCCCCTTCAGAGGTTTCCCCATGGAGCGGACAGCGTTTGCCCAAGGGAAAGACGGAATGACCCCGTGTTCGGCTTAAAAGCAAATTCCACTACATTGTGTGGGAGCAGCCAGCCCACACATTCTTTACACATAGCACATAGTTTCAGAGATTTTCACAGGGAGACAGCAAACGCCAAACGCCGATGCTACAGATTTCTGGATTGGTTGCCTTAAACGAAACGTCATTCTCCCGTTTTAGAAGAGCAATGCTGATTGGCACACGATATTTCTGACGCCTTGAGCTGAAGGGGTAATGGAAGAGACCGAAAGGCATACCCCTTCACGTCTGATGCAGAGAGGGGCCATTCCGTTGTCGCTCTTGGAGCGAGAACACGTAACGAGAGCGTGTGCGCTTGTACGTGTACTCAAAGAGCGAGGAACAAGTCTGTCCTCAGTACTTCACTGGGAGAGCACCTCTGTCGAGAGCGAATCGAAGTGCGACTCTTTATTGAGTCCTTGCGATTAAGCGTTGTTCACTGTGTTGGCCGCCACACTTATTGTGCTATAGTTAAACGCCTGTGAGCGAATTTTTGAGTGGCATCATGGTGGACTGGTTATCAGACTGGTGTACCACGCCAGTAGTTAGACTAGGGGTGAATAGGAGTCCGTGACTTCATCAAGGCACAGGGAGAGTTTGATTGGCGAAGGTCCAAATAGAACGAGAGTTATCTTATTTGTCTGCAGTGAGTGGCGCAGACAGCAGTCATCGCAGCTTACGGTATTGTGCGCTACAGCTCTTGCGAGCCCCATATTTCCTCCACAACAGTACACTTCACTGCATTTCACATGCGACAGCCTCACCCGTACCTAGCAGCATTCTAACGGATAATTATTCAAGTTGAGTAGGCGCGGCTCTCAGCCATTCTGCCAAGTCAATAACAATCTTAAACTTTGTATAGAAATTTCATTGGCGAATCCTATCCTTGAGAGGTAACTTCACATTCCGAAAAGAACCCGGAAATAATTTCAGTTCGTAACTAAAGGTGCCACTGTGATTTCTCATAATTTTAGCAAAATAAATAATAATTTTCATTAGTTTCATGTTTTTCGTACACTAACTAGCACTACTCCAGTACCCAAGTATCCCACTAGTTACCTAAGAAATTTTGTGAACTTTTGTGTCATTTCCTTACAGTGGATGACTCCAGAACATATTTATTGCAGAAAAATTTTCAGGCATTTCTCTTTAGAACGTTAGGAGCGTCTGTCTGACATCTGTAGTAGTGTGGGGGTGGAAATTGCATCTTGCAGGAGCCACAGGGTAAAGGGCACATCTCAGATTAATCCATTGTGCAGAATGACAGAATAGCACCCACACGCTCGCACAGTGTGCCCATGAAACTGGAGGGAGTAGCTCGAGTGTTCGGCGAATTTTGAAGACAGCAAAGTGGAAGTGCTACATCCCACGATTGCTACATGCAATGAACGAGGACGACCCAGATCGTAGAATGGAGTACTGCAAGTGGTTTACTAACATGAAGGGCAAGCATGAGGAGTTTGCAGAGATGATTGTGTGGTCTGATGAGGCACAGTTCAAACTTAATGGTACAGTAAATCGCCACAATTGCATCTACTGGGCCGCCGAAAATCCGAACTTCCATGTAGACAAAGCTGTGAATTTGCCAGGAGTAAATGTGTGGTGTGGGTTGTCTTACCGCGGCTTGACTGGGCCATTCTTCTTTGACGGCACAGTTACTGGTGAGGTGCGCCTTCAGAAGCTTCAGACATCCATTTTACCTGCCATCAGAGACTTGTATGGAGATGGAAGAGTTTACTTTCAACAAGATGGTGCCCCAGCCCACTGCAAAATCGTGTTAGGGCGTATCTCGACGAAAACCTACCAGGAAGATGGATAGGCTGTAGAGGTGCTGTGGAGTATCCACCACATTCCCCAGATCGAACTCCTCTGGACTTTTACCTGTGGGGAACACTAAAGGACGTCGTTTATCGACAAAAGTCACGCACATTGGATGATCTTCAAGAATCCATCATACATTCATGTGCAAATATCCAACTGAACACGTTGCAGTCAGTAGTTCGTGATGCAGTTCGGCGGCATAGTTTGTGCGTGGATGTTAATGGTGTACATTTCGAACACCTACTGTGATATCTTTATGTTCGACTTTAAGCTACACTTTCACCAAAAATGAGGCAACTCCGTCAATTAGTTTGCAAGTTATGGACTTTTAAACAATGGATACATTTTTTTGGACCCCTCTGTATTCTGCTATTTAGCAAGCTAGTTTTAAATATAAATATAAAAAGGGTTGTTAACAAGTTTGCCAAAGGTGATTACAGCGTATAAGATGTGAATTGTGTTTGTGATACTTAGAAGTTCTTATCACAGAGTACATAAACATACAGAAAATGAAATAATTATAGGACTTACAAGCTATTTCAAAAGAATGGTAATTAGTACAATGTCAAAATAATATAGCTGTTTTACGACTGAAAGTTCCAAAAAACCTTACAGTGTATTATTAGAGAAAGGTCAGATAATTTCACCTTATCAAACTTGCATTCTCTAAGCTCATAGCGAAACTGTAACAGAAAAGCACAGGAATCATTATGAAGAACGATACCATAGGAAAATCACATATTTCTGTCGTACATGAAACAAAACAATATGACATTGTACATAAATAATAATTGTCATAACTAGTAACACATAATTACACTTATAATAATAATCATAATAATAATTACATAATGAATAATAATAAATAATTAAAAGTCAGAATATTTCAATGAGTTGGTGTAAAAATGGAGACTGTGTAATAAAATGTAAGAAACTTGATCAGAATAATATACAGGGTGACACAGAATAATAGGAATGTTTGAAATAAGCAGTGCCAGCCATGGGCAGGTGGCAGCACCTAGAGTTCGTGACAGTTAGCGAGTAAACAGTCCATTTCAGTAATCATGGATCAATGGGACAACAGCATGGACTAGCCATAAAAATGTTATACAAAAACCATGATAGTTTGGTAGCGGCGCAGAGGAAGTTTCGACGTTTGTATAATTTAGGATGTCATTATGCCATTCCGTCAAAACACGCAATAAAATGTTGGATTAATAACTTTGAAAAACTGGACCTGCCCTCAAGAAGAAATCAACAGGACGACCAAAAAGTGTGTGTTCTCCAGCGGACGTTGATGTTGTACGAGAGTCTGTCTTACAGAGCCCACGGCGTCCGATTCGTCAGCAAGCAGCAGTGATTGGAATGTCCTGGGAGTGTTCGCAGAATTCTTCATCTTGATTTAAAATTTCATCCACACAATTGAAGGACAACGATTACTGGTTACGATTAGGATTCTGTCAACAAATGATAACAAAAATAAACAATGACTATGAATTTCTAAACAATTTGTGGATGTCAGATGAGGCACATTTTCATCTCACAGGTTACGTGGATAACAGAACTACCGTTACTGGACAGACACAAATCCTAATGACGTTCACGAGCGCTCTTTACACGCTAGTCAAGTGACAGTATGATGCGGCGTTTCATCATGTGGGATTATCGGACCGTATTTTTTCGCAAATGAACAATGAAACCCAACAACTGACAATGCCGATCGTTACGTGGAGATGTTACGAACTTTCTTTACACCTGCATTGAACAACTTTCCAAACGTTCAAGAAGCCTGGCTTCAACAGGACGGAGCGACATCACACACTTCACGGCAGTCAACGGCGTAGTGTGCGAATTGTTTGGCAACCGAGTGATATCACGATTCGCTAACATTCTCTGGCCCCCTAGATCGCCAGATTTATCCGTTTGTGATTTTTTCTTGTAGGGCTACATCAAGAGTAAAGTCTACACGACTAGACCAAGAACCCTGGATGAGTTGAAACAGATAATTCGGGATGCAATTCACAGTACCCCAGCTGATTTGTTGCTGCGGTCAATGGGGAATCTCAACAGCAGATTTCACGAATGTATTCGTACAGGAGGACGGCATCTAAAGGACGTAATTTTTAAAAAATGATAAATGCCTTCAATGTTTCGTAAATGGCAAAGTGGCAAGGTTTCAATTACTATGAATGCAATTTCTTTCCTTCATCACTGATAGTTTTATTCGAGTGTGGAAACGTTCCCGTTTTTCTGTGTGACCCTGTATTAGCTACAAGTCATATATATCCCTTATATATTGTAAAAAAATTGAATATGCATAATGTCTTCAACACAAAGTATCTGCACTGAAAAAATTACTTATATCAGTTAGCAGAATATTTATTAGTCTTTGTTAGAAGATTTGACGCCCTACACTTTCCAATAAGAAATAACCTTGCTAAACTGCTCTACCAACTGAGTAATCTTTTTCTTTAATGAATAAAATGAACTGCAATGTTGTAAATACGTTTATGAAAACTTTAACCATTATAAACACATTCTTGAGAAATTGTCCTTCGTCGTACTGCCATCTTCACTTGCGATTAATATTGTGCTGATAACTTTCAGTTTAGACATGTGCGTAGAAAAAAATAAAATTACTTTAGTTATGTCACACACTCACGACCCTCCTTTTTAAAACACATCATCTAACCACAAAGTACAGTGCCTAGTATGTAAAGCAAAATTGTAGATACATAAATATTTGCATATTTTTAGAGCTCTGATGATGCCTTTCAAAAAATAAAGGTGAAACACCTGTGGCATGTAAAATTTGTGTTGTGCATCTTCATATTTTCAATTCTCAAATACTTATCCATAAAATTTCTGGCGTGCAGCCGCATAAATTTGACTTCTTCTTCTAATATTTCGGCTGAATACCGTCCAGCCATCTTCAGAGTGAGCCGAGGTGACTGACGTTCCAGCACTTGCTTTGTCCTTTTAAAGCCGTGGACTGCACCACTGCGCATGCAGGCGCAGATACACAAGGCGCTTGAGACGTTAATCAGCGGCAAAGACATATGGCATATGTATGGAAATAGATCTATGGCTGCACAGTCGATCCACAAGGTGATATCGATGTACCACTGCGAGCTGCACCGTCGCGACGACTTTGTGATTTTATTACAGAAATTGCCGGATTCCAAGATTTGCCCAAGCTGAAGCCGCTATCTCTATTAATTAAATTCGTCGCCAAGTGAACTTCAATTGCTTCCTTCACTATTGAGTCCCAGAAGGATGAAGTCGAGGCTAAAATTTCGACGTTATCGTACACCATAGAGTGCCCAGTGTCAATACAGTGCTCGGCCACCGCAGATTTATTAGGTTGTAAGAGCCGGGTGTACCTGCGGTGCTCTGTGCATCTCTCCTGGATAGTACGTGTCGTCTGTCCGATGTATGAACGGTCGCACTCACAGGAGATCTTGTAAACCCCAGGCTTCCGAAGCACCAAATCATCTTTAACGGAACCTAGGAGTGCTGCTGTCTTTGGTGGAGGCGAAAAATCACTTTCACTTCATGCTTACTGAGGATCCGTCCTATTTTTGACGATAGGCAGAAAAGCCATCGATTTAAAACTTTCCTTCTCTTCTTCTGATTTTCTTATACCCACTGTTGGTTTCATTTGTAGTGCCTTGTGTATCTGCTGTTGTGAGTACCAGTTGGCTTCAAAAACTCTTCTCAGGTGTAAAAGCTCGTCCTCCAGACTGCTCTCGTCAGCAGTTACATGTGCTCTGTGTACCAGAGTTCTGAGTACAATCATCGTCTGCGAAGGATGATGGCAGCTATTTGCACGTAAATATACGTCCGTGTGGGTCGGTTTTCCATAAGCCGCGTGTCCCAAGGTGCCCTCATCTTTACCAGCACATCCAAAAATGGAAGGCATCCATCTTTTTCGATTTCCATTGTGAACTGAATTTGTCTGTGGATGGAGCTCAGATTATCTAAAAATCCTTTTAACTTGTCTTCACCATGGGGCCACACTACAAATATATCGTCAACATACCTCCAAAACACTGTGGGCTTCAACCTTGCAGATTCCAGCGCCTTCTCCTCGAAGTCTTCTATAAAAAAGTTGGCCACCAAAGGCGACAAAGTACTACCCATGGCGACACCGTCAGTCTGTTCATAAAATTCGTTATTGAATAAAAAATATGTCGAGGTCAACACATGTTCAAACAAAGATGAAATCTCTTTATCGAAACTTTTTCCAATGAGAAACAATAATTCCGAAAGAGGTACCTTTGTGAACTACGACACTACATCATATCAGAATTGCTCAGTTTGAGTGATTTCAGTCCCCCTTTCTAGCACCCCTTTATGTAGTTGCCGGCGTAACTCCCGCAGCACGGCTTCACTACGCCGTTGTGGAGCTGGCTTTACCAAACCAAACGCCACTTGACTCACGTTCACTGTTCTACCTTCCGTTCAAAAACATGCATTGCATAGGAATGATGAGTGAATTACCGTCGATTGACTGTCATCCCTTTTTGCATTACATATTGATAGGCAAATTTTCTCGTAACTGTCGATTTACGTTAGGTGTCATCTTCACCTTCTCATTGTGATTTGTAAAGGTCTCATGTAAGGTGCGAATCTGACCATTTATTCTGCCATCTCACACACATAAAACTTTTCACACATGCTGTAAAAACTTTTTGCCTCTCATGAACCCCTGTTTCCTCACATTGAATTGCCAGCTGAATGCCCAAATGCAAGTCTTGGAGTCCCTTCACGCACTCTCCGTGACATATTCACTTCATCACTCTGACCCAGTTTGTCAGTTTACTCATTAATTTCCTTTATCCTGTCCGCAAATTTTTCGATCGTCTCCCCCTGTCTCTTTGACATTGTACTTAAGCTCTCTTTAAAGCACTGAGCGCTATTCTGTTTTTTTTACCTTTGTAAAAGTCCTTCCGTTAACTGCTTAAACTGTCCTGCCCTCCTTAAATCCTCAGAACACCTTACATATGTTTCCGTTCACCCGTTAATCTAATCTTGGCTATATGTAACAACTGCTCATCAGACCAACCATTCATCACCGCTGAAGTCTCCAAGTCCTCCACAAACGAACGCACATCCTCAGACGGCTTGCCAGAAAACGGAATAATCAAACTCGTGGCAGCTGGATGAATCTCCTGCACTCTAGGCAACAACAGCTGATCAGATGCGTTTTCCCGCTCACTTCTAGATGTTAATTCATTTCTCAACGGCGCATTGTCTGCTGTCAATTGTGCTACTTTCCCAGCAAAATCCATACCACATCTGGTTCCGACACACCTTGTGTCCCTGACTCTGCAATTGTGTTGCTTTCGTTCCCAGTTAGTTCTGAAACGAAACATTTAAGTACAAGAATAATCTGACTCCCTGTGTCTCAGTATCATCGTACCCTGTAACATCATACTCAAACCAATACAAAAGTAATTAAATGCCATGAGAAAAAAAAATCTTACTGCCCCAAATACACTAACAAAAAAAATTTGCATGTGAAAAACATCTAAAATGGCCTGCCATGAGCCATACTCAAAAACACAAAAAAGCAAGAAAACGTCCAATACCCAAAGGAAAACTGGTCATAACTCACCACATCTTGTGAATGTTATGCAGGCGGTGGGCTCGAACGTTGTACTGGACAGACGACATCCGCTATTGTGACACCAAATGTAGTGGCAACTTCTGCCACTGAATACAATAGCTACACCAAATATAGTGGGAAGAGGTAGAAGGCACCATATTAAGACTTGTCCGAGCTTTCCAAGTGTTTTATTGTTTCCAACTACAGTGCCTCCATTCCTCTCAATCTGCATCACTGGGTCCCGCAATGCTGAGGACATCACTTCACTGTCTGCGAAATGGTTTGGTGTGGAATGGCTGCCTCAGCAACCTGTGCACTCACTGCTGTGTGTCGGCCTTGTACGGCAGCGGAGTTGCGGCATCGTCAGGATGCCGGCAGTTGACTCAGTGGTCTGCTTCCCTGCTGACTCAGTGCCACTTGGTGTGAGCCGCAGGCGGCCAGCTGCATGCTTCTCGCCGGTGTGGCTAAGGACACGGCGACAACAAGTGCCTGTGGTGTGGAGTCTGAATCTGTGGCGCTGGCCTCAGGATGCCTCTGGTATGTGTTGGTAGCCAGGACGACTGCCCATGGTTGTGAGCTGTGGAGTGTCCCAGCGCTGGCTGGATACGGACCCCGCGTCAGCTTCAGAGGGTCGAACCAGTGACCCACCATGGACTGGAACGCTGGCGACCCATCTGCTACTTCATGTAGCTGATAGTGTGACATGCCCTGCCATCCAGGAGAGCTGCCACACTTGAATGAATCTTGTTAGAAACCCACACCTATTTATACACAGCTGTGTGCTTCTGTTTTGTCATAGTTTCCGCTTCATGTCACATACTCATAACACACTAGGTTGGGCAGTAGGCCCCTACTGCCTGTGATTTGCTACATGCAAGACCGCTACGTATACTCTTTCAGCAATTTGACAGGCCTGTGGTCTCTATTGTACTTCGCAATTGTTGGTATGCATAACTCACTGCAATCCAGCCCGCACCTGGCTCTAATTTGTACTCAGAGTATTGCACAAAACTAACTTTCCTTATCTTAAACGGTGGTGACACCACAGTGTTACCATCGATTCAGATTTGCAAATTATATGAACTAAACATATGATAACATGAAACAGTTGTTATTGCAACTGAACTATGACAAGTTTAAATGGCGGGGATCTGAAGGCCACAGGCATATTCCTTGGGGTTCAACACAGCTACACCAAATTCTGTTGCTTCCTGAGTCTTGGGGACAGTCATGTCAAAGCACTTCATACTGAAAAGGAACGCTGCCTTAATGGTCAATCACTTAACCAGAATCTCACGCTGTCACACTTGATGCACTTGTCAAATCCAGGAACATAATTCTCGCTGCTCTTCATATAAGATTAGGCCTAATGAAAAACTTTATTAATACCATAGAAAAAACTGGGGAAGCATTTCTCTACTTGCGCGTTATATTTCCACGTCTTAGTGAGGCAAAAATAAAAGATGGGACAAGATGAGCGTTTCTGTACCATTCTGAAAAGCTTGGGATAATTTTGTTCTAGCATGAACAAACTTTCTAGGAAATAAGTGGGCAGAATAGTACAAGGATCTTCGAGAAAAAGTTCTGCACTATTGTCTGTCCTTAAAGTCCACTTGGACTTCTTTTCTGACAACTGTGGTGTTGTAATCGACGAGCACAGAGAACGCTTCCACCAGCAAATGTCGTACACGGAAATGAGAGAGCAGGGAAAGTGGAGTGCATCAGTGTTAGCAGATTGCTGCTGAACACTAATCAGGGAATCACAAGCGGGAAACTATATACGCCAGGCAAACTAGCTCTCCAAGGAGTAACACCATTGTATATACATTCATAAGCTTATGTAGACAAGAACATAAAGTTAACATAGCTTCAAAACGTAAGCTAACCTTGCAATTTCATTAAAGTTTTCGTTATCAGCACACTCGAAAACATAAGCATTGATTGTTTTCATGCCAGTTAAAAAAAGGAAAATTTTGTTTTTTAGTGTTATTAATGGGACATAAATTGTAAACAGGAAACAAATTAAAAAGGTCTACAATTAAGTGTTGAGAACATATCTTTTCAAGATTTGTGTACTTATTATAATTTCATTTTCCGTTTCTCTCCTATCACCGATGGTAAGTCATTGATTATCTCACTGAAGTCAGATTTAGCAGCTGTGTCGTGTTCTGTCGACAAAACAGCGGAATTCCACAATCTGCTCCATCTGTACTCGACCTTAATTAGTTTCATATCATCTTCTCTTTTCCGAAACTGCGTTGAGTAGATGCAATAATCGCTGAAATTATCATAAATACCTGCAATGCTATTTCGATGATTCGATAAGCATATCGTAATACATACTTTGAAGAAAAATAAAGATTAAAAATATCCAAAGGGGAATCAGTGTCAGTGTCCTTTCATCAGTTGCTTCTACTGGAATTTCAAAGCTGCTGTTTTGTTAGCTGGACCTGCTGTGTCGATATTTCTGCTATATTTAGCACCAAACTCTGACGCATATTTTTTTTTCTAAATAAGATATAGACCTTTCATTTACAAGTAAGTCGTTCCTGACAGGCAAAGTTCGATAAACTGGTATGTGAAATCTGCTTCCCATCTCATTTATTATTCTTTCAAATAGTTCAAACGCTCTAGTTAAACAGTTACACTGCAGTCCTCAGTAGGCAGAAATCGGCAAAAATAAGAAGCCTTCGTTGAACAGCTGAGTTGCCTCAGCACTGTTGCCTTCCAAGCAGCTGATCTGATTTCGACTCCTAGCTACCGCAACCGACGGTAATTTTTGCGTATGATATGTCTGCCACGTGCCCTTAAATTAATACTGTTTTTCGTTTCTTGTTCCGTGCAGATCATACTGCGACTCTGCAGCGTATCCCTCTGCTCGCCAAATGTTTAGATCCTACAATACCATAGTGCAGTAGTAGCAAAAACCCCATTATTGAACATGAGCTGGCTGTGTAGGAGGCAGCTGTACCAACCAGATGCAGTGTTGACACATATAGCATGAGACGATTGTTCAGTAGTACTTATTTCTTTAATATGATACCTGAAAGACAGGGCACTGTGATAACACCATACCACACTGTTGAGAGTTTGACACGTATACTACGTGACGCCTTTTCTTTACCATGCTTAATGCGTTTAGAGTCTCAGGGCGAGGGCATAGAGAAGTAATATCTCTGGAGTCAGCGTTCAGATGCACAGAATTGATTTTATGCTGTCAACATACGTAGATAATCAACGTGATCTGTGGACGGCGTAGCTTTGCCCGTAAAGCGTTCTATAAATTTTGAATGTCATTATACCGATAGTACGGACAGTTCTTCTTCATAGGTGCTGTAGATTTGACATAGGCGTTTTGCAGACACCGTAACAATTTGTGCTTGACATCTGGAATGATGTGAACTCTTAACTTTGAGAGCAAAATTAACAGGCATCACTTAACGGTACCGTCACGCAGCATGGATTTACTCTGTCCGTGACGTCAGTTCGCTTAGCCCAGTACCGACATCTGTGATACAAAAAGTCAGAGTATAGTGTAGAAATTGAGAAACTAAAAACGACAACATTTATATTAATGCCCAATTTTGCTTATTAAAGGGCTGAGAAGTGACACAACAGTTTGAAATAATGACATTTATTTCTAAGGAAACTATATACATACAACCACCTCAAACAACAGCTATAAAGCAATAAACAGAGCCTTTTTTTCTTGTGTATCTAATAACGTCATAAACAACAGTATTTTTACGCTTCGTTAAATCTAACCGATTCTCTTGAAACGTTATTTAGTGGAAACTGCTCTGTTAATTTATGTTCTTATACTGAGATGACAAAAGTCCTGATATAACAATATGCACATATACATATCTGTATGATAGTGGGTGGTACATCAGGTGTAAAATGACAGTGTATTGACGGAGCAGTTATTTGTACTCAAATGATTCATGTGGAAAGCCTTCAGACGTTGTTACGGCTGAACGACGGAAATTAACAGATTCTGAATGCAGGATAGTAGTTGGAGCTAGATGCATGCGACATTCCATTTCTGCAATCGTTACGGAATTGAATATTCCGAGATCCACAGTGTTAGTACAGGGCTGAGAATAACACGTTTAAGAAATTACGACTTACTAAAGGCAGTGCAGTGCCCAACAGACTTCACATAATGCCAGAGAGTAGCGGCGTTTACGTAGAGTTGTCAGTGCTAATCGAAAAGCAAGATTGCGTCAAAAAACTACAGAAATCAATGTGGGACGTACGACGAACGTATCCGTTACGACAGTGTTGCGAAATTTGGTGTTAATGGGTTATGGCAGCAGACGACCAACCCGAGTGCTTTTGCTAACAGAACGACATCGCCCCAAAGCTTCTCGTGGGCTCGTGACCATGTTGGTTTGACCCTAGATGACTGAAAAAAAGAGTTTGGCCATGGACACAGGTTGTCAACAAGACTCTGAGCAAGCTGGTGGTGGTTCCATAATGGTGTGAGATGTATTTACATGGAATGGAGCGTGTCCTCTGGTCCAACTGAACCGATCACTGATTGGAAATGGTTATTTTCGGCTGCTTGGAGACCATTTGTAGCCATTCGTGGGCTTCATGTTCCCACTCAGCGACGAACTGTTAATTAATGGCGATGTGCGATGCCACTGTTCTCAGTTGTTCGCGATTGGTTTGAAGAAAATTCTGGACATTTAGACCGGAAAAATTGGCCGCCCTGATCGCCCACCATGAATCCCATCAAACATTTATGGGACACAACTGAGAGGTCAGTTCCTCCACTGGCAACACTTTCACAATATGAACGGCTATAGAGACAGCATGACCCAATATTTCTTCATGGGGCTTCCAGCGACTTGTTGAGTCCATGGCACGTCGGTTTTTTGCACTGCGCTGGGCAAACGGTGGTCCGAAACGATATTAGGAGGTATTGTCACCTCAGTGTACGAGTATTTAAATACAGTATCAGATCTGTTCTATTATTTCACACCTAAATCCTTTTTGCTTGTGTAAGACCACTGAATGGAAAGAATAGCCAAATGGTCATGGGGCATTTGCAGTTTGCCCCGAAAATAAAGCATAATAATAAGATTAAGAAGACAGAAAAGTATGAAATCCGCTACTATAGCTTGAGTTGTTCAGAAAAGGATGATACTGTCAAAACTTTCTTCCCGAGAAACCTCGACGTGCCATGATGTAACGTGACAGTCTGTTGACGGCCTAAGTAAATGTCACCATTTGAAATGCATTGTGAAATATTTTGACGTGACGTGAATTACATGACGTGACGGCTTATGTAGATTGGCCAAAGCAAACAGCGTCATCCCGGGATCAAGTGACAATTTCAGGTTAGTGTTGACAACATTTACAGTAAGTGATGCTCGCTCCCGAGATATTTCTGCTCTAAGGACGAAGGGAAGGATGTTATGAATTAGTTATTCGTTTTCCTCAGTGACCAGTCACGTTATTTACTTGTGTGTTAAAGTAATACATTACTAAGCGTTTCGGGCATGTTTTGCTCGTTATAAGACGATTTTACTGTGTGCTTGAAAACAAATGTTAGTGAAATAATCTGAAATTAACTATTTTATAGACAGACATTGTAAAATATGGAATAGGTCTAAGAGACTGCTTGCAAAATGGAAATTTGAAATCTGTGGTAACTTCCCATGGGACCAAACTGCTGAGGTCATCGGTCCCTAGACTTACACACTACTTAATCTGACTTGAACTAATCACACTAAGGACAACATACACACACATGCCCGAATGAAGAGTCGAATTACTTATAGTTGGCAAATTATCAAACAGTAAATTTTAGATTGTAATTTTCTACGCGTGCGATTAAATCGCCTGATGAGCAAAATATGCTCGAGGCTCTTAGCAATATATTAAATGGAGAAGTAAAAAAGTGACTGGTAATAGATTGAAACAAATATTTCACTGTTATAATTGTCTGCATTACACCGAAATGTTTCATAAATCGTGAATAACACACACGATATTAGGCTGAAAGTGACCAGCAATCCATAGAACATGTGGCAACATAGAAATTATCGCATACAGACGTCATTGCCGGCCGTTGTGGCCGAGCGGTTCTGTGCGCTTCAGTCCGGGACCACGCTGCTGCTACGGTCGCAGGTTCGAATCCTGCCACGGGCGTGGATGTGTGTGATGTCCTTGGGTTAGTTCGGTTTAAGTAGTTCTAAGTCTATGGCACTGATGACCTCAGATGTTAAGTCCCATAGTGCTCAAAGCCATTTGAACCATTCCATGACTTGCATAAATATTTCTGGGATTCGTTCAGTGTTGTGATAGTCCTGCCAAGCATTTTGGCAGAGACGATGGATTGGAAGCTGAAGATGACAGTGTACTCGTATATATTATACTACTAGCTGACCCGACAGACTTCGTCCTGTCAAAAAGATTTGTAATATGGCAGTTTTTTTGCCTACGTATTTAAAAAAATTCTCCTGAACAGAACCGTCACCCTGGTGATAGGGCGTTGTGAATAAAAAATAATTAAATAAAACATATATAAGGATTTAAAAGTAAGTGATCGCTTTATTGTTAATCATGTGAATCATAATTATTATTATTATCATTGTAGTGCTTTGTGGTATACGATGTTTTTTGTTTGATTACCTGGCGCATAGATAAACAAATCTGATGGTTTTCCAACACGGGAACAGGCAACATACAATTGACCATGTGAGAAACATGGGTTTTCTAGATTAATACCACAAACACCTAATGATTGCCCCTGGGACTTGTTTATAGTCATAGCAAAAGCAAGCCGCACTGGAAACTGTAGTCGTTTAAACTCAAATGGCACATCAGTCGGAATCATTGGGATGCGCGGTATGAGAACATCTTCTCCTTTATACTTTCCTTTGAGTATAGTTGCTTCTATCACATTGTTTAGTAATTTTTTTATCGCTAACCGTGTACCGTTGCAAAGACGCGGTTGGTTGATATTTCGCAACATTATAACCACCGATCCAACCTTTAATTGAAGATTGTGAGGTGGCAATCCTGGCAAATCCAGCGAGTTTAAAAATTCCGGTGGATAGTTGACTACATCATCTTGATTAGTAGCCGAATCAACTGATTTATATATCCTCAATTCGCCTGTAATTTGTTCTTGAATTTTGAAATTTAATTCATTTACATCTATGTTTTTTGCAGCCAGTATAGCTCGTTCGCTCAACCAATCATGGTTTCTGTAATTTTGAGAAACATCTGGAAACACCTTCTGAATAAGTTCATCTTTTGATCGAGTTAACTGACAAAAACTTTGAGGAAAGTTAATGCAGCCAGTCAACATGTCTATAGGAAATTTGCCATTACCAATGTCAATGAGTTGTTTAGAGAATATGTTTCCAGATTGGTCATTTCGCAACTCGACACGCATATTCTTGCTTAAATGAAGTACTTTGACATGTTTCCACAAATTGGAGGACTTTAGACATGCATTGAGTTCATCAGCTGGCGTTGATCGTGGAATCACTGGCAATGTTTGACGAAAATCTCCTGCTAATAAAATCATTGCACCACCAAATCGGTTATTATTGCTCCGTAGATCTTTTAAGGTTCTGTCTAAAGCCTCCAAAGATTTTTTATGTGCCATCGTGCATTCATCCCAAACAATCAATTTACATTGCTGTAAAACCTTTGCCATTGCAGAGTTCTTCGAAACGTTGCAGGTTGGAGTTTCATTGCTTTGCATATTTAATGGCAATTTTAGTGCTGAATGGGCTGTTCGACCACCTTCAAGCAAAGTTGCTGCGATTCCCGACGAAGCGAGTGCAAGTGCAATTTTATTTTGTGAGCGAATTGTTGCTAATATTAATGAAATCAAAAAAGTTTTTCCTGTACCACCAGGTGCATCTAAGAAGTAAATCCCTCCAGTTTCATCATTTGTTACTTTCATAAGAGTTTCAAATACATACTTCTGTTGTTCAGTTAACAGTGGAAGATTTGTTTGAATTAATTCTTTCAAAGCGTTGAGATCATACAGTTTTTCTCGATGCAACTCTTGGTTAAAAGCGTCATGCATTGGACGATTGGGCGCGGTCAGGCCTAATTGAATTAATAGTTTGTTTGACATTATCAAGCACATGTCCTCAATTGAAATCAATGCTTCATTGTAAATTTCTTCACTGATTTGTATATTTGGATTTCCCATTCTATTCCATATTTGATACAAAATATCATCACACATATAATCTTTGTACTTGATCCACAAATCAATTGGGTTTGATGGGAAGCATGTAGATATGATTATAGAAAACAATGTTCATATTTGATGAGCGTGTGATGATATTACAGCATCATTGAGAGTTTGCTCCCAATGAGCGTCATTTTCAAGCAATTGCAAACGTTGACAGGCTTCTCTGTAGGATCCACACAATTCACCATGAACAGTTGGTAACTGTTGGAATGATGTTGGGCCACGTACATTGACTAATAGCAGTCGTAAATAAAAACATTCATCATTGCTTGGATGTACTGAATAAATCCGGCCAATCGCATCGGTGGAATATACATCTGTATATCCTGGAACTGGTTTTCCTTGTTTCCGTCGTATAAATCTCCTTGAGGATTGATTCCAGGTATAATATTTTGGCATTTCAGAATATAGCAATGTTTGTGCGAAATGATCGTTTTGGCATGTCTCAAAAAAACTGGTTAATGTAGTAGATGGTGGCTGAGCAGCTCTTTGTACTGCGTTCTGTGCTGTAAAATACACTCTTTGTCCATTTTCTAAATGCACAGCTAAGTGAACAACAGAAGGGTGTCTCTCATGAATAGGAAAAGAAAATATTCGCCAAACTGCTTCATTACTACTGACATAGCGGCCCATTTGGTATTGGGTAACTTCATCACTGGAATTCTCTGCACCAATTCCAATCACAGCCATATCACTCCCTTTGGTTACATATTTGCAAATGTATTTAATAGATTTCACTGAATGGCAAGATTCAACGTTGATGTGTGCTTTGAATGTCTTTGATAAAATGGGTGAATATGGAACAATCCAACGATTATCTATTTCAATATCTTGTTGATTTAATTTGACAATTGTTGATTTTCCATTGTCTGCTGTCGATCTGCGACGATACAATGGATAACCGTCATTACCAGTAATTGTTTCCGATATTAATGTCCGTGGATATCGTTTTGAACATTTACCATCCATCATACACGGTGAATTTTGATTAAGAGTTCCACAGGGACCATGTATCATGTTTTTGATAACTACCTCATGCAATCCAGGATCTACTTGTACATTAGGGATTTCAGCTGATATCACTGCATCAACTTCATTTGGCCTTATCTTTTCAACCAACCAAATCAAAATGTGTGCATGTGGCAATCCTCGTTTCTGCCACTCCACAGAATACATCCAGCAGCGTGTCTCACCAAACACATTATGTTTTACGATGAAATCCATTAAAGATTTCAACTTTTGTCTAAAGACTCTGGCTGTAATATCATGACGATCAATGGGTGATTGCCCAGGGAATAACTCCTGCTTGATTTCTATCCATTGCGGATTGCATGTAAATGTGATGAACAGATCTGCTGTACCATAATGACGAACATACGATATGGCATCTTGAGCATATTCGTGCATATGCCGAGGGCTTCCGATGTATGTTGCTGGAAGAATAGTCATCCGACCGACATTCTGTGCATTTCCATCAGTATTAATCGCATCTCGAAGGTGAATATACTCTTCAGATCGGAGTTTGGTTTGATTCAACCTGATGAATGTTAATCTCTCCGTTTCAATTTTTACATACATGTCAACAACATATTTGTGATATAATCGCCGACATTTCAATATGTGATTTTCTTCATTTTCCCGAATCATTAGGCGGTATGAATAATAGTTCATTGAACTGACTTTTTTGTTGGTTTCAGAACCTGTAAATAGATTTTCTTTTAATAACATTCAAATATAAAATTAAAATACATAATATAATGACTGAGATATTATCGCCATAGCTAAATTAATATTTTAGTTACCTGTAATGGGATTTATCATTTTTATTGAGAAATCGTAGCCATCTTCACCTTGCCAAAATATAATGGGATATTGCAGTGCATCATATGAGCGGTGTGTTTCCTTTATACGTTGTAATTGATCATTCCGACGATGTAAAACAATATCACGGGATTCCAAGTTTTCTCCAACTACAACGATAGCAACTTCATCAATAGTTGGTGCATTAAAACGTCTTGTATGTTGACCTGCAGGTGTTTTATCAGCTCTGATTACAATTTTGTGATAATCGGATGGCATCAGATCCAGGGC
This sequence comes from Schistocerca serialis cubense, assembly GCF_023864345.2. NCBI lineage: Eukaryota > Metazoa > Arthropoda > Insecta > Orthoptera > Acrididae > Schistocerca > Schistocerca serialis. The sequence continues at coordinate 352,370,437 of NC_064639.1, forward strand.
AGTTTTAAACAATATAATCAATTGATTGTGTTGATGAAATAAAGTTTGTAATTGTTCTACAATAGACCTCTTTACTAAATTGTTATGTGCACAACGCAGATCAATTTCTTGTGGTGAATTGCCCATAAAATAAATTTGCAGGAATTTGTTGCCGCTATCTGACACTGGTAACAGTGAACCTGCTCTGTGATATATTTGCCCTTGTATCTGTAAATAAAATAAACTATTATGGTGTGGTATAAATTAATGGATTGTCAGTGATCAAACTTAAATAATATTTGATCTTAAAAAGTATATATTTAGTTTGAACTAATATCTATCAAATATAAAATATAATAAAAGTGTCACTGAAACTGAATCACCATATAATATGATGACTAAGTGATATGTAAGTGATTAAGAAATTGAAGATTAGTGACACATCTTAACTTTTGTGACAGAAAATTTTGTTCGCTAAAATAATTATGAGTAACTGCTATAATACATACCTTGAAAGTTGGCATAAAATTTTCCCGAACTACATTTGTTGCCCCAAATGAAGTCATTTGAAAGCAATTGTTATATTGTTGGATATGTGTCAAAAAGTGTATAGAATCTGTTCCTATTCCTGAAACCAATGAGTACAATGGTTCTGGTGGTGGGTCCAATGGTATCAATTTCACTTTACCATTTGCGCAACACAATCCATTGGCTTCGTTTTTGTATTTTAATGCCTTACAGAGTGAGCAAACCGAGTTCATAGAACCAATAACAACACATTGGTAGTTACTGTAGTCAATTGACACATCGTAACTGAAAGCAGCTCGATTCAAACTTGCGCGATTATTAGTTGAATGTCGCGCTCGCGCTTCACGCGTTTGTGATATCCGAATTCTTTCACGTTCATTTCCGTCGTCACGTTCTTGTGCCGTACGATTAGATCGGTAATTAGCTTGGTTTGTAGCATTTCTGGTTCTTCTACCTAAATTGCTTCGTCTTATAGGAGGCATATCAAATATAAATTAGTTTTTCACTAATCACGAACTAAACAAACACTAACTAAGTAAACACTCTGCACAAAACACGAATTTGTTTCGTGTATCAGTTGACAAAAGCAAACTCAGTAGATTAGGTCACAGACAACTTTTTTTTTTTTAAATTTTATATGACTTGAAGTCAAATCCTTTTAAGCCGTACGAATTGTAACGCGATTTTTGTTTGACTGATGTAATGACGTGGAAACTGATGCATTTTATCTCGCGTGCCGAAACTAATACAAAAGAAACGCGAGTTTCGGAACGCGACATTAAACTTCTCCAACTATGTATTCTGTGCTCCAACGCACACACGCACATTGTTTTGATAGATATGATCTTTGACGTTAGGAACACACCTACATTGCTTAGACAACAGTGAGTGCTTGTAATTTAATATGAACTTTATACCATAGCAATAAAGCTCAAATTGACTACGTTTTAGTTACAAATCATTTGTATAGGAAAAAGAAAAGGGCTATTTTTAGGGTTTTTCCAGCAATAATTCTAATTTTTCTCGCCGTAAAAACCATCCTTGAACTTCAACGAACATTTTAAAAAAAGATTTGGCCAAATTGGTCGAGGCGTTCTTGAGTTATGCGCTTACCAACACATTTTGCGATTCATTTTAATATGAACTTTATACCATAGCAATAAAGCTCAAATTAACTACGTTTTAGTTACAAATCATCTGTATAGGAAAAAGAAAAGGGCTATTTTTAGGGTTTTTCCAGCAATAATTCTAATTTTTCTCGCCGTAAAAACCATCCTTGAACTTCAACGAACATTTTAAAAAAAGATTTGGCCAAATTGGTCGAGGCGTTGTTGAGTTATGCGCTTACCAACACATTTTGCGATTCATTTTTATATTATAGATGATGTACAATAATACAAAGTGTACAGTTTTCTATTAGAGTTACGAGAATACGTGTAGTCAAGGTTTTTCTTCCATTATAATTAATTTTTACCAAATTTTCGTAACCTCACCTTCTTCCGTATTTTCAACGTTCTCGAAAAATTATTTCAATCGAAAGAATGACTAGGAAGATGAGCATAAAATTGTGAAATATAATAATAATAATAAATATATCCTGTTTGTCTTAGAGATTTGAGCGTCAGTTACTCCTCTTTTGCAATTGAAGTGCAGTTTCAAACGACAATTACTATTTATTGTAATTTACAAAATAAACAGTATTGCAATATATATGGCGGAACAACAACTGAAAATATAAACAATTGTAATTATTATGATTATCTTTATGCAAGCTCACGATTTAAATTTTTTCTTTCTCTTTTTTCCTTTGGGAATCCACAGTCTCCAGATCCTGAATAAACGTAAACATGGTCCATAGTAGGCTGTAATGCGATGTTTATTTAATCGTGCTAAGCGTCATTGGCAAGAAAATTAGAAAGATTTGTATTTCATGACACTTTCAAACTACTCTTAATTACAAGTAAAATGTAGCCATATTCTGTCATTTTACGAATGGATTCACTCGAAAAGCTGCCACTGTAGTGTAGATCCTTTCGTAAATTGACAGAATATGGCTACATTTTACTTGTAGTTAAGAGTGATTTGAAAGTTACATAAAATACAGACTTTACAAGTGTACTTGACAATGACCCTTAGTCGAAATTGGCTAATCGCACGATTAAATAAAAATCTCATTGTAGCCTACTATGGACCATTTTTACGTTTAATAAAATTTTTAACGTGATTAGTATTTCCTATGGGATGGTATTGCTCGTTTCGCAATTTCCTATTTTCCTCAAGTTTTCCTTCCTAGTCTGTTGAGTTTTTTGTATGTTGTCATCATTACTATTTTATTTATAGTTATATTCCTTGTAGCTCTACAACTTATACCATACACTTCAAAGTCTTCAGCACTGCTGCTTCCTCAGTGCATACTGTAGTTTATTTCCATTCAGTACTTTACTAAGAACTACCTCTTCGTAAGTTAAAATTGTCTTTCAGTTTTTTGCTGCTTGTCAATCTTTTTACAATCAACGTTGTACCAGGAGAGTATTGTCTGCATCTTTTCCTGAACCTTAAAACTGTGGCCACTTAGAAATTTCCATAATCACAGTGCCTTTTATGTACATTGCGTTTCATTTGCACAGATAGAAACAACACTCGTACACGAGGAACTGAAAGCTAGTAGGGCTAAGGCATGTTAAGTTATGTGGCAATTATTTCTGACAGCTAAAAGTCTGTGTGACTTATGCAAATTATTCATATGAATCGATTGTCCTTAAAAAGGAATATGTCAGTGTAACAAGCGGTAAACAGAGACACTATTTAGGCAAAACCTGAAAGATATTAATGCTAATGACATGTTCTGTCTCGCATTATAAGCACAATTGTCTCCGCCTGACAGCTGGAACAGTAATAACGAAGTTTGTAGATACTTTAACGATAATGGCAAAAACTAAGACATACATCACCTAGCTCATCTGGAATTCACACTGATAACGATCACTCGCTTATATTTTATTCAAAACATAAAAATACAAATAAAAACGCCAACACAACAAAGGGCGTGCTTCTGAATTCGAATACTTACAGCGTAAACATTCTATTGTGAAGAACAGTGGCAACTTCCAGAGATTAAAGTGACTGTCGGACTAAACGATCAAATGCATTTATGAGTTCGCAGATGGGGTGGCCGATAATAAACCTTTTCATTCCAGTAGTGGGGAAGCTGGCAGCGACATCATACACGTTTACACCATGAACGGTTACAGAAGAGAGACTATCTTCAAGTTTGATGTTTCTTTTAGTGTTCTGTATGGAATGTGGCAAGCCTTTGGATTGGCACCTATGAACCCGAGATGTCGCCTTGGAGCGATGTGCACAGATTGACAGATATTTTGCTGCAAGAGTATTGTTAATCTATCAGCATTGTGGTTCTTTGTAGTGGCATTAAGTTCGTCTTTGCCCCTTCATGTGACGTTTGTTTATTGGAATACGTCCACAAATCTTCCAATAATAATGCTGTCCATGTACATCTTCATAATAGTACTCGACGAAATGAAGACGTTATCAGTTTTGGGAATATGTACTGTGTCTAGGTGCCAACACTTACAATATTTCATAAAGGAGATGAAACTAGTTGATACACAAATACCGACGAAGAAGGTGAAATATGCAAAAGTTTTGGGAGGATTAGTAGTAGCTGTTAATCTCTTAATGCTGCTCTACTTGGTAACAGTAAGTTTATCCATCTTTGGTAACGCATTTGTGAGTCTCGTAGTCATTTTGGTGATATTGTTTGATTAGATTAGATTAGATTAGATTAGATTAGATTAGATTAGATGTGACGATCACCCTGCAATTCATCTTGCTCGTCCTGGAAATGTGGGCGAGGTTCTCCAGACTGAATGCTGCCCTCCAGGACGCCCTGTCCCCCCATTGCACAGAGCTGTTTGTAGGAGCGTCACTGTCTTACAGGTGCTCACTGCTGCAGCTGCAGAAGATGTACGTGGCCTTGGGACGCGCCGCCGACCACCTGATGAGTCACTTTGGCCTACCCGTGGCCATCGACATCGCGTTCTGCATCTGTGGCGCCACTTGCAGTTCCTATGAGGTTCTCGTCAAGCTGCTGTCTGAGAGTGATGTGCCGGGACCCTCATTCGGCGAGTCTGTGAGAGTATCGGAGGTATGGCTTGCCTTGCACTGGATCAGGATCCTACTGTTCTCGTTGTCGTGCGCGGCTGCGGAAGACACTGCGGCAGCCACAGGTATGATCCTCATCAGGGCATCGGTGGTGGTACCTCAGCGGCGCACGGCTGAGTTTGCTGAATTCCTAAGGTTCACGCTTCAAGGACCTTCAGTGCCGCCGGATTTGTCAAGATCGACCGCCGTCTGATAGTTTCTGCTTTCACTGCTGTTGTCACGTACCTTATCATCCTAGGACAACTCACCTTCAACTAGTACCAAAAAGCACGTGATTTTCGGGGTAGTAAAAGTATAGTTTCTTCTGCCACTAGTTGGAAGAAGACTTTCAGACTTAATGTATAAATATTTCGCGAGTGAAACGTGTAGCTACTATATACACTGCGTGTCTTTCTGCTACGACCCCTTTTTTTGTTTTGTTTTGGATCTCCACCTTGACGCAACTTACACGATATAGTGAGAAGCTGGAAATTTTCCAATCAGTTATAAGTATTTCAAACGACAGAGTCTTTCTACTTCAGCGTATGCTTAGTTCTTCTATTATTACAGGTTGACCACACAACATCGACATCTGTAATGTTTCGTACATGGCAGCAAGCATAAAAGGGGGCGGGTGGAATTATGTGGACATATATTCAAGAGGACAGAGAAAAGCAATAACCCTTACGAAACTAAAACAGATTACAATTCTGTGATATGAAAAGAAAGCAATAATCAAAACGAGGGCAATAGCCTCACATGTGAACATCTTTGCACCTCTGTGTTCCTTATGGCTCCACGCTGTGCATTGTAAAATGCTTGGCTCCTTCTTGGTTGCGGTTCACATCTTCACGAAGAGGTTGCTGTTGTTCCATGATACCTTCTTGATGTCGTGCTGTGTGTGCAGAGAGCTCCTGGGATGAAGCAGTGGTCGTAGGCATCCTCAGTTTGGTTTATGTCAGCATATTCTTGTGGATATTTCATCCGTTTGCTTTCTTCCTGAAGGTATGTTCATGTACTGTGCATTTGAATGATGAAATATTGATTTTAACGCTGGACATCAGGTTGGAGGATCCTGTCCCGATACTTTGCAACCCTCAAATTACGCTCTGTAACCGTGACAGACATCCGACATTCGCCAATGCAGGTCCAAAACGTGACTGGCCCACCTCCATGCTGAACACTTGAGGGAACACTGGTGCAGTGCTGCAGGAAAGAGGTGAAGCACTTAAAAGCCATGGTCGGATATCAATATAAATTCATATATCTAAACATCATCAGGAGTGTGTAAATAATTAGAGATACAATGCATTCTGACAGTTCGAACGGCCTTCAGAGTGCATTAGTCTGGTTCGTGTGTAGTGCTCTTATGTGGACTGGCAGTGTATACAAGGGGCGTGAACAGCTTCAGATGTTGAGTGATCACTGCGAAGGACACGGAGGCGCAGCGTACTCGCATCAGACACGTGACTGTGTTTGAAAGAGGTCCCACATTACTGGGGCGGTCGAGTCGAGTAATATCCAGATTTTTGGGGATTTCAGATGTGACAGAGACCAGATGACGGTCTGCGTGGGAACCTGAGGGCAGACATGCCCGTCGGCAAGATTCCGGTTGATTGCGCCTGACCACTACCAGAAAGAATCGCCATATTGTGCATCAAGAACATCGAGCTCGCTTCACACCCCTGCCTGCCATTAGAAAGCAAGTGATAGTCTCCCCGTAACATTCTGTGTCATCCCACGCCTTTGGTCGGAGTTACAATGTTTCATCAAGCAACTACGGAATTACCGACCTATGTACAGGCTACTATTAACACACAACACAATTGGTTTTGGAGCTGTGACCAAGAAGAACGGACTGCTGATTAATGGAGTCATATTGTGTTCAACAGTGAATCGCAGTTCTGCACTACACCGGATAACCGTCTTAGGCGAGTATGACCACGACCTGGACAGAGGTTTTATTCTTCCCATGTTTAGGAGAGGCACAGTCATGTTACTCTTGAAAACGTCGTGACGGGAGTTGTGGGATGTGACTTCAGTCCACGGGAATCCTGCGTCCTCAAGTGTTACCTTTCATGCGACAATATCGTTATGCCATTTTCCAACAGGACAATAATCGTTTGCACGTGTCTCTACAAACTGTCTGCGTGATGTTCAGTTACTACTGTGGCCAGCAAAATGCCCGGATCTGTCCAGGACAGAACAGCAACTCCGTCCCAATACCAGTATCCAGGGTATCACTGACCCTTCACAACAGTTCCCTGACACCTTGCCCCAGGAGAAGTTGTAGCAGCTTTGTGACACCGAATCAGTGCAGTGTATCCAGGCGAGGGGCGTGCAACATCATACTGTCAAGTGGGCTCATACCGTCAACTTTTTTAAAAGTGTGACACAATTTTGTAACGCTGCAAGAACATCACGTCCGTTCTCATCTTGTCAAGTTTCATTCCGTTTCCTACTACCCTTCTGGGTGCTTCTTTTTCGTATTTGGCCGCTCTCGCAACAGTGATGCGTCAGACAAATCCTGGAGTCATCAGTGAAAGGATACATTCACGACTGATCCAGGTCTCTTTCTAAGATTCCCTAGCCCATCTTCTAAGAGCTCCACAATACGAGGGGCTTACATCGTTGCTCCTAATTTAAGCCTAGAGAAGAAATTTATTTTATGAAGAGTGTACTGTCTGGATCGACTCAGTTAACCTAATCAACTGTGAATGGGAGCACACAGTTCTGTTGCAGTCTGCTCGAGGAACCTAAGAGCAGTAATTTGATTTGTTGGCAGAGAGCATAAACTGGTATCTTCGGTAGAAGGAAACCACTACAAGTCAGATCTCCATTTTGTGTCTCTCAATAGCATTTGAACGTTCGAATTACTTCTCCTTGGTGCACTCAATTCGGCTGGAAACTGTCTGTGCTGACGCTCACTCTCCCCATAAAGACACAACGCTCTCAACAGAAGTACGCGGGGTTGACTTCTATCATAGCTACACAGGTGGCGTACATGGTCAAAAGAGCACTGAGGAACAGGTTTCCAGTTTCTAAAAAAGCAGTTCATGAGGTTAGTGCACAAAACTGTTTTGTAGGTTTTACCAGCAATCTTCCCCTTAACTTAAACGTGAAGGAAAGCCAGGCTTCTGGAATGTCGTGTAATTTTAATGAGGTTATACCCCAGATATACTGGCCGGCCGTAGTGGCCGAGCGGTTCTAGGCGCTTCAGTCTGGAACCGCGCGACCGCTACTGTCGCAGGTTCGAATCCTGCCTCGGACATGGATGTGTGTGATGTCCTTAGGTTAGTTAGGTTTAAGTAGTTCTAAGTTCTAGGGGACTGATGACCTCCCATAGAGTTCAGAGCCATTTGAACCCAGATATACTGAAGCAGTTAAGTAAATGTAAATACCATATGAGGGATACCTCGCGTTGTCTTTGCAAATAAACTGTATCAGAAACAGTAAAATGAGTTTTTCTAAGACTACGCTCAACCCCAATCCCATTTTCTTCCTTCTTCTAAGACTCTCAAGAATTTTTTTGTAAGCTATGTAAATCTACAACTCCTATAAATGGCGTGGACCACTTAGTAGTTTCACTACACTTGTAATTTTTTCCTCTTAATTTATGAACTGTTGTCATTGGCAAGCAGAACCTGTACAAAATGAAGCTGTCATAAATATGTAAGAGGTGCTAACATGGTATCTGATTTATTGGATTGTCTTATTTAGCTTGACTTCATAGTTTCAATATACATTTAAGTTCCTTGTTAGTCTGTGGAAATCCGTTTCTCACTAGCTATAATAATGTTATTGAAGTGACCTTTAAGAATCGATTTATTTTGGTTAAGCATCTTACGAGTGTATTTAGTTTTGGGTCATGTTTCTGCACATTTCAATTTTCTTAAAACTTTCACGACTTTCATTTAATTTTACATAGCTTGGGACTTCGCAATTTTGTTATGTGAACCTAGTACAGTTTTCGAATTCTATTTCTTTAGCTGTTTGTCTACTTACTTACGAATTTGTCTTCGTATTTATCTAAATGTGTGACATATGTCGAAAAATTAGTATAAATATATGTTATGAACTGTTTCTTTAAGGTGTTTATTGGCTGTGGAGTTACTGGTTTCATTTTTAGCGATGTACTCGATCCATCCTGTGTTTTATTTTTGTTCAATTTGTCCTGTGTGGAAAATTGTATTAATGCTGCACATAATTTTATGTTTGTCAAATTAGTATATTTTTATATGTTCGATATTTGATATATCATATTCGTTACGCTATTTGTCTCCGGAAGGAGTATTGGGAACTGTGATCAGCAAAGCATAGCCTATTATATCAGAGATTTTTTTTCCAGTAACGGAATTCCAATAACAAGAGACCGAAAATTTAGGCATTAAAAACCATTAAAATATCCAGGCGAAAAGCTACTATAGAAAGCCAATAAAAGGCAAGATAGAGAAATTTTTATTATGCCTGCTTATTGAATGGATTGCGTTATTCAGACACTCACACATTCAACATATTTATGTTAACATCCTGTTGTGTTATAATTTTAAGTAAGCTTAGGATTCAAACAAAATGTTTACTATATTTAACAGAATAATTAAAACGTATCTTGAAAGTCTATACATTACAATGCCTTATCGGTATACTGATTGTAAGTGACAACCAAATTGATTTATTAAATTTTCTAGGGTCACTTGTCTCTCCCAACAGTTTATACATTATTCTTTTGGGAAAAGGCTTCTGAGTATCTGTTGTTGTTGTAGTCTTCAGTCCAGACACTGGTTTGATGCAGCTCTCCATACTACTCTATCCTATACAAGCCTCTTCATCTCTGAGTAACTACTGTAAGCTTCATCCTTCTGAATCTGCTTAATGTATTCATCTCTTGGTCTCCCTCTACGATTTTTACCCTCCACGTTTCGCTCCAGTACTAAATTTGTGATCCCTTGATGCCTCAGAACGTGTTCTAATAACCGATCCCTCCTTCTAGTCAAGTTGTGCCACAAACTCCTCTTCTCCCCAATTCTATTCAATACCTCCTCATTAGTTATGTGATCTACCCATCTAATCTTCAGCATTCTTCTGTAGCACCACATTTCGAAAGCTTCTATTCTCTTCCTGTCCAAACTATTTATCGTCCATGTTTCACTTCCATACATGGCTACACTCCAAACAAATATTTTCAGAAACGACTTCCTGACACTTAAATCAATACTCGATGTTAACAAATTTCTCTTCTTCAGAAACGCTTTCCTTGCCATTGCCAGTCTACATTTTATATCCTCTCTACTTCGACCATCATCAGTTATTTTGCCTCCCAAATAGCAAAACTCCTTTACTACTTTAATACTACTTTAAGTGTCTAATTCCCTAACACAATGCCCTCAGAATTACCTGATTTAATTCGACTACATTCCATTATCCCCGTTTTTCTTTTGTTGATGTCCATCTTATATCCTCCTTTCAAGACACTGTCCATTCGTTCTGCAGTTCTTCCAGATCCTTTGCTCTCTCTGACAGAATTACAATGTCGTCAGCAAACGTCAAAGTTTTTATTTCTTCTCCATAGATTTTAATTCTTACTCCAAATTTTTCTTTTGTTTCGTTTACTGCTTGCTCAGTATACAGACTGAATAACATCACAATCCTGGATCACTCCTTCTCAATCACTGCTTCCCTTTCTTTACCTCTGACTCTTATAGCTGCCATCTGGTTTCTCTACAAATTGTAAATAACCTTTTGCTCCGTGTATTTGAAAGATAGTATTCCAGTCAACATTGTCAAAAGCTTTCTCTAAGTCTATAAATGCTATGAACGCCAGTTTCCCTTTCCTTAACCTATCTTCTAAGATGAGTCTAGGATCAATATTGCCTCGCGGGTCCAAAATCCAAAATGACCTTCCCTAAGGTCGGTTCTGCCAGTTTTCCCATTCGTCTGTACGCTTGTTACTATTTTGCAATCGTTACTTATTAAACTGATAGTTCGGTAATTTTCACACCTGTCAACACCTGCTTTCTTTGCGATTCGGTTTATTATATTCTTCTTGAAGTCTGACGGTATTTCTCCTGTCTCATACGTCTTTCTCAGCAGACTGGAGAGTTTTGTCATGGCTGGCTCTCCAAAGGCTATCAATAGTTCTCTCAGGGCCTTGTTTCGATTAGGTCATTAAGTGCTCTGTCAAATTCTACACGCAGTATCATATCTCCAGTTTCATTTTCATCTATGTCCTCTTCCATTTCCGTAATATTGCCCTCGAGTACATCATCCTTGTATAGACTCTCTATATACTCCTTCCACCCTTCTGCTTTCCCTTCTTTGCTTAGGACTGGGTTCCCATCTGAGCTTTTGATATTCATACAACTGGTTCTCTTTTCTCTGAAGGTCTCTTTAATTTTCCTGTAGGCAGTATCTATCTCCACCCTAGTGGTATATGCTTCTACATCGTTACATTTGTCCTCTAGCCATCTCTGCTTAGCCATTTTGCACTTCCTGTCGAACTCGTTTTTGAGAAGTTTGTATTTCTTTTCGCCTGCTTCATTTATTGGATTTTTACATTTTCTCCTTTCATCAACTACATTCAATATCTCTTGCGTTATCCATGAATTTCTACTAGTCCTCGTCTTTTTATCTGCTTCATCCTGTACTGCCTTCAATATTTAATCTCTCAAAGCTACCCATTTTTCTTCTCTTGTATTTCATTCCTTTGTTCTCGTCAATGGTTCCATAATGCTCTCTCTGAAACTCTCTACAACCTCTGGTTCTTTCAGTTTACCCAGGTCCCATATTCTTACATTTCTACCTTTATGCAGTTTCTTCAGTTTGTTCATAACCAATAGTCCGCAGCTTGTGGCTAACGTTGCTACCTCTGGATCACAGGGTTCTGGGTTAGATTCGTGGGCGGCTTGGGGATTTTCTCTGCCTGAGGACTGGGTGTTTGTGTTGTTCACATCATTTCATCATCATCGTCATTCGTGACTGTGGTTAGATTGGACTGTGTATGTACAAAAATTGGGATATGTAAAAATTGGGACTTTGTACGGGCGCTGATGACCCCACAGTTGAGCGCCTCACAAACGTCTGGAGGGTTTGGTGACCAGCGGAAGTGTTTTAATTCAGAAAAGTGTTCCTGGAACCACTCTGTAGCAATTACAGACGTAAGGGGAGTCGCATTGTCCTACCGGAATTGTCCAAGTCCGTCGAATTCACAATGGACATGAATGGATGCAGGTGATCAGACAGGATGCTTACTTACGTGTCACCTGTCAAATTACTATCTAGATGTATCAGGGGCCCCATATCACTCCAACTGCACACGCCCCACACCATTACAGAGCCTCCATCATCGTGAACATAGGTTCATGAGGTTGTCTCCATACCCGTACACGACAATCTGCTCGATACAATTTGAAACGAGACTCGTCCGACCAGGCAACGTGTTTCCTGTCATCAACAGCCCAATATTGGTGTTGACGGGCCCAGGCGAGGCGTAAAGCTTTGTGCCGTGCAGTCATCAAGGGTACACGAGTGGACCTTCGGCTCCGAAAGCCCAAATCGATGATGTTTCGTGAATTTTTCGCAAGCTGACACTTGTTGATGCCCCAGCATTGAAATGCGCAGCAATTTGCGGAAGGGTTGCTCTTCTGTCACGTTCAACCATTCTCTTCATTCGTCGTTGCTCCCGCTCTTGCAGGATCTTTTTCGACAGCAGCAATTTCGGAGATGTGATTTTTTACCGGATTCCTAATACAGTTCACTCGTGAACCCCACTTCATCGCTACCTTGGATATGCTCTGTTCCAGAGCTCGTTCGTCGACTATAAAACCACGTTCAGACTCACTTAAATCTTGGTAATCTGTCATTGTAGCAGGAGCAAACGATCTGACAACTGCGCCAGACACTTGCTGTCTTATATAGGCGTTGCCGAACGCAGGGTCGTATTCTGCCTATTTACTATATCTGTATTTGAATACAAATGCCCATACTAGTTCCTTATCGCTTTGGTGTATAATCCATCTCAAACCTTTCAGTGTCTCCAGGCCTCCCCCACGAATATAACCATCTTTCATGATTCTTAAACCAAGTGTTAGCTATGATTTAGGTTATGCTTCCGCTTTCATTTCTTACTCTCAGTACATACCCACCTACTATTTTATCTTCTCTTCCTTTTCCTACTATCGAATTCCAGTCACCCATCACTATTAAATTTTCGTCTCCCTTCACTATGTGAATAATTTATTTTGTCGCATCATCCATTTCTTCAATCTCTTCATCCTCTGCGGAACTAGTTTGCATCTAACTTTGTACTGGTGTGGTAGGTGTGGGTTTCGTGTCTATCTTGGCTACAATAATGCGTTCACTATGCTGTTCGTAGTAGCTTATCCGCGTTCCTATTTTTTATTCATTATCAAACCTACTCCTACAATACCCATATTTAGTTTTGTATTTATAACCCTGTATTTACGTGATCAGAAATTTTGTTCTGCCACCGAACTTCGCTAATTCCCCCTATATCTAACTTTAGCCTATCCATTCCCATTTTTAAATTTTCTAAACTATCTGCTCGCTTAAGGGATCTGACATTCCACACTCCGATCCGTAGAACGCCAGTTTTGTTTCTCCTGATAAGGACGTCCTCCTGAGGAGCCCCCCCCCCCCCCTCCCTGAGATCCGAATGGGGGACTATTTTACCTCCCGAATATTTTACGCAAGAGGATGCCATCATCATTTAACCACACAGTAAGCTGCATGCCCTCAGGAAAATTACAGCTTTGCTTTGCATCATCCACAAGTTTCACTGATTTCATCAAAGGCTGACCTGTTTCTTGAATCTGTCAAATTACTTGTGGTAGGAAACTGAACTCGGCTGCTGTGAAATTTAAGCCATTTGTCACTTCCAAATATTCTAGAAATTTCTTTATGCTGTAACTGAAGATGCTTCATCCTTCAGAGCGAAGATCGCCTTAGTTATTATGGGTAATTTTAAGTGTAGTAAACTGTACTGAAATTCATGACCCTCATCTCGCTATGACAGGTTGAGGTGGCAGAGGTATATCTGGTACGATGTCTTTAAATCTTTGAATCCTTGATGGGGCTATCACAAATATCTTCTTAGTACCGGAAATTAATTTGTCGACTTCTAGAAACAAGCTTCGTATTTGTTCTGATACTCCGTACAAACCACATGATACGTTGGTCACGTGAAGCGTGTTTGGAAATGCACTTTTGAAGTTACGCTAGCCTTCTCTGTGTAAGGTGAAGCGCGTGGGTTGAAAAGTAATACACGGTCTCATAGAAATTCTTCAGGCCACAGTAATTGGAATGAATTGGTAAATAACTGAGCTAATTGTTAAATTTTTCCAGACACTCTGCTGTAAGCAGAAATACTTTGATTGAATCACCTTCTGAAGGGTCTAATGGTCCAATAATGACAGTGTCAATAAAAAGAACCTTAGGATGACTTGATTTGTCGATTTAAATCAAGACCATTTGAATTTTTGCTTGATCTTTAATGATTTTCATTACTTCATCGTAATATTCACTCAAGTAACATTTTCGCCTGCTTGAATCACTGCATTTAGTCCATCGATCAGTGTCTTTGATTTGTTATTGCTCGCGTAACAACTAATATATGAGATAAAATATGTTGCTACGAAAAGAGGCCTGAAATACTTTATAGGGATGCTGTGCTGTGACTTTCTTTGGATCATTTTCAACAAAACAAAATATATTATGTTCTTATTATTCTGGATCTGGCTTTCTATAAAAAGAACATTGTTTCCTTACTGTAACTCGCTATAAATTCAACATATCTTCCTTACTTTACAGTTGTTGAAAATGTTACTGAAAATTATTTCGTTATCAATACCGAGGTTACAGTACGCAATGTTTGTTCAACATCAAAATTTTGCAGTAGATTTTTGTTAACAGTAAAACACCAATAAGTACCATGACTAACACGAGAACATGAGACTATTATCAGAGAAAAAATGTTTTTACTAAAATGTTTGCCAGACCAGAACTACGCACAGTAAGATTTCTTTTATGTCATGAAGGTAAATTATCTTTTTGCACCGTTAATAATATATCATCCGCAGCCCGCGTCCACTTGTAAAACACATCATAAAATCTGCTGCTCTGCCCTGCAATCCCGAAAGCTGAAAGAAATAATTTTAGTTCACTATTACCTGTCCGCTTCTTGGCGGTATGATTGGTTTCATTTAATGCAGTTTGAATACGCTGCAGCTGCGGCTCGTTCGTTCGTAGCGCAGCTCTGCACCACGAATAATATTTAAATAACGGAAAATAAAATACCATGCAAGCTTAATACTAATCATAATGAAAGTTTTCACTAACTAACTCTATTCAAAACATTTATACGGATTAAATTTTTACACACCTTTACAAATCAATGCCTAATGGCGCCCTTCTCTCAATCTTGACAAAAGAATTCTGCAGAAGCGTACAATAAAGCGTCACAGGCTCTTCCTACTCACGTAACTCCAAAAAGACGACAGAGAAATTATGCTCGGTCACCACTATTTATACTCGTTGTGATATATTCTCATCTTTGATTGATATTTAATAAGTATCGTCTGTGGAGCTTTCAGTACTCGCCGAAACAGATATTATCTTTAAAAAATCGGTACATAATTCTATACACATATAAAACATGACACAAAATGGTTTCTCTTTATTACATAACGTTCACACAATCATTGTCCACGCAATTACAATCATCCGGTTCAATTATTCTTTTCTCTTTTTTTTTACCACATATAATATGTGTTTTGCCAGGAGACGTTACATCATTTACATTAAAACGTCAGAAAAGGCAACATAAAACTGCTGCGTGTCAGTCACAAAGCTGTAACACGTCGATTCACATTCAAATGGAAGTTAAGATTAACATAATCATAGAACCAGTCTACCAAAGCTCCAGTCTCTGTTAACAACTTTTTCTGGAGGTATATCTTCATTCTTATTGATTTTCTATTTTTGTATTATCCGTCGACTGTTATAAGTTTGTAACGTTTGTTTATTTGCTATAGTTTCTTTTCTGTTTAATACAGTTCAATATCCTCATTAGATAGCGTGAGTGTGGTGGCGCGATTTACCGTTGTGTGGAAATTATTCTTAACTGGGTAATGGTTGTTGTAACGAATTACGTGTTATCCATTTTTTCTAGTTTTTTTGGATTTATTATTTTTTCTTACTTTTGGAAAGTTTCCTCTTACCTGAGTCTCGCCTAATAGTGAATTTAGTGTTCTACGTTTTGTAGGTCGTTTGTACCATTTTTCGACTCTTTTTTCAATTACGGGTTCTGAAATTATCTTTATTTTTACGCATTTGTCTATTTGGTCAACCTGTCATGATCATAACGATCAAGACCTCTATAACATCTAACGAGGATCCGTAATGTTTTACCTCATACGTAACAATAAGTTACATGTCTTACAAAATGCAACATACAAAGATTAATGTAGTGAAAAAATACTGTTTACATTCATTCATGGGAAGTACAACAGTAAAGACAAATTACTGGAAGGAATATTTACGCTATGATAATGCCGATAATAGATTTTATTTTAGGTAATGGTTTTGTTTTGTAATGAAATTCTTCTCAAAGTGCTCCATTGAAATTTTTGCGAGACATATCTTCTCCATAGTCAGTCTATCATTGTACATATACATCCCATATTGGAAAAAAAATGGCTACACTAAATGTTCAATAAGCCGAAACGATTAGAAACATATGCAGCTTCTGTGAAATTATCACGACTTACGTGTTACCTAGACATGTGTATTCACATCTTCTCTAAACCGTCGTACCAACTAAGACGTGTTTGACGAATATACCTTTGCCTGTATAGCATCGTAAAGTTACGTTGATACCCTTCAACCCGCCACCTATGACATTTGATAACGCAGTTCAAATATATGACACCGTATAAAAAACCAGAAGAACTGAAAATACCTATGCTTGAAAATATAAGAAATTTTCTTATATTTAACTTAATGTTTTGGTATCAGCAATTAATTTCCATTAAAGTCTTCGTATTGTATTATTTTAATTGTTCTGTGTTTTTTGAATAAATCACAGTGAACATTATTAGAATCTTAGTTTCTTCATATTTTCTTTGCTCCCCCTAGAACATTAAATGAACTAGTGAATGGCGGCGGACTTGGGAACTTTAAAAAAAACGGAAACAGTGTCAGAAACTAGATTTAGGCACTAAATGTTCTAAGTTATAATAACCCGAGCAAATCATTCTTCAAAGTTCAAGCTGTAGATAACAGATATATGAGGCAACTACAGAGAATATCCTGGAGTTCATACAGTTTACAGAAAGAACAAGGCATTTGCTGAAATTCACTTCCATATGAACACGTTACCACAAATATATTTACAGAAATCTATTTTCATGAATGGATATAAATATTCAAATGTGTGTCGATTCCTAAGGGACTAAACTGCTTAGATCATCGGTCCCTAGACTTAACATTACTTATAGTAACTTAAACTAACAACAACACACACACCCATGCCCGAGGGAGGACTTGAACCTCCTACGAGAGGGGCCGCGCAATCCGCGCTGCCACTCCGCGCTGGCCAATGGATATAGTGCTGGGCTACATCAATCTTAATAAACTCGTAAGTTTATCATTATAAAGTGTGTTACTAAAATACATTTTTATTAACTTAATGCCACAGTTTATGTATTTTCTAATGGTGCAGTGTCGGATGCACAGCAAACTGTTTGTCACATATGTAGCCGGCTAGGGGAGCGAGACTCAGGTAAGCATTGTCTGGTGGATGCACAGTTTTCCCCTGATGTGTCCACGAGACGGCTAGACAAGACACAATGGCGACTACAGTGAACGAATTATGGACACTGCATTTTCATGAAAACTACGTTACAGACCTTACGTACGCGATGCAATAAAGCCAAACACACCATTAAAATATCGGCATGGGAGCAATCACATGATATTAAATTTCAAATGAAAACTGAGTATCTAAGCAAACACCACAATAGGTAACATTTCGAATCCTGCATATAAATGAAAAGATGCAGGTCGTTTTATTAAAATAATATGTGTGAAAGTTACATATGTAAATGCTCCACAGCCATAAATCCATCAAAAGTGACACTTAGTATGAAGGCTGCATAAGCTGTCTAGTTCCCAATCTAATCATTCCAGATAATGAACACCTGCAGTTAACTATTGCATGTACGTTAAACGATTATCTATGTAAATTGCTACTAACTTAAATCACTACGAAAAAGTAAATAATAAAAAGTAAAGCACAAGACTAGAAAGACATATTCCTATAGGACTGAAGGAGCTTTTTCGCCAAACTGACAATATGTATTTTGTAATGTTAACGTGACTCTTTCAAATCCTAAAACCAAATGTAAGCCTGTTTATGAATTTTGCTGATAACGTGCTTAATATTGAATTGTTTTTGTAATGAGTGATCACAAAATGACCATAATAATTGCAATTTCATTCTGTAATTGTCTTAGGATATCACACAATTAGTAGACAACAAAACGAGACCCAAACGAACAAGAATGTCAACTCGACCTGAGAAAGAATTTAAAACAAGGATTTAAAGAAATTTTTTTGATGGTCGCTAATTTTTAATTAAATTTCTCATTTACGTGTGGAAGTTTGTTACGCCAAACATTCAGGTTGAACGAAAAACCTGAATCTCGTTGAGATGCATCCCTTTCAGTTTTACACGTAGAGTACATGTAAAAGGATTTGGATTACTGGCGACACATCACTACAAGTCTGTCACCTCAGACAGTTAATTTTTATTGGAAATAAGAATGTAATCTACTCAATGGTAGTACATTTTGATATTCTATGAAACATCTGTGGTGGGTGTTAAAGTTAACGATCGTAAACCGTCGAAAACAATTGTCAACTGCTACAAATATACCCTCAATATGTCTTGCCAGTCCAAGAAATGCATTTCGCACTAGGACGAAGTTGTGAACTTGGTTGATCGGCATCCTTCAATCTCAGACGGCTAAAACACAGTACGGTTGTTGTTTCGTAGGCTATATGATGTCAACGATGATTCGAAATTAGGGAGACTAGCACACACACTACCAGAATTCTAATATAGCATTGAAGTAGCAACAAATAATCCTGTACAAATGAAGGTTACAGCGATTAGCGTCCACAAGGCTGTCGCTGCTACGCTGAATACCGTAACACCCTCAACCATCAAAAAGAAACGCAAAGTGCATCTGCTTAAAAAAGCTGATAAAACTGCTCTTAACGTCTTTTTAAGAGACGGTCTCCCCTCCTTCCGTTCTGATCATGTAAGCATAGATCAGATGTGGAATGATTTGAAGGAGATAGTATCGACGGCAATTGAGAGATATATACCACATAAATTGATAAGTAATGGTACTGATCCCCCATGTTACACAAAACGGGTCAGATCACTGTTGCAGAAGAAACGAAAAAGGCACGTCAAATTTAAAAGAACGCAAAATTTCCAATATTGGCCAAAGTTTTGCAGAAGTTCGAAAGATAGTGCGTACTTCAAAGATAGTGCTTATAACAATTTCTATAACGAAACTCTGTCTCGGAATCTGGCAGAAAACCCAAAGAGATTCTGGTCTGGTCTGGTCTGCTTTATAAGCACACCAGTGGCAAGACACAATCAATACCTTCACTGCGCGATAACATCGGTGAAGTCACTGATGACAGTGCCACAAAGGCAGAGTTATTAATCACGGATTTCTGAAACTCCTTCACTAAAAAAGACGACGTAAATATTTCGGATTCCAATCAAGAACAACTGCCAAGATGAGAAACATAGAAGTAGATATCCTCGGTGTAGCAAAGCAGCTTAAATCACTTAATAAAGGCAAGGTCTCCGGTCCATATTGGATACCAGTCAGATTCCTTTCAGAGTATGCTGACAAAATAGCTCCATATTTTTCAATTATATACAACCGCTCGCTTGAAAGATCCGTATTACTCCAGTAGGGTTAAACCTAAAAATTAGAAAAATCGGAAATAATTGCTACAAAAGGTTTTATTGTTTTAATGGCTTCATTTGTGGCCCAATATGACTATCCTAGGTTTTCCACTCGGCGGAGTTGTGGAAAAGTGGTGGGGGGCAAAAATGTACCCGAAAAAGGGGTATTTTTTCGGCTTTGTGATTATATCTCATAAATGACTCACAATATCGAAAACATAGTGGAATTAAAAATTGTAGGGCATGAAATTCTGCATTGAATGAGACCATCCGCATATTTTTGGACGACCCGTTTCCACACTAGTGCTCTTCAAAATTGGACCAATTTTACATGTTTACGAAAAATTTTCGCTTTAACCTCTGTAATATCGTTGAAACTAACCCATCTATCAATAAAGTGGTTCATACAAACGATATAGAGGCAATTCTGCATTTGATGAGACCAAAAGTGAAATGGACCACCCATTTCTGTACGGCTAAGTTTGTACTTTCATTGCTATGCATGTAAGGTACTTCACATTTACAAATCTAGGTCTCTAGATCAGTTTTATGCAGAGAACTCAAAAATAACATTGTCATGAGTAAAGACTGAAAAAAAAATTAAAAAAACTGTTCAAAGTCAGGGGTAAAATCCGTGACAAGAAATTGAAGTTCATCTTGGCATTCCCTTATCAAACGGCAAGGCCTTTTTGCACCTTCTTATTCTGCCTTTGTGTATATGTTCTGCCTGGGAAGCCAGTGTAATAATGACAAAAGTGTATCTTTTGTAATTCCTAAGGTAATCGTCCAGTAAGTTACCTTCAAAAAAGTCAGAACCCTACATTTGACCAAATTTGGAGGCAAATATATGTATATAGGTCACCTCTGGGTTTAATTTAAAATGGTCCATTTGGAAGAGCAGCTTTTGCTTTACTAGAATATTGTGCATAATGTGAGTGCGGAGTTACCAGGCGGCAGCATCCTGCGTCCGCCCACTTGGCGACACAGTTTGTTGCTCTCTAGTGGCGCCACCCGCGGACAAAAGGACAGGTGCGGCCCAGGTAACAGCTTTCTCTGACCGGGTCTCGCCAGTCGCCAGTTCCCGCCTTTCTTCCGGGATGGACGCACGCCAAACGACGCAGTTATTTACCCATAGAGAACGACACGCCACGCGGCGATAAGGGCCGATGTTTCGCGCGACCGCAACGTGCGACGTGCAGCGTGGCGCGACGCCAACGTGCCTCTGCACTTCACACCCGCGCCGCGACGCGTTTTCCTCGGGCCGCCTCCGACGCGTTTGCGCATCACGCATCACCTCACCGCCCTTGTGCCATCGTCACTGCTTCCGTAAGTAAGAGCACCATGTTTCTGCATATCAATACATGCATTGCATATGACGAGTTGCGTCATCTTTCAAGTTCTATAACCATTCAACCCATAGAGGACCAAGGATAAACAAACAGCATTCTAGTAGAGAATAAGCTGCAATTTCTAATGGTACGTTTAAATTAAAATCTGAGTTAACCTCTAGAAAGATATTTGCCTGCAAATTTGGTAAAATGTAGTGTTCTGATTTTTTGGAGGCAACTTTCTGGTCCATTATCTCAGGAAGTACAAAAGATACAGTTTTTTTTTTGTTATTACACTGGCTTGCCCAGCAGAACATATACACAAAAGCAGAATAACTAGGTGTAAAAAGGCTTTGTCGTTTAATAGGAATTCTCGAAATTGACCTTACATTTCTTGTCACGTAATTTATACCTGCATTTGCAAAAATTAAAATAAAACTACTCAAGCTTTACCCATGAAAATACTATTTTTGAATTATCTGCGCAAAACTAATCTAGAAACCTAGACTTGTAAATGTGAAGTACTTTAGATGCAGAGCAATGAAAGTGCAAACTTGGACGTACAGATACGGTTGGTCCAGTTCACTTTTGGTCTCATGAAACGCAGAATTTATTCCTTTGTATCATTTGTATGAATCGGTTTATTGATGGCAGGCCTTAGAGTTTGGTCTTGGTCCCGTTCCTACCTCCAAAGAACCAGCTCCACAGTCTCTTCTCTCAACAATTTCCTGCAAATGCAACAAGGGCTGCGAAGGTAGTTGTGTGTGTCGGAAGGCTGGTATTAAGTGCTCATTAATTCGTGTCAACTGCAAGGGGAACTCATGCACTGACTCCCTCCAACCAGATGAAACTGACAAACCAGGTGTTGACGAAGACCTGGAGTGTACATATGATGTGACGAAAATTACTGACTTTGAGGAGCCGAGTGACGGGGCGTCGGACTCGGAAATTACACACTTTGAGGAGCCGAATGGTGCAATGACAGTCAAACGTCGACGTGTGTGAAATTTTTCGTACATGCCTCCTTTTACCCTTTTCGTCTCATACATTTATGTAAAATTTTGTAATTACAAAATATAATAACCATTACTTAATGTCAACGAGTGTCTCTCTCTTCCTGCCTCCTTCATATAAGTTGAATGGGTATCACTATACTATATCGAGGGTTAAGAACGGAGACCACGTATCTGACAAAAGACAAATTTTGCAAGAGAGCTAAAAAACATAACTTTTTAATAAAAATTTTGATTGGTTCAATTTTTTTTATTTAGAGCATAATCATTTGTTACTCTCAGGTTGTGCATTGTCTTTTTTGCATCTTTTGTTATAACATATATTTTTTTCACTTACAAGTTTTTTTGAGCCAGGACTTTTTCTGACACCTGTCAGATACGAGGTCTCAGTTCATAACCCTCGACATACGAAAAACTTTTTTAATATTATTTTTCAAATTTTACAAAATTTTAATATTTTATTCTGTTACTATATTAAATAAGTACAAGACAATGCGTTGCTATAGTTCTGTATTTAAAAGAGTGTACATAAGAATTACTGAAGAACTACATTTGAAATTGTCTTCATTGATGATGAGAAACGGTCCAACTTTAATGAGGAGCTGTACACAAATGGGTGGTCCAATAAATTCACTTTTGGTTTCATCGAATGCAGAATTTATCTCTCCATATCTTTTTTATGAACGACATTATTGATAGGTGGGTTAGTTTCAACGATATTACCAAAAAACAGAGATTAAAATGAAAATTTTTCATGAACATGTAAAATTGGCCCAATTTTGAAGAGCACAAAAATGGAAATTGGTGGTCCAAAAAATATGCGGATGGTCTCATTCAATGCAGAATTTCATGCCCTACAATTTTTAATTCCACTATATTTCCAATTTTGTGAGTCATTTAGGAGATATAATCACAAAACCGAAAAAATACCCCTTTTTCGGGTACATTTTTGCCCTCCACCACTTTTCCACAACTCCACCGAGGGGAAAACCTAGGATAGTCATACTAGGACACAAACTAAGCCATTAAAACAATAAAACGTTTTGTAGCAATTATTTCCGATTTGTCTAATTTTTAGGTTTAATCCTACTGGAGTAATACGGAACTTTCAAGCGAGTTCCGAGAGCGAGGTTAATTTAGAATGCAAAATTTTTTTGCCAATAGAAAAAAATTCGTTTCACTGCAGCACTCGAGAGTATAGGGGTATTATACTTAATAAATAAATTTAGTAATACATGTTCCCCAAGAAATATCGCACCACTGAATGAGTTTTTGATATAATGTCTATCCACATTCTGACTAGACTTTGGACTTCACTTTTTACGTGTATTTTGCTAATGGGCTTCTCTTTAGATTTTTGTTAGAGCGAGAATTCGATTTTCTGAGTTAGTTTCCACAGTCGGTCCACTAAGAAAAAGTAATACTTAATAGGACTGCTGGTGAAATACCGATATATCGATATTTTTACCAAAATTTGTCGACATTTATCGCCCATAATTCTTCATCCTATAAATCTATATATGTTTTGACATCGATATCAAAATGGCAATATCGAGTGCCGATATTTTTATTTTATATTCTATTTTTTTCACAATTTTCGTTAGATATTTGATGTTGTTGTTTCTAAATTGTTGTAGAGCGTAATTTGACTTTCACTGTGTGAAGGAGCCTCACTACTTTTTGAACTTTCATCACGGCCAATCTTTCTCTTTGAATGTGTGAAACAAGTGTAGGTGGCACAAAATAAGTAGTTCCTATGCGCTGAAGGGAGACGGTGTCATTGAGCTAACAGGATTTCCGATGTGAAGAAACAGCACAACAGTTGCGTTAAAAAATGATTATAAACGCAACTAGTGCGCAGTTTCTTCACATCAGCATTCTTCAAAAACAGTTGCTGGAAACTGCAAACAAAAATCTGAATGACAACAATGGTGTTTGCGGTGGGTGGAGACGTCCGTGGAAAAATGCTGATGTAATCAGCGCTCTACGCCACTAACAGAAACTGCAATGTTTAGCTTCACCACACAGTTTCAACACAACTACTAGGTCGCTAGCGTTGGCACAAAAGAAAAAAAAACAACGGGGAAGTCCACATGAAGAGTTCGAGACAAATAAGATATGTGACGAAAGCTAACGACGGGCCCTTCGGACACGACTGGCTCTTCGGACACCTTTTATTGTGCCACTTACATGCAATTACTACTGTTAGTGAACTAATTATCACGAAGCGTGAACGTGCATCGCTTTCCCTTCAATTCTTGCTCTGGGAGGGGGGGGGGGGGGGATAGGCAAATTGCTAGCTTGTTGATGTACATAATATCTGATAATAAATCAATACTTAAATACACAGCTATAAAACTGGCCGATATTTTTATAAATTGATACATCAATATTTCGCTCCATCGAAGAAGCGATACATTTTTTGACATACACTACTGGCCATTAAAATTGCTACACCAAGCAGAAATGCAGATGATAAACGGGTATTCATTGGACAAATGTATTATACTAGAACTGACATGTGATTACAGTTTCACGCAATTTGGGTGCATAGTTCCTGAGAAATCAGTACCCAGAACAACCCACCTCTGGCCGTAATAACGGCCTTGATATGCCTGGGCATTGAGTCAAACAGAGCTTGGATGGCGTATACAGGTACAGCTGCCCATACAGCTTCAACACGATACCACAGTTCATCAAGAGTAGTGACTGGCGTATTGTGACGAGCCAGTTGCTCGACCACCATTGACCAGACGGTTTCAATTGGTGAGAGATCTGGAGAATGTGCTGGCCAGGGCAGCAGTCGAGCATTTTCTGTATCCAGAAAGGCCCGTACAGGACCTGCAACACGCGGTCGTGCACTATCCTGCTGAAATGTAGGGTTTCGCAGGGATGGAATGAAGAATAGAGCCATGGGTCGTAACACGTCTGAAATG
Source organism: Schistocerca serialis cubense (assembly GCF_023864345.2). Lineage (NCBI taxonomy): Eukaryota > Metazoa > Arthropoda > Insecta > Orthoptera > Acrididae > Schistocerca > Schistocerca serialis. The sequence continues at coordinate 352,395,389 of NC_064639.1, forward strand.
TAACGTCCACTGTTCAAAGTGCCGTCAATGCGAACAAGAGGTTACCGAGACGTGTAACCAATGGCACCCCATACCATCACGCCGGGTGATACGCCAGTATGGCGATGACGAATACACGCTTCCAATGTGCGTTCACCGCGATGTCGCCAAACACGGATGCTTCCATCATGATGCTGTAAACAGAACCTGGATTCATCCGAAAAAATGACGTTTTGCCATTGTGCACCCAGGTCCGTCATTGAGTACACCATCGCAGGCGCCCCTGTCTATGATGCAGCGTCAAGGGTAACCGCAGCCATGGTCCCCGAGCTGATAGTCCATGCTACTGCAAAAGTCGTCGTACTGTTCGTGCAGATGGTTGTTGTCTTGCAAACATACCATCTGTTGACTCAGGGATCGAGAGGTGGCTGCACGATCCGTTACAGCCATGCAGATAAGATGCCTGTCATCTCGACTGCTAGTGATATGAGGCCGTTGGGATCCAGCACGGCGTTCCGTACTACCCTCCTGAACCCACCGATTCCATATTCTGCTAACAGTCATTGGATCTCGACCAACACGAGCAGAATGTCGCGATACGTAAACCGCAATCGCGATAGGCTACAATCCGACCTTTATCAAAGTCGGAAACGTGATGGTACGAATTTCTGCTCCTTACACGAGGCATCACAACAACGTTTCACCAGGCAACGCCGGTCAACTGCTGTTTGTGTATGAGAAATCGGTTGGAAACTTTCCTCATGTCAGCACGTTGTATGTGTCACCACCGGCGTCAGCCTTGTGTGAATGCTCTGAAAAGCTAATCATTTGCATATCACAGCATCCTCTTCCTGTCGGCTAAATTTCGCGTCTGTAGCACGTCATCTTCGTGATGTAGCAATTTTAATGGCCAGTAGTGTATATAGAGCCATTAAATATAGTTTTTTAAATATCGATATCTCGGATTCCCGATATTTTTGATAAATATCTACACTTCTAGTACTTAATGCGAACTCAGTCAACAAACAACAATAAACAGCGAACACCTCGCTCCCACTCGACTGTTTGCATCATTCGCGCAAACTCCGGCGTAGCCACACACCTACATGACCCGAGTTGTCAGAACATGATTTCCGCGGGCGTTGCGGCGTCATTTTTGTCATAAACACTGGGTACCGAATTAAGGATTAATGCATTCAAGGAAACTTAAGGGGAGTTAACAGTCCTTTTCTGTCTTTTTTTTATAAATGTAAAATTTAATACCTTATTCGAAAAGTTAATATCGTTAATTAACGATTAACGGATTAGCTGCTGCCTCTGGACGTCTTCGAGACTTCTTGAGCTCGCGGCATGCAGGCCAGCGTGCCTGACCGAGCACTGGAGCAGCTGGCTGTCCAGCACACCAGCGCCTGTTGCCTACCGTAGGCTCCACGTCTGCAAGGCCACCACCAGCCACTGTCACTTCATTGAGCCAGCGTTCCTGCCTGTCGTCCACCGGCAGTCGGGGCCAAACACGCCGCCTTGTGCTACGCTGAGGTGCCCACTGCTGCCTTGGGGATCAACGAGCACTATAATAGCACCATCAAGTTGCCGCCATCTGCCACTCCACGAGCATCTTACTGAGTAAAGAATCTATGTACTAACTGAGCTCTTCTGATTCCACTATTCCTGTATTGCTGGTACTAAGCAACCCATCGCCCTGCACACGACATTCTAGGTCAGAGGCAACCATTTTGGAATTAATGGTGCCCGCACTCCTCGACACTATTGCACACCATATCACAAACGCTTTGACTGTGTTCTCTTCCGGTCTTCCCACAGTGCATGATTCTCTCCCATGCATTGCTATGCCCCAGACGTACGTTCTCAGCAATGTCTTCCCAAAGACATAAGGGGGGCCTTATGGGCGCTCAACATCGAGGTCATCAGCGTTAAGACTCATGTTAGTTTCTGGTAGGTTTCTTTTTTATGATAGGTTGATAGAACTCATCTGTAAATGTGAATGAATCGATGGTTCAGTAACGGAGGGAAGTTTGTGTTGCACAGGACTGTAGACGGAAAGCAGGAATCGAATAAAGTAAGTAAGTTCAAATGCATGTAGGATGCAACAGTTATTAGAAATGAAAAGACTTATACAGTACGGGCTAGCTTGGAGAGCTGCATCAGACCAGTGGACTGAATACCGCAAAACAGGTTTAATTTACCATGGAATTCTCTTTTCAATTGTGCTAGTCTTCTTCTTATAAAGTTCTTGCATCGTCCGTCAAGCGTTATTTCACTTCCAAGGTATACGAATTCCTCACTCCGCCTACAATGTAGTCCCTCATTTTGATATTTTTTCTTCTTACAAAGTTCTTGCTTCGTTCGTCAAGCGTTATTTCACTTCAAAAGTAGCTGAATTCCTTGCTTCGTCTACTGTGTAGTCCCTAATTTTGATATTTAGTTTATCACTAGCCTCATGTCTGCTATTTTTCACTATTTTCACCTTTCTAAGAACCCTCAGTCCATATTCTGTGATCGTTCGTTCACTCAATTATACAGCTACTGTAACTCTCACTTTCATTGAGGACAGCAATGTCATCAGCCAATCTTATCACTGATCTCTTTTCACTATAAATTTAAAACCTATTACCGAATCTGAATGAACGCTACAGTCAGAAATCTCGACGTGTTTTAGATGGCCACATTCTCTTGATCAGATAGTGATAGGCGGAAATTGTATGTCTGTTCACAAATACACTGCGGGAAAAAAATTTCTAGTACACTTGGAAAGACGACGTCGATTTTGATTCGATGACGCCATATGCCACCTGGAGGATGGTAGATGTACTGATAATGGTTTCAACATCGTCCAACAACCTTTTAATAGCCAACGCTCACAGCCAGTGGATCATTGTGGTGCAAACGTGTGAAGCAAGCACGCAACCGAAGACGCACTCGTGCTCCCTACAGCCAACTGGGCGAGTTTGGGAGGGGTAAAATTGTGACATTCCGAGTGATGGGATACTCCTTTTCGAAAATTGCCACACAAGTTGGACGTGCTGCGTCAATTGTGCAACGATGCACCCGTGAACGAGGTCCTGGACGTCCATGCAGCACAGACGCCCGCCAGGATCGTAGTACTGCAAGGGCAGCGGTGGCAGATCGTGCATCTGCAAAAGCACAGATAAGAGTGCTTTTGAGCCCAGACGTGTCAACACGAACTGGGACTACAGGCACGAACACCTCTAGCCCATCTTCCACTCATTACACAGCATCGACGTGCACAGCTCGACTGGTGCTGTGAGAGGATCATTTGGAATTGTGCTCTGTGGTCGTCAGCGATGAAAGCAGGTTCTGCTTGCACGCTACTGATGGTGGTTAGCGCGTATGAGATAGACCTGGTGAGCGCTTTCTCGTAGAGTACATTCGTCCAAGATGCAATGACCCCTTCCCAGGCCTTTTGGTCTGGGGTGCAATAAGCTATAACTCTCGTTCACATTTGATGTTTCTTGAGAGGACGATAACCTACATTCGGTAAGTGCAGAATGTTGTTAGACCCGTTCTTTTGCCGTTCTTGCAACAGAAAGGTGATGTATTGCTACAAAAGGATAATGCTAGACAAGACACTGCCCATAAAACTGAACGTGCTCTGCAAGACGTGCAGCCACTTACCTGGTCATCACTATCTCCGGACTTGTCTCCAATCGAGCACACGTGGGATATGATGCGACTCTTGCCACTCGTCAATCAGCAAGTCTTACAGAATTAGGAGAACAGGTAGAGCAGGCATGGCATTACATATCCCAGAACAGTATTTGCCATTTGTACGATCGACTGGATACCAGAGTCAGAGCCTGCGTTGCCGCCTGTGGAGGCTACACCACGTACTAATATGGGTATTTCAGTGCGGGTCGATACCACGTACCTCAGGACCACTTGTGCTATTGACTTGTAAAAGTAGTTATTCGAATACTCCATCCGCACTTGCAACAATAAATCTTGAATGGTCTGGAAACCTCTAAGGAGATGTAGAAATCTTTTTTTCCGGTAGTGTTTACCTTGCATACATACCGTGTTTGACCGTATTTGTTAAGTGAATCTTCTGTAAGACGTATCCTGATAATGTCTGACATTACATATAGTTTTCCGTCTGTGGATGGCGATTTTAAGGTCTGACGGTAGTTATGTCACACTCTTTTTTTCCATTATGTCACCAAAAATTTTATTTGCCATAGTAGTATGTAACACTGTTAAACCAATCAGAATTATGGACCTACTGAGACGCCGTCACACTCCCTTAAGACTCCATGTCAACTATAAATTACGCAACGAAACTGCTATCTTGAGATGCCCTAACATAGAATCATAATGTGCGAAATTGCAATAATCAAAATGGCTCTAAGCACTATGGGACTTAACATCCGAGGTCGTCAGTCCTCTAGACTTAGAACTACTTAAACCTAACAAACCTAGGACATCACACACATCCATGGCCGAGACAGGATTCGAACCTGCGACCGTAGCAGCAGCGCGATTCCGGACTGAAGCGCCTAGAACCGCTAGACCACAGCGGCCAGCTTGCAATAATCCTACTATATAACTGTCCTTACAACCAGTAGAATAAATTAGTGAATTGAGTAGAACCAGTTGCTCCTTCGAATAAAAAGCAAACGAAACATAAATTGACACGGTATTGGCCACAACATTCTATGAAAAAAAATACAAAGTTAATTACTGATAACAACCAACAAGATAGGCAAGCAGAGTGATGGCTACCATATCCTAGCTACACATTAAATCGTTAATTCAGTATACCCACGATTAAGCTACAAACTCCAATCGTCAATTGAATACCACATCAAACGATATTAAGGCATGAATCGATTTTAGCGGAGCTGTGGCAACGATACGCTTCCCATCAAAACGTTAACCCTCATCTAGTGAGCCGTGCTTCTGTATACTCTCACCAATCTGCTGCAGCAGTAAGTCAGAGAGTGCCGTGGAGAATCAGAATCGGACACCTCCAAGCGCCACGACCTTCCGAACCAGCGATCTGCTTCCATCCACCATCAAACGAAGAGTGTTCGTTCCTCTTCCACCAGCTCCTGACACGCCAATCTGAGCCGGTCTGGCTGCAGTCTCTAATCAGCAAAAATATTTTTCTTTTGCGCCAATGGCGTGTCAGTGCCACGTTAAACCAATAACCACCCCGGAATATCGGCAGTCGCAGACCAGTCAGAGACCATCTTATTCGCTAGTTTCTCCTACAGATTTCTTGCTGACGTCAGCCAGCGATGGGCGGATCAGGGCATTGTTTAACAAATTTCAGCTTTCCGGGGCCAAAGCACTTTCCCAGGCCTATACTTTTCGGTCGCAAATTGTGGTGTTGCCCTCGGCCACCTCGAGAGGCGACTCGAGCCAGAGGCTGCTAACTCTGGCTCAGTAAAAGGACCGGTAGGTTCCGTGTGATTCCGTTTCTGGCCACTTGACACGCGCAAGTCATCACAAAGCTTTGAGTGTCCACAACATATCTGTCACATTCAGAACAGTGTGCAGGCTGTGCATTTCGCAAGTATGCACAGACAAACTATTAGCCCCTTCGCCGACTACCACTGAAATTTTATAAATACCTTGGCCAAATAATAAATAAAAGTAATGAGACAAGTAGATACAGCTAGCATGTCCTTCCTATTGCCAGTCTTGACAAGGGGCAGATAAAAAAATGGCTCTGAGCACTGTGGGACTTAACATCTTAGGTCATCAGTCCCCTAGAACTTAGAACTACTTAAACCTAACTAACCTAAGGACATCACACACATCCATGCCCGAGGCAGGATTCGAACCTGCGACCGTAGCGGTCGCGCGGTTCCAGACTGAAGCGCCTAGAACCGCTCCGCCACTTCGGCCGTCAAGGGGCAGATAAATTAAGTATAAATGGAAGGAGGCAATCCAAACGGCTAGTAACCTTCTATAGAATAATTTAATGTCACTGAGGTGACACATATTATGCGAGCCGAAATGCAGAGTTTCACTGCAACAACAATTTTTTTTTATACCGTCAGCTTATGCTGAAACGATGTGGAGCAGCCGGTAGCGGCCCTGGAGACAGTACGAGGTGCATTTAAGTTCTAAAGCCTCCGAATTTTTTTCTAATTAACTAATCACCCGAAATCAATGAAACTGCCGTTACTTCTCGACGTAATCGCCCTGCAGACGTACACATTTTTCACAACGTTGACGCCATGATTCCATGGCAGCAGCGAAGGCTTCTTTAGGAATCTGTTTTGACCACTGGAAAATCGCTGAGGCAATAGCAGCACGGCTGGTGAATGTGCGGCCACAGAGAGTGTCTTTCATTGTTGCAAAAAGCCAAAAGTCACTAGGAGCCAGGTCAGGTGAGTAGGGAGCATGTGGAATCACTTCAATGTTGTTATCACGAAGAAACTGTTGCGTAACGTTAGCTCGATGTGCGGGTGCGTTGTCTTGGTGAAACAGCACACGCGCAGCCCTTCCCGGACGTTTTTGTTGCAGTGCAGGAAGGAATTTGTTCTTCAAAACATTTTCGTAGGATGCACCTGTTACCGTAGTGCCCTTTGGAACGCATTGGGTAAGGATTACGCCCTCGCTGTCCCAGAACATGGACACCATCATTTTTTCAGCACTGGCGGTTACCCGAAATTCTTTTGGTGGCGATGAATCTGTGTGCTTCCATTGAGCTGACTGGTGCTTTGTTTCTGGATTGAAAAATGGCATCCACGTCTCATCAATTGTCACAACCGACGAAAAGATAGTCCCATTCATGCTGTCGTTGCGCGTCAACATTGCTTGGCAACATGCCACACGAGCAGCCATGTGGTCGTCCGTCAGCATTCGTGGCATCCACCTGGATGACACTTTTCGCATTTTCAGGTCGTCATGCAGGATTGTGTGCACAGAACCCACAGAAATGCCAACTCTGGAGGCGATCTGTTCAACAGTCATTCGGCGATCCTCCAAAACAATTCTCTCCACTTTCTCGATCATGTCGTCAGACCGGCTTGTGCGAGCCCGAGGTTGTTTCGGTTTGTTGTCACACGATGTTCTGCCTTCATTAAACTGTCGCACCGACGAACGCACTTTCGACACATCCATAACTCCATCACCACATGTCTCCTTCAACTGTCGATGAATTTCAGTTGGTTTCACACCCACGCAAATTCAGAAAACGAATAATTGGACGCTGTTCAAGTAAGGAAAACGTCGCCATTTTAAATATTTAAAACAGTTCTCATTCTCGCCGCTGGCGGTAAAATTCCATCTGCTGTACGATGCTGCCATCTCTGGGATGTATTGACAATGAACGCGGCCTCATTTTAAAACAATGCGCATGTTTCTATCTCTTTCCAGTACGGAGAAAAAAATCGGAGGCCTTAGAACTTGAATGCACTTCGTAGCAGCCGCATAGTTCGGTCCAAAGCATAGCTGCACAGGTTTATTGCAGAGTCCTTTATACTGTCGTTAATAAATCACTGGAAACGGTAATAAACGAAAAATATCCAGCTGCTATCAGCAGAGACTACCTAAACTGAAATGACCACAAAACTAGGTTCAAGAATAGCAGATACTAAGCTGACTCATTGGAAGAATCGTCAGGAAATGTTGCTTATAAAATACTTGTTCGACTGATTCTAAATCATTGGCCGCCAGTCTGGCTCACTTACCAAGTACGAGTAAGAGAGGAGTTCGAAAGAAAAGCAGCGCGATCTTCACAGGTTTGTGTAGTAAACACGAGAGTTTTATGGGAATGCACATCAAACTCCAGTGGAAGACGTTAAAAAGAGTGGCGTTTTCCGTCACTGTGTGTATTACTGTTGAAATTCCGAGAGGGTACTTTCAAGATACGTCAGGCTGCATCTATATTCCTCTCACATACATCTCGCGAAGCGAACAATTCCGAGAAAACGGAGTGCATGTGGAGGTTTAGTAAGTTCAGATTAACAATCTAAACCGCAATTTCTTTTCTTTCTATTGGTGGTGTCGGTTTCGGTTGTAAAACATCTCACCTATCTTTTGTTCTTTTCCCTGGTCTTATCACTTGTCTTCTCAGAATCGACATGTAATTCTGAATTTGGCAATGTTAGTAGTACAGGGTCCTGATTCCCTTCCCGTTGCCATCCCCTCCCCCTTTCCCCTTTCCTCTCTGAGACGGAATTTATGTATGCATTGTGTCTGGCTGCGTCTAGAGTTAACCTATGGGAGTGTGTGGGAACATTTTTCGAGATGTTTGCGAATCGTGTAATTATTCGGAATGTGGGAACCAGCCCGGTATTGACTCGACCAGATGTGGGAAACCGCTTCAAAACCAATTCCAGGCTGGCCGGCACACCTGCCCACGTCATTAATCAGCAGGACGGATTCTATCCGTCTCTCCGAATCCAGGAAGTGGCGTGCAACAACATGCGGCTATTCAGATGGATCAAATTCTGAAAATATAACGACACAACATAGATGATAATATTGGATGACATATTATTTGAAACATTTAGCTCTAGCCATAAAACAACCTTAGTAGAAAAAAAAGCAGATTATACAGGGTGACAATTATTGAACTAGATGAAATAAAATCGTCATAACTGCTCAACTGTTTGTGTTAGGACGTTCAGACTGCACGGTAGGCCGCGGGGCATGATGGGAATTAGTATAGTTTGGTTTAGCGATGAAGCCGACCTTCATTTGGATGGGTTCGTCAGTAATGATTTGGGGGAATGAGAATCCGCATTTCGCGACCGAGAAGTATCTTCATCCTCAACGCGTGACTGTATGTTGTGTAATGCCCAGTCACGGAATAATCGGTGCGACATTAGTTGATTGCACGGTGACTACCGGACGTTACGTGAAGGTTTTGCAAGATGCTCTCATCCCCATTACCCAAAGTGACACTGATTTCGGCAAGATGTGGTTCACGCAAGACGGAGCTCGACCCCATCGAAGCAGGAGAGTGATGTCCTGGAGGAGCACTTTGGGGACTGCATTCTGATTCTGGGGTAACCAGAGGCCCCTGGCATGGGCCGCAATTGACCGCCGTATTCACCGGATCTGAACAATTGCGACTCCTTTTGGTGGGGTTATATTAAAGACAAGGTGTACAGTAACAACCCCAAACCATTACTGAGTTGAAAACAGCTACTGAGGAGATCATCGAATGCATCGATGTTCCGGCACATCAGCGGGTCATGCAGAATTTCGTTACTCGTCTGCGCCACATCATTGCTAGTGATGGCAGCCATATCGAACATGTCATAATTTAAATCCGAATATCTCTAGTGACGTCTACATGTTGAATAAAGTGTGTGCACGCCGTAATTTGTAACAAGTTTAGGTTTTTTTCATATAGTTCAATAATTGTTGCCCTGTATGAGCTGTTGACGCTCGGAGACACTGTGTAGTAGCCTTCCAAAGGGTATCCGACATCAACTGCTGCCTAGCCGGCGAGGGGTAGGGGCCATAAAAGCGAGACTGCGCTCGTCGTTCTCCACGTGAGAGAGAAACATCGTTTCTATTGTATTCTATATGAAAGAAGGTTGTACAAATGGAAGAAGCCTGGAGGTACTGGAAGGTCTCAGATAGATATATAATGGTAAGACTGAGATTCAGGAACAAAGTTTTAAATTGTAAGACATTTCCAGGGGAAGATGTGGACTCTGACCACAATCTATTGGTTATGAACTGTAGATTAAAACTGAAGAAACTGCAAAAAGGTGGGAGTTTGAGGAGATGGGACATGGAAAAACTGAAAAAACCAGAGGTTGTAGAGAGCTTCAGGGAGAGCATTAGGGAACGATTGACAAGAGTGGGGGAAAGAAATACAGCAGAAGAAGAATGGGTAGCTCTGAGAGGTGAAATAGTGAAGGTAGCAGAGGATCAAGTAGGTAAAAAGAAGAGAGTTAATAGAAATCCTTAGGTAACAGAAGAGATATTGAATTTAATTGATGAAAGGAGAAAATACATAAAAGCAGTAAATGAAGCAGGCAAAAAGGAATACAAACGTCACAAAAATGAGATCGACAGGAAGTACAAAATGGCTAAGCAGGGATGGCTACAGGACAAATGTAAGGCTGTAGAGGCCTAGGAGTAAGAAAGATACTGCTTGCAGGAAAATTAAAGAGACCTTTGGAGAAAAGAGAGCCACTTGTATGAATATCAAGAGCTCAGATGGAAACCCAGTTCTAAGCAAAGAAGGGAAAGCAGAAAGGTGGAAGGAGTATATGGAGGGTCTATACAAGGGCGATGTACTTGAGGACAATATTATGGAAATAGAAGGGGATGTAGATGAAGATGAAATGGGAGATACGATACTGCGTGAAGAGTTTGACAGAGCACTGAAAGACCTGAGTCGAAACAAGGCCCCGGGAGTAGACAACATTCCATTAGAACTACTGACAGCCTTGGGAGAGCCAGTCTAGCAAAACTGTACCATCTAGTGAGCAAGATGTATGAGATAGGCGAAATACACTCAGACTTCAGGAAGAATAAAATAATTCCAATCCCAAAGATAGCAGGTGTTGACAAATGTGAAAATTACCGAACTATCAGTTTAATAAGCTACGGCTGCAAAGTACTAACACCAATTCTTTATAGACGAACGGAAAAACTGGTAGAAGCGGACCTCGGGGAAGATTGGTTTGGATTCCGTAGAAATATTGGGACACGTGAGGCAATACTGACCCTACGACTTATCTTAGAAAATAGATTAAGGAAAGGCAAACCTACGTTTCTAGCATAAACCAGATGGCAGTTATAAGATTAGACAGTCATGAAAGGCAAGCAGTGGTTGGGAAGGGAGTGAGCCGGGGTTGTAGCCTATCCCTGATGTTGTTCAATCTGTATATTTTGCAAGCAGTAAAGGAAACAAAAGAAAAATTCGGAGTAGGAATTAAAATCCATGAAGAAGAAATAAAAACTTTGAGGTTCGCCGATGACATTGTAATTCTGTCAGACAGCAAAGGACGTGAAAGAGCAGCTGAACGGAATGGACAGTGTCTTGAAAGGAGGACATAAGGTGAACATCAACAAAAGCAAATCGAGGATAATGGAACGTAGTCGAATTTAATCAGGTGATGCTCAGGGAATTAGATTAGGAAATGAGACGCCTAAAGTAGTGAGTTTTGCTATTTGGGGAGAAAAATAACTGATGACGGTCGAAGTAGAGAGGATATAAAATGTAGACTGGCAATGTCAAGGAGAGCGTTTCTGAAGAAGGGAAATTTGTTTACATCGAGTATGGATTTAAGTGCCAGGAAGTCGTTTCTGAAGGTATTTGTATGGACTGTAGCCATGTGTGGAAGTGAAAAGTGGACGATAAATAGTTTAGACAAGAAGAGAATAGAAGCTTTCGAAATGTGGTGCTACAGAATAATGCTGAAGATTAGATGGGTAGATCACATAACTAATGAGGAGGTATTGAAAAGAATTGAAGAGAAGAGGAGTTTGTGGCAAAGCTTGACTAGAAGAAGGGATCGGTTGGTAGGACATGTTCTGAGGCATCAAGGGATCACCAATTTAGTACTGGAGGGCAGCGTGGGGGGGAAAAATCATAGAGAGAGACCATGAGATGAATACAGTAAACAGATTCAGAAGGATGTAGGTTGCAGTAGTTACTGGGAGATGAAGAAGCTTGCACAGGGTAGAGAAGAACGGAGAGCCGCATCAAACCAGCCTCTATTCTGAGACCACAACAACAACAACAACAACAACATGAAGACCTGAAAGAATGTTGATTGCAATTTTCTGTTTTGTGTTAGTGTTTGCAACTTCTCAAAAAAGATGAAAGGAATAGCCAGATTGCTTAGAGAACGCCATCTGTCGAGCGCCTGAGCGAATTATTGGCTTGTGTTTATGTTGACAAGATAATGTTCACAGAAAAATGTGTACAACATTGCAGTGCCAGTGTTATTATGAAGAACGATGCATGGTTCTTAACGACACAGGCACTGCAATTCGTATTTATCGGCCGACACCAGGCGGCGACTTTTAATTAAAACGTCCTCCCCTGTACTAGTATTAAATATTGTTGTACAAGTAAAGGTTGCGACGCAGAAGCGACGAAGTGTGGAAGTTTGGGTCCGGCTTTGAGTCTGCACGAGCAGACTACTCACGTGCAGTGAGGGATCGGGGTTCGAATCATCGTCATTTCCTTATACAATTAATGGTTGTTTGTATTCGCAACTGCGAACACATTTCATGTATTTCATAACGGCTGTAGTCGCCACAATGCCTGTTCCTTCGTACGAACAAGCATTTCCGAAGGTACACTGCATCGTTTACTTTAACACGGGCACCGCAATATCGTATTTATCCGCAATACCAGGCAGCGACTTTCAACGAAAATGTCCTCCCCTATACGGGAATTACATAATGTGTGTACAAATACAGGTTGTGACGCATGAGAGGCGACGTAAGGGAGTTTGTATTTGGCCGTGAGTCGTTCTTGGACAGCCAAAGCGGTGAACAAGACCGCTCGCTTAAAGCTGGAAATCCTGGTTCGAATCCCGATTCGGGACAAATTTCCATTATCGCCATTTCCTTATATAGCTGATGCTTGGTCGTATTCGCAGCTGCGAATACACTGCATGTATATATGTGTCTTTCTGCTTTGGCAAGCACAACGTGAAGCGGAATGCCAGCAGTTGCGCCATGTTGGCTGACCAACCAGCGAAGGCCGTGCGCCTCAGATGGCTGACTTGAATCGCTGTGACGCCCGCTCGAGCTCTGCTTAGCATAGCTTTTTGTTTTTTTATTTATCAATCTCCTTCAGCATATCTTAGCCTAAGCAGAAAGAAATGTTCTCCTGTGGAGGTTGTAATGACAACGTCAAAACATGGTTAACGGTTCAAGCATACAACAAATGGCGTCGTATTAGCATTCGTCCATTCTGAATACTTAGCGACGCAAAAAAGATTGTGAACAAGATCCTTTTAAGGTCTTCATACACAGTATGATGGTTCTTTACATTCTGCACGTGTTATTTGCAACTCTTAAGAGTTTTATATACAGATCACGCGTACCTTATGGTAGAACACAGCAGCCCTGAACACCTCCTCATGCGATCTGCGTAAAAGGTAATTTAGATATTTTTATTATGTTTATTGTATTGTTCTGACTAAATATTGCTGCTAGTAACGACAAGGAAGGCCTGGGCAAAAGGGGATTGAACATTATACATTAACTCACATTTGAACTACAATTTATTAAGATTACTAAATTCCATATAACTCACCAATTCAGCAAACTTACAAAGGATGGTCCTCAAAACCAAAGGGTGTAGTTACCAATTCGCAGATTGACAGCACTGCATAACAAATACTTACATATGGCGCAATTTACCAATATGCTTCACAACAGCGAGCATTTGACGTAAAATTACATAATCTTAGAGGTGTATGCCTTTAAATAAAACCAACAACACTTAAAACCTATCAGCAGTTCGTGAACTAATTTACATAAACTCACAATAACAGCCAGCTTAACCTTAATTGTGCATACGCAGTGACATTTAAATAAATTTAAAGAATGTTTTAAGCGAAGATACATACAACAACTCTAAAAGAAATTTGAACGTGAAGCTTTTACAAAATACCTTAAGCAATCTCCTGGTTTGCAGCTGGTTTGCACCGGGTGGTAGAACACGGTAAAGTAGGCCAAATCAACTGGCTCTAAAACGTACACAAAGCTATTATTCCAAACACACTAAATTAACACACGGAGTATAGCGTGGCAACGAATAGTTGGGGACCAGATTTAGGGATTAGTGCTTCTTCTTCCTTTAGTACCACCCTATTTTACAGTATCGGTATCCAATTCTCACAGAAGTCCGCTCAGCCAACGAACATTACCCAAGTTGGCGCTGCTTGCAAGACACTCAGCTGGGATAAAGTGTCGTAATTACAGACATAACAGCGCTGCTCCACAGCTAAATACAATATGTGATCAAAAGTATCCGGACATCCCCAAAAACATACGTTTTTCATATTAGGTGCATTGTGCTGCCACCTACTGCCAGGTATTCCATTTCAGCGACCTCAGTAGTCATTAGACATCGTGAGAGAGCAGAATGGGGCGCTCCGCGGAACTCACGGACTTCGAACGTGGTCACGTGATTGAGTGTCGCTTGCGTCATACGTCTGTACGTGACATTTCCACGCACTTAAACATCCCTAGGTCCACTGCTTCCGATGTGATAGTGAAGTGAAAACGTGAAGGGACACGTACAGCACAAAAGCGTACAGGCCGACCTCGTCTGCTGATTGACAGAGACCGCCGACGGATGAAGAGGGTCGTTATGTGTAATAGGCAGACATCTATACAGATAATCACACAGGAATTCCAAACTGCATCAGGATCCACAGCAAGTACTATGACAGTTAGGCGGGAAGTGGGAAAACTTGGATTTCACGGCCGAGCGGATGCCCATAAGCCACACATCACGCCGGTAAATGCCAAACGACCCCTCGCTTGGTATAAGGAGTGTAAACATTGGACGACTGAACAGTGGAAAAACGTTGTGTGGAGTGACGAATCACGGTATGCAATGTGGCGATCCGATGGCAGGATGTGGATATGGCGAATGCCCAGTCAACGTCATCTGCCAACATGTGTAGAGCTGCAATTAAGAGACGTGTCGATGTCGGTCGGTGAGGCCTGGCACGAAGTCGGCTGTAGGACTCAGATCAGGACTCTGTGCAGGCCTGTCCATTACAGGGATGTTATTGTCGTGTAACCACTCCACCACAGGCCGTGCAGTATGACCAGGTGATCGATCGTGTTGAAAGATGCGATCGCCATCCCCGAATTGCTCTTAAACAGTGGGAAGTAAGAATGTGCTTAAAACATAAATGTAAGCCTGTGCTGTGATAGGGCCACGCAAACCAACAAGGAGTGCAAGCCACCTCCATCAGAAACACGACCACACCATAACGCCTCCGTCTCCGGACGAAAAACAACTATTTACAGCAGGTATCCATGACACAACAGTAGTAATTAACGTGCATCCCGCTATTAATTTTCAGGTACACTTTCAGTGCACAGGCTCGGTTTCTGCATAAAAAACAAATGTATATTATGACTTTTAAGAAACTTAGTTACAAAATAATCAGAAGGGTATATTAAATAAGCTATTCACCTGTCATTTTTTTTTCCTTTTTTTACAGAAGAAAAATCAGCATATTCTACTCTATTTTGTCCATCAGTCATTAATAATGCATCAATATGATTAACAAAATGTCTATTGAGAACGAATTTTCTCATTTGTGTTTTTATGGTTGACAGGTATCAGCATCTTGCATATTAGCAGAATGAAAGTAATCACATCATCAATAAAATGCAACCACAGTATACAGGATTTTAAATAATACGTGGTAAACCATTGGGGAATAGCTAGAGCAAATGAAAAGAAGCAAAGAAATTCATGTATACAAAGTAAATTTTTTTTTCATAGTTCACACACTCTTTAGTTGTTACATGTTTGTTTCGTTCCTGTCTTTTTGTTTTTAAGTTTTGTAAACAAAACATCAACAACAGATTAACATGAACTTACAGCTGGCATAATTCAGAAGAGATTAATTGGATCTTCCATTTTCCATGGAACACTGACTATAGAATCATACAGTAAATGTTTAATGGAATATTTCAGTATTATGCTGTAAGACGTTCCACTACTCTTACATCAGAATATGTTCATGCACGATGGGGCTCCACTTTAATTTAAACCACTGTTCCCCAAATCAATAGACAGGTCGTGGGGCTGCAAGATCTTGGCCTGGCTGACCTCCTGGTCTCTATCCATTGGATTTTTTGTGTTACTTAAAAGACAGTGTTTCAAGACCTACTTCAGATGTTTAAATTCTTCGTTAAGGTATTCAAGAAAGATGCCAGCAGATACATCAGACACCCAGAATATGGTAGCGAATAAGCAGCCCATGATTTAGCATTTAGAAACTTGTGTTAGAGCTAAAAGGTAGACAATTTTATCATTTCATTTAGCTATCAGACAACATTTGCAAATAAAAAAACACCTGCAGAACCAAGCTGGAAATGTGAAAAGAAAAACGTGTGTGTGTGTGTGTCCTCTATGCATTCCTCAGAGGTTGAGGAGTTTCTTACATATAAGTTAAGACCATTTATACATGCATGAAAATAATAAATTCAGAGATTTGAAAAGAAAATAAAAGGGAGCACAGCTATGTTTGTGGCAAACAGTTGACAGACCTAATTGCATAAACACCTTAGCATCTGAAATATCGATATACTCATTTAGCATTATTGTAATTTATCTGAATCATTAATATGTGCCAGTGAATATTCTGCATTGTAAACAACCCGACAGACTAAATATATTCTACAAAATTGAAGTTTGTCGAAGATTCCTGCTCCGAGTCATGTTGTTCACATGCAGACAGCTTCCATGTCACAGATTTGAAATAAATTACAGTATGAAGCTGATTTTAAAAAAAGTGGTACAAAAATTTTTTTAAAAAATTTGCAATATGAAGGAAATTTACCAAAAGCATCAGTTCGTTTAGCATCCCCAAAAACCCAGCCAGCACAACACGTGACTATAATTACAGTTCATACTCAAATTTAAAAACCCCTTTAAAAAAACAATACATGAAATAGGTCATGTTTATCAAACGGGCAATGACCCCAGGCCGCCCTGGGCAAAGGTGACTTAAATGCCGGAAGCAGCAGACCAGCCGTCCAAACAACACCTAAACTTCGGGGCCCAGCTCGGAGTCACTTCCTACTAGACGACATGTCACAGCTCCTGTGCACCGAAGCGGAACGTGGCGCCGCACCCACGCACCCGAACTCGCAGAAACTGGAACACAAACAGACCACAGAAGACACGGCAAACACCAACCAAACATCAATCAATATACTTTAAGAAATCGATAAACAAACTACACACACCAATTACTGTTGAGCGAGTGCTTTCAATAGATGCACGTATATAAGGAAGTACATATAAATGAGTGGCTTTACAAGAAACAATTTTTACTAATAACAGAATAACTGGTTGCAACTTTTTTTTCTTTTACAGCAATATACCAGGCACGTCGCTTGATGGAAATAAACCCAAAATCACACGCACGCCTTCGTGCTAATCTGCCTCTTAATAGTCATCCAACCAGCGGATTTTAAAGCAAATAGTAACTGCTGGTCTGCATACAGTAACACAGACTCTTGCCGGCTGCTCTTACTTCGACAACACGTACATTAGAACCAACCGACCAACAAGTTCACTCGCTGCAACGCAAATCGTTTGACGAAACGAAGGCACCAAAACCACTTACACGTACGATGGAGAGCGTTGTTCGAGATGGTCTCGAGGGATGGGTCTCTCCGAGAAAATAGGCCCCAAGGCAATGCGACGAGCAGCGCCCGAAGTCGACATCAGACATGTCCAGCACTAACTCGCGACCGTCTTGCGAGGCAGACCGGCCGCGCCACTGCTGCCCGAGCCCGCGTGTTTACTCCGCCATCCCCTCAAGCACGTCTTGGCGCCCCGTAGCAAGTCCGACGACCAACTCCCCTACCGCAAATACCTGCCGGCATATCACAACAGGGGCAAAGATCGTAGTACTGTCGGGTAATCGATAGTACTGCCAAAGAGCTGGTGTGCCAGAACAGGCGCACCGCGGCTCATTCAGTAGACGCGTTTTCAGTAACAGGGAACATTTTCGATAACAGTCAGCCAGTGCATGTGATTGTTTCATGACAAAGCCGACCTGACTGTTATTATTGATAACAGTCCTTTACGTCAGTCTCATTACAGATAGACAAATGCAGTTTACATTAATTGGTATTGCATACATTAAAAATATTTTACATATTAAGCGTTCGTTTTCAAAAGTATGGTAGCTAGCGCTATTCTCCTGTAGATCATAGTACATGGGTGACGTGACTCTTCAAGCTTTGCCAGCGGATATGTTGTAAATAGTCTTCACAGGTTGCAGCCAATATCCTAGTCACCAACAGTGTTCAACCACCTGAATATGGCGGACAGTTGCTCCGAGGAATGTTATGGAATTTGCGCAATGTCATGGCGACAAACCCGTGAAGATTATTTACTAAATGGGCGACACTGTAACCGGAATTTAAAAGTCACACAGTTCCTAAGTAAAATGTAAGAGTTGCATATTTTCATTCAGTTACAGTAGTAGAATTATATTTAAATGTTTCACCTGTCGACCTTTCTGCTTGGGATAAGATCTTTTGGTAATTTTTTTTTTTTTTTTTTACCCCACACTAGATGAAAAGTCTCTGTTCTGCAACTGCATTTACAATGAAAGATTATTGATGCACTTTGGTCTTTTGCTTATATTTCTATGCATTATTAATAACATAAGAGTTTGTGCATTGTATAGCACTCTGTGGTTTTGTAATTAATTGTGTATAGTAGTTATTTGCTGATTGTGTAAGACTATTTGTTATTTTAATTCGTTGTTGTCAACATTTGTGTTAACATGTCAAGAATACGAGATCCAAATCACGTGTTAGAGTTTTAGGGGAAGCTGCTCCTAATGAGGTATAAGATGTAGAAAAGATGAGTGGACGAAGGCTCTCTCAGATTTGTGAGTCGGGTTAGGTACGTGCGATAACGACAGGTGGACGTGATCAGAGTAGTCACTTTTCGGTAATTAGAGGTGAACATGAGAACGCTGCAGGAGATTTCATACACGACGATAATTCTGTAGGGTGTAACCTGTCACAACACTCTAGTTCAGTGATTGAAGATTCTGATCTTGCATGTAAGACATCAGTGCAAACTGACAGCTTCTTCATCTATTAGTAGTAATGTAGGACTTGGCATGAAGGGTCCTTCAGAAATTATACAGACTAATGTGGCCCCTTGCTCTCTGCATAGTAATACTATGGCTAGGAACGTGGTACCAAGAATCCTGGACGTGTTGAAAGAACTCTGGGAACAGATGAAGGAAAATAGTAAAAGAGGAAAATAATAAAAGACAGCAAGAGTATTTCAAAATCCAGGCAGAAAATACTGCTAAGAGGTTAGAAGAGGGTACTGCTAGGAGGCTAGAAGAAAATAAGGAAAAACTACAAGATCAACTTTTGGTGAAATTTAATAAGTTATGAAGCAGACTAGAAAAGAAGTGCATGAAGATGTCAACTCTGAGATAAATAAAATAGAGTCTGCACTTCAGCACACAGATATGGCTCAAATTTTGCACCTGAAATAACAAGGAAATCAGCGTGATACGCATACATAAGAATTAGAAACGTTCAAACTACAAACAGAAACTGTGTCTGCAAAGATTAATCAGAATTTCACAACAGTTACAAAACAAATAAAGGAACTGGCTGCAAGTATGACACAATTGCAGACTAATTCTAATATAAATTCTGATTACATTTAGCCAGTTCCTTCTACTGATTCTGTAGACAATCAGTCAGAATCATAAACAAGAGATTAAGAAAATACATGAACTGATTTCTCATATTCAAAAAAGAAAATCAGTTGGGCAGGCCATGATAACATGGGAGACAGTTTTGCTTTGGGACATTTTGATTAGAAAGCGAAGTTAGGGCATGTAGGACAGCTCATGCATGAACACAATACTTTTTAAGACAAGACAGCTGGGATGCAACTTGTGGTGTGAGAGAAAATTCAGGCACAGATAAGAATGACGGATTTGACTAGAAGCATTTTATCATTGTTAGGATGTTTAAAAATTTTCGGAATGTCAGTAAAAGATTCACTGAAGGGAGTGGCTACAACAGTTTGATTATTCGCTTCCACCTACAAGGCCAACTGGTCACAAATCAGAGTTAATGTGTAGTAATTTCAAAAGAGAACCAGTCAGAAGAATGTGTTCATTAGCCCGATTATGACAAACTTACGGTTATTTCTGTCATGTATTATTATGAGCTTATTGGTCAGAAACGACACAAGATAACATTAACCACAGAGTTATTAATCTTCGTATATCCATAAATAAAACGGACGACTTGGGACGTCAGCTGGTACAATATATGTTAAAAATGATGTAGTTCCTCCAGCTGTATTAACGTATTGGTTTTATTGGCAACTAGTTTCGATGTTGTTACAACATCATCTTCAGGCCCATACTTGTTGAAAGTAACCGTATGTGACTACTAGTGTTAGACACATTCGGTTGCTGTCAACAAGAATGGGCCTGAAGATGATGTTGTAACAACATCGAAACTAGTTGCCAATAAAACCAACACCTTAATACAGCTGGAGGAATTACGTCACTTTGAACACACATAATTATTATGTTGAAGAACTTTGAACAGTCTGATTCCTCAAATGTGGGACTTGGTTTTGAGTACATGGTGCGTAAGAAAAGCTATGCATCATCTCGGTTCCCAGAGTTCCGGAACCCGTACACAAAACTGGAATAGAGATCAGCATAAACATCATTTCTGCCCTTTTCATTGCTCATGAAAACCACACATTGCATGTTGTACCACCATACAGCGAGAACTTCAGAGGTGGTGGTCTAGATTGCTATACACACCGGTACCTCTAATACCCAGTAGCACGTTCTCTTGCATTGATGCTTGCCTGTATTTGTTGAGGCATACTATCCACAAGTTCATCAAGGCACTGTTGGTCCAGATTGTACCACTCCTAAACGACGATTCGGCGTAGATCCCTCAGAGTGGTTGGTGGATCACGTCATCCATGAACAGCCCTTTTCAATCTATCCCAGGCATGTTCCGTAGGGTTCATGTCTCGAGGACAAGCTGACCACTCTATTCGAGAGATGTCGTTATTCTGAAAGAAGTCATTCACGAGATGTGCACTATGGGGGCGTCCATGAAGACGAAAGCCCCACCAAATGCTGCCGATATGGTTGTACTATCGGTCGGAGGATGGCATTCACGTGTCGTACAGCCGTTACGGCGCCTTCCATGACGTCCAGCGGCGTACGTCGGTCTCACATAATGCCACCCAAAACAGCAGGGAAACTCCACCCTGCTGCACTCGCTGGACAGTGTGTCTGAGGCGTTCAGCCTGACCGGGTTGCCTCCAAACACGTCTCCGACGATTGTCTGGTTGAAGGCATATGCGACACTCTTCGGTGAAGAGAACGTGATGCCAATCCTGAGCGGTCCATTCGGGATGCTGTTGGGTTCATCTGTACCGCATTGCACGGTGTAGTGGTTGCAAAGATGGACCTCGCCATGGACTTCGGAACTGAAGTTGCGCATGTCGCAGCCTATTGGGCACAGTTTGAGTCGTAACAGGACGTCCTGTGGCTGCACGAAAAGCATTATTCAACATGGCGACGATGCTGTCAGGGTTCCTCCGAACCATAATCCGTAGGCAGCGGTCATCCACTGCAGTAGTAGCCCTTGAGTGGCCTGAACGAGTCATATCGTCGACAGTTCCTGTCTCTCTGTATCTCCTCCGTGTCCGAACATCACTTCACTCCGAGACGCGTGGACACCTCCCTTATTGAGAGCCCTTCCTGGCACGGAGTAACAATGCGGACGCGATCGAACCGCGGTATTGACCGTCTAGGCATGGTTGAACTACAGACAACACGAGCCATGTACCTCCTTCCTGATGGAATGACTGGAACTGATCTTCTGTCTGACCCCCTCCGTCTAATAGGCGCTGCTTATGCATGATTCTTTACATGTTTGGGCGGGTTTAGTGACATCTCTGAACAGCGTGTGTGAAATCTTGTGGGACTTAACTGCTAAGGTCATCAGCCCCTAAGCTTACACACTACTTAACCTAAATTATCCTAAGGACAAACACACACACCCATGCCCGAGGTAGGACTCGAACCTCCACCGGGACCAGCCGCACAGTCCATGACTGCAGCGCCTGAGACCGCTCGGCTAATCCCGCGCGGCTCTTTGAACGGTCAAAGGGATTGTGTCTCTGATGCAATATCCACAGTCAACGTCTATCTCCCGGAGTTCTGGGAACTGGGGTGATACAAAACTTTTTTTTATGTGTGTACATTATTATGGCGGGTTGTTCTAAGGATGGTAGAGAACCATTCCATGGTTCGTTACAAGAACTTGAATTTGAAAACGACGATAAGCCATCGCGTAAATAAAGCAATGACAATCACAGACAGAACAACCACTCACAGCGAGATCAGCTGCACCACTGGAATTCGATATCTCAGTTTTAATACCAATTTGGAAAAAAAAGTAGACATGCAGTGAGACACCAGCTATACCTTGCCACTAAATGTCATTCCAGAGATAGTTTTTACAGAGGCAAAAATAGAGAATTCATCCCTGGAAACAAAGAAGTTACGGAAACGAAAAACAATTTGACCATAGTAATTGTGATGAAAGATTCAATCAAAATTGGCGAAATCAGTGAAATCTTAGGCCACAGGGTAACCTGAAATTATTGAGGTCAGGCCACCATTTCCACGTAATAACCTGAGAAAAGATGGTGCTTCACAACAACTATATGAAGAGCAGCTAACCAGCAATATATTTTCCGACGCAGAAAACATCCCAACCAACACAATAAATATAGTGCATTTGCAAAACATTGGAGACACTCTGCTAGAGAAGAATGAGAGTAGTCAAAAAATTCCTTCTGCCTTGGGTGAGACTCCTAAGTCATAGATGGCAGGTACTCAGCCTGTGCATTGGTTTCAGAAAGATATTCATGGAATTTGACTAATGATGAATTGAGACATGTATGCAATGTTAATTGAAGCTGAAATAATGTTAGAACAGAGAGGAAGATATCAGATTTAGAAGCTGAGTTAAGGGAAGGCATTGCCAGATTGACATGAAGGATTAGTATGTTGGGTAAGCATATCACTATGTAATGAAATTTTCACTCTGCAGCGGAGTATGCCCTGAATGGAACTTCTTGACAGATTAAAACTGTGTGCCGGACTGTGACACAAACTCAGGACCTTTGCCTTTTGCAAGTAATTGCTCTTCCGACTGAGCTACCCAAGCACGACTGGCAACCTATCCTCACAGCTTTACTTCCGCCAGTACTTCATGTCCTATCTTCCATACTTCACAGAAGATGTCCTACGAACCTTGCAAGACTAGCAAGGAAGGAGTGCTGAGTAATCGAAATTAAGATGAGACTAATAAAGCATAGGTGACTGAAGAGTGTAATGAAGAGATTAAAGAAACTGATAGACCAAGATATGCATAGTTTATAATGAGGACACTGAGCATAGTCATCAGCTAATGATCACAAGCAAATTAGGAATTTCACATGTTGGAAGTGAAAAGTTTGATACAGTAATGACCCATAACGTGGTACACAATGAGAGGAGTGAGAATAGTTGTCAGGTAATGGAGGCCATTACTCCAGTAGTAACTCAAAATGTTAAAGCAATAGTAAATCAAAATGCAGTGGACATTGAAATAAGTAATGAGGAAACAAGTGCCTTAGCTATTGCCTTGATATATCTATAAACATCTATTAGTTTTGTGTTGATGTCTTCAATTTTCTAATTGACATATAGCGGATATTGCTGTATTCTAGCATTCAGTGCTTCACAATGTCCAGCCAACGCCTTGATAAGACTTTCTAGTTCCCTTAATTTAGCATTGATTGTATCGATTTTTCCATCAATGTGTAGACGCATGCACTATGCTTTAAATTAAGATTGTCCTGTTTGAAACTGGTCCTATATCTGGCTCAAATAAAATATGTTGACGTCCATAAGGCAACCAAAAAAGAAATATCTCCCGATCTAATCCTGATATTCCACTGCAATGTCATCAAATTTGTGTACACTTCTTAGCTTCACTGTTCCTGGCGATGGAATATCACTGCATTCGATAAACGTTTGGCATGATACTCTTTCAATACCATGAAATTCTCCTACACAAGTTGATATTTTAGTTGAAACAAAGTTTTTGAAAAAAATATATACAATACGAAGCAGACTCCCTTATGACGCGTTAAAAGTGTTAGAAAATGTTAATCTTCCCACAGTCAGAAGGCCCAATATCAATTACATACGTTATTGGGAAGTAATGAGCCATTCTTCATCACCTTAATCCAGTTTGGTGAAGCTGTTTCGCTCAATCAGTCATGGTGATACCTATATATTTACACTGGAATGCAGGGGTTTCATAGGGAAATAAAACACATATGGTTCTTAAACTATACAAACTATTCCATGTAGCTAGGTGTATAAAAAATGTAAATAAGATCATAGTTCTGTGACGACATCTGGTAAAGTTGAATCACACATACACACCTCCACTGATGCCAGCAAACATCGTGAGCAATGCTATGGTTTCTTCTGATGGGCAGAGAGTTTGGTAAACTAACTCCACTATATTACTCCACATTGTCTAGATTCGATGGTGGTACGGTTGCCAACTTAGATGATACTCTAGCTCGTGTTGTAATCCACAGTTGGCATATATTAAACATGTAAATGTCTGCTCCTCTAGATGTATACACTCTCTGTTGTTACTTATTTTCACTGTTCCAGGAAGTCCCATATAGAGGCTGTATGTACACTCCTGGAAATGGAAAAAAGAACACATTGACACCGGTGTGTCAGACCCACCATACTTGCTCCGGACACTGCGAGAGGGCTGTACAAGCAATGATCACACGCACGGCACAGCGGACACACCAGGAACCGCGGTGTTGGCCGTCGAACGGCGCTAGCTGCGCAGCATTTGTGCACCGCCGCCGTCAGTGTCAGCCAGTTTGCCGTGGCATACGGAGCTCCATCGCAGTCTTTAACACTGGTAGCATGCCGCGACAGCGTGGACGTGAACCGTATGTGCAGTTGACGGACTTTGAGCGAGGGCGTATAGTGGGCATGCGGGAGGCCGGGTGGACGTACCGCCGAATTGCTCAACACGTGGGGCGTGAGGTCTCCACAGTACATCGATGTTGTCGCCAGTGGTCGGCGGAAGGTGCACGTGCCCGTCGACCTGGGACCGGACCGCAGCGACGCACGGATGCACGCCAAGACCGTAGGATCCTACGCAGTGCCGTAGGGGACCGCACCGCCACTTCCCAGCAAATTAGGGACACTGTTGCTCCTGGGGTATCGGCGAGGACCATTCGCAACCGTCTCCATGAAGCTGGGCTACGGTCCCGCACACCGTTAGGCCGTCTTCCGCTCACGCCCCAACATCGTGCAGCCCGCCTCCAGTGGTGTCACGACAGGCGTGAATGGAGGGACGAATGGAGACGTGTCGTCTTCAGCGATGAGAGTCGCTTCTGCCTTGGTGCCAATGATGGTCGTATGCGTGTTTGGCGCCGTGCAGGTGAGCGCCACAATCAGCACTGCATACGACCGAGGCACACAGGGCCAACACCCGGTATCATGGTGTGGGGAGCGATCTCCTACACTGGCCGTACACCACTGGTGATCGTCGAGGGGACACTGAATAGTGCACGGTACATCCAAACCGTCATCGAACCCATCGTTCTACCATTCCTAGACCGGCAAGGGAACTTGCTGTTCCAACAGGACAATGCACGTCCGCATGTATCCCATGCCACCCAACGTGCTCTAGAAGGTGTAAGTCAACTACCCTGGCCAGCAAGATCTCCGGATCTGTCCCCCATTGAGCATGTTTGGGACTGGATGAAGCGTCGTCTCACGCTGTCTGCACGTCCAGCACGAACGCTGGTCCAACTGAGGCGCCAGGTGGAAATGGGATGGCAAGCCGTTCCACAGGACTACATCCAGCATCTCTACGATCGTCTCCATGGGAGAATAGCAGCCTGCATTGCTGCGAAAGGTGGATATACACTGTACTAGTGCCGACATTGTGCATGCTCTGTTGCCTGTGTCTATGTGCCTGTGGTTCTGTCAGTGTGATCATGTGATGTATCTGACCCCAGGAATGTGTCAATAAAGTTTCCCCTTCCTGGGACAATGAATTCACGGTGTTCTTATTTCAATTTCCAGGAGTGTATAACTGACTGAGAGTGCAAGTTTCCTTAGAACTGACACATCACATGCTCTAAGTCATTCATCCATGCATAACATTACTTTAATGTCGCTAAATCGAGGGTTTTCTACAACTACTGCCAGGTAGAACTCCCAATTCGATATCATTCTAACACTGTCATGTGTACAGCAATTGGTGCTCAAACAGGAGGCATGACTGAACAGCATTACTTTCATGTCAGTGCCTACTGCTGGAATGACTTTGCCCCTGCTGTAAGGAAAAGGAATTGCAAGTTAAGAATCCTTTTTTTTCCTTTGCTCTTCGTCACTATTGAATCACTGTCTCACAGCAGGGACTGTTGATATACAACTTGACATCTTTATCCCTTGACATTTCTCTCACAAGTGGATGAACTATTTGTCGATTACTGTAAATATATCCGATGAAGAGCCAAAGAAACTGGTACACCTGCCTGATATCGTGTAGGGTCCCTGCAAGAACGTAGAAATGTCACAACACCACATGGCATGGACTCGACTGATGTCTGACGTAATGCTGGAGAGAGTTGACACCATGAATCCTGCAGGGCAGTCCATAAGTCCGTAAGAGTACGCGGAGGCGGAGATTTCTGAACAGCAGGGCGCAGGGCATCCAAGATATGCTCAATAATGTTCATGTCTGGGGAGTTTGGTGGCCAGCGGAAGTATTTAAATTGAGAAGAGTGTTCCTGAAGCCACGCCTTAGTAGTCATGGGCGTGTGGGGTGTCGCAATGTCCTGCTGGAACTGCCCAAGTCGGTCGGAATGCACAATGGACATGAATGGCTGCAGGTGATCAGACATGATGCTTCCGTATGTGTCACCTGTCGGAGTCGTATCTAGTCGTATCAGGAGTCTCATATCACTCCAACTGCACATGCCATTAGAGAGCCTCCACCAGAGTGAACTACAGACATGCAGGGTCCATGGATTCATGAGGTTGTCT
Source organism: Schistocerca serialis cubense (assembly GCF_023864345.2). Taxonomy (NCBI): domain Eukaryota; kingdom Metazoa; phylum Arthropoda; class Insecta; order Orthoptera; family Acrididae; genus Schistocerca; species Schistocerca serialis. The sequence continues at coordinate 352,422,238 of NC_064639.1, forward strand.
CCACACATCCACTCGATACAATTTGAAACGAGACTCGTCCGACCAGGCAACAAGTTTCCAGTCATAAACAGTCCAATGTCGGTGTTGACGGGCCCAGGAGAGGCGAAAAGCTTCGCGTCGTGCTGTCATTAATGGTACACGAGTGGGCTTCGGCTCCGAAAGCCCATATCGATGACGTTTCGGTGAATGGTTCGCACGCTGACATTTGTTGATGGCTCAGAATTGAAATCTGCACCAATTTGCGGAAGGGCTGCACTTCTGTCACGTTGAACGATTCTCTTCAGTCGTCGTTGGTCCCGTTTTGTAGGATCTTTTTCCGGCCGCAGCGATGACGGAGACTTGATGTTTTAGCGGATTCCTAATATTCACGGTACACTCGTGAAATGGGCGTATGGAAAAATCCCCACATCATCGCTATTTCGGAGATGCTGTGTCCCATCGCTCGTGTGCCGCACACCAAGCTCACTTAACTCTTATAACCTGTCATTGTTGCAGCAGTAACCGATCTAACAACTGCGCCAGACACTTGTCTTACATACATTTTGCCAACTGCAGCACCGTATTCTGCCTGTATACATATCTCTATTTGAATACGCATACCTATACGTTTCTCTGGCGCTTCAGTGTATGTATACTATTTGCAACCTTTACTGCCAATTCATCAGCTTATTATTACATTTTATACTAAATTTACAGTTACGCATGCCTATGTATGACTGTTTAAAACATTTAGACCATTTGTGTGTTTGTTGTAGTCGCAGCTGCAGCCCTTGTGATGACATACGCTGGATACTGAATGTCTTGCTGCGTGGATGATAAGCATATTCACACAGCATACCATACTCGGCACTGTTATACCATCACAAGCATTGTCTATGAGTGTAGTCACTCTCTGGGTTGAAAATAAAACAATTTTGTTTCGTGCCTCAATCTGTAAAAACGGAACTCGTATAGGATTACTTTCTTGTCCATCTGTCAGTCTGTCTGACTGTAAGAACCTTTTATCTCAGGCATGCGAGACGTATAGTGTTTAAATTTATGTCACATGTTAAGGTCTTTGGCCCCTAGGCAGAGTAAAAATTTTTAGCTTCTACGTCAGTTCAGTTAAAAGATTCTGCTCCTTTTGTCACATATTTTGAGACTCGTTAAATCACTGATTAAAACCTATAGAGTACTTCCCGTTGACCTACAATCATGAAATGTGGCAAGAAACAAAGTTTCAAACTACAAGTAATGGGAAAATCCGGAAATTGTTGGTTTGTAATTATATCACAACAAAGGAATCACAACAAACTCATTCATCGACACCTAATGGCTACTTCCCATTGAAATAGAACCACGAAATTTAGCAAGAAGCAGTAAAAGTAAAGTAAAATAATCGGAAAATTGTTAAATTCTGATTATATCACATAAAAAATATACTTTTGTGACTAGGACATACATCACATTCATCACCATCAGAAGTTTAAGCGACGAACATTACCACATGCAAACATAAAATGTTGCAGCCATGTTTTTGCAAGCAAATGAAAACATTTTATCAAATCTACTATATCTACATATATTAACTGAAGTTACCTGCTCATTACTTTTTGTATACCCAGGCTAGGCTGAGGAGCTACTGCAGAGATATTGATACAGTCTTGAAATTCCCGGGACCATTATATCGCCAGCATCTACAACGAAAACCGGCAAAAAACGTTGAGATTCTTGATTCCCAGCATGGATTAACTAAATACAGATACATAATTAAGTTTCCACAGAACCCTAGGTGCATGGGTCACACTCGCACTTGGCCATTTTTTAGGATGTGTTTAGTTACATTACTCCTCCTGATGTGGGACTGTTGCTGATGCTGTGAACACCACCATTTCCTTGTCCATTAGTAGCTCTGCTGGTGTTGTAATAGCAACGAAAACTATAGACAGATGAATACTCACTGAATTGCTGCCAGTTCTTGTGTGATGGGAGACTGGATATACATTTTAAGAAGGGTATACAACTCCAGCATATTCAGCACGTTATGTTGGTGGACCCAATCACATAACGTATCTTCCCACGATTCTGTTGTCTACAGTCATACACTTCTCTACTGTCATTGCATTTCTTTACTGATGCAGAATACTGTGAGTACGTTTCTCTGATAGATGTTTACAACAAACAGACTTGTGAAATTGTTCTTTGTTCAATTCAAACGTCTCATCAACTGAACCTAGATGTACATATAGGCAGCGAATAAATGATAGTGCTTACACTGGAAATATGTGTTTTACATATTCAGTTATTCTAGTGATGTCACCAGATCACAGCTTTTGCAAAATACAGCAGCAGAAAAACTGCTTTGCATACAATTGGCTGCCGAGCAGGAGGGGGCGCATCGGATTCCACTGCTCAGAGGTATGTGCAAAAGCGCATTTCAGCCCATCAGCTAACACATTTGTGGGGCTACATTCCACTCTCCCTCCCGCAAAAGCGTAAATGCAGGAACATGTGCAGACGAATGCTACATGTGCGAACTACACACGACTCTCGCTCCCAAAAAAGCGCGAACGCAACAACTACATCAGCTGTGCACTAGATACACACGAAAGTGCAAACTCAGCAGCTACCTAGCATCTCATTGGCTACACATTAGAACAGCAGCGCAGGGGTGGGTACAGAGGGAGGGCTGCAGACCTTGATGATGAGAAAGTGCTTATTATGATGTCAGCGAAATACAACAAACACAATTGCCTTAGAAGAGGATGAGATGAGGTCTGGATTCTGGAAATGATAAAAAAAATGCTGATGCTGATGTCATGGCTGTCGTGCATAAGGCGAATTGTGATGATGGTAGGGTGGGGACTAGGAGTGTGGGGGTACAGGAGCTCTTTCCCTTCCTGTCTATGGCCTCAGCAGATATCATCAGAATTGGATGTCAGCAAAATATAACAAGCACAATCACCTCAGCCCCATGGTGCTGGGACTGCTGTTCCTAAACATGACATGTGTCTTGTTTATGACACGTGCACTCGCATCAGCTGTAACTTGACAGCAGAGGTAAGAAAGCACCAATGCTTTTGTCAGAACATGTTGTACTGTATTAGCAGTGACCTATTACTGTGATGTAACACTCTACAGAATGATGTATGTTTGTGGGAACTCGCAATAACGTTAGAGAAATTAACTTCAGTAAGGTTAGAGAGATATATAAAAGTACCACCCAGGTACATTGTGAATTACATTTTAACAAACAAGTTGTTTAAAATATAGAAGGACTTTATTTAACAGGCGAATTGTACCCCTTCATCATCCATGCATGTACCTTATCAACGATTTTTTATTGGTACTCAGTGCCTCTTTATACAAGAATAATTGTTTAAAATTTACATGTTTCTCAACTTCACCTCTGCTGTTTGGCCTATTGTATTTAATGCCCAAACAACTGAATGAACTACATAAATGGGTAACTACGTGAATCTCATAAACGAAATAGTAATTCAAAATTAACGCCTTTTCTCTCCTAGAAATGAATGTTACAAAGTGCAACTGCATTTCTCGTATAGATAACATACCAAATACTTTATTAGCAATGACTATGTGTTGATGACATTTGTAGGCACTGCATATTGTTTCAGCGAGAATAATTTCGCTGAAGCGCCACGTCCAGTGAAGCTAAATGGACAACAGGGATTACTGACAACCACTTCCAACAGTAATTTGTTTCGGAGCGTTCATTTAAAATTCATGTCGTTCACAAGCATATTGCCCATTAGCAAATTAAATTAGTGAATGGATGGAACTCCTTCCAGAAAACGAAGTTAACATTAATGGTGTAACTTCCTATAAACGTTCACTCCGTGCTAACAAAGTTTTAGTGCTGAGAAACTCGTTTGTGGATTAAAATTATCTTACTCAAGACGTGGGCAACATCACCTGACAGCTCAGTGTTTAAATTATCATTTATTGATACTTACTGGCAAAGGTACTGAACGAGTTTCTTGTAAACACAAATACGTCTGTCATGTGCATGTTCAGCAAGAAAAAAGTGGCAAATTTTCATTTTGCCTTAGGCTTAATACAAAAACTGTGGTTAATATTGGGATTAATATCAGTAGAAGATGACGAAACTGGAACAACCTGCTGCAAGGAAAATCGAAGGAGTTTATGGAAAATTATAATATCCCCATCTGCTTTTTGGTGTTTCGTAATTGTGTTAAGAGCAATGACTTTTTGGTACTTGGACGTGAAACAGTTTATTAGTATTCCTGGTTTAACATTAGCCATCTATTTTTTGTTACTATTGTTAGCAGACTTGAAACTCCTTCTTACATTTTCGGTGTGCACTGTAACTAGACTTGGGAATTTACGATCGTTCATAAAACAGTTGATTATTGTCGACAAGAACATACAAGTCGTGGGAACAGAATGCAACAAATGGTTACCTAGTATTCTCCTCATCATTCACATTGCGCTTTTAATTGCAGTTGGATTAGTTGTACTGGATGGACAACTACTACGTTTCTTTCACGCTTTGTTCCACTGCTTCATAGATTCAGTGGTGGTTCTGCAATTCGTTGCACTGGTGCTGGAGCTGTGGATAAGGTTCTGCAAGATCAACACATGCCTCCTGGAGGAGCTGTACCATCCTGAAGTTGGCGTTGTGCAGCTCTTGCCACAGTCGCCTGCACCAGCATGTAGACTGCGCCAGCTGAGGGAGTCCTACGTGTCGCTAGGACGCGCCGCCGAACTGTTGGGGGAACACTTTGGGCTGCCTGTGGCTCTGGATGTCGGTCTCTGTGTGCTCGGCACAACCTGCAGTGCGTACGAGTTGCTCGTTATGTTGGAAAGGCCGCACCTGATGGACTTCCTCCCATTCAGCCAGTCAGTGAGTTTGTCGGTGCTGTGGCTGGCTTATCAGACTCTGAAGCTGGTGGCTTTGACACTGTCCTGCGCTGCAGCTCAGGACGTGGCGGAACGCACTGGTATCCTGCTGCGGAGGTCGCCCGTGCTCCCACCTGGAATTTCAGCAGAAATGGACGCCTTCCTGCGTGTGACGTCGCGGGACCCTCCGCTGCGTTTTACAGCGTGGGGGTTCGTCAACATCGACCGCAATTTGTTAGTCTCAGCCTTCGGAGTAGTCATTACGTATCTGGTCGTTATCAGCCAATCTCTTGTTAAATAACGCTAATATACATGTTCCATATTAGCAACCAAAATGTCAAGCTGCCATAAAACAACAAACATAACTTATTTTATCTCTTTCTGTAACTATTGCAACAACACTCTGAAATGGATATTGTGATATCTGCAGCCATTCATGTTCTGTTTATTTTGCAGCCACACATGTTCTATTCGTTTATCAGGGAGCGGTTTCATAAACTTCATGAGTTGCTGTTTCCCTCTTTTTCTTTCTTTGAGAGTGAATCCTGGCAATTTATAGTATGAATGTGAATTTTACTGTCCGAAGATTAATCATATCTAAACTTGATATTATTATCTATATACTTTGCTGCACAGCTTTCACATATTGAAGGTAGGACATCACAGCACTGGCAAAAGCTGTAACATTTGTTCACAGAGAACTATTTTCAGTCAAGCGATCACCTTAAGGAATCAGTCTTAAACATGATGCGCTGTTAATGTGAGTTGAAGGTGATCACTTGACCAAAACAAGTTGTAATTGAATGAACATTCATTATAAAAGCTTTTTGTAGTTCCATAATGGTGTCCTTTAAAGGCAAATTTGGTTAAATATAATGATGCTTTTGTCAGAGCCTTTAACAAACTTCTAGAGAAACGTGACAATTTTACTATTTTTTGACTACCTAGTTTTGAACCAGTGCATATTCTCAGTTTTTTCGAATTACTTACTTTTTATGTCATACATGCAACAAGCGCCATTATCCAAAATTACACAACTTTTTTGTGGATATTGAAAATAATGTTTTGTTGTTTGTGTAGTACATAACGTGCAAATAGTAAGAAAGAGACTTTTTTCACACTATGTAATTCTGACTCTCTCTTATTTCTTGGTAATGTTTCCACTCAGGATCAAATCAGTTTTTTCATTTACCTTCTGCTTCATTTCTTCCTACCAACTGTTTCTCGTTGGTTCCATTCAACATTATGAAAAACAATAACTGAGACCAGTTTCTAAATTGTTACTAAGTCATTAATTTCTAGTTTCTGTTACTTATCAATGCAGTCAAGCTGAAGCAGGATTGCGGTCTGACATCCCACTGACGCAGGTCGTTAGGGCACAAGCCCAGTTTTTTCTAAAAGATTATAAAAGTGAATCAGAAATATTCCTAAATATTACCTGTTGTAAAGTTCATTTTGAGTATTCCTGGTATACTTTTGAGGTAGCTAATACCAAATGGTACATGACAACAAAATTTATGTAGTGCAGTTCATTTAATATTAAAAAGTTTAACTAATTTCTTATGTTTATGGTGAAATCTGATTTTTCAGAAATACTACCATAGAAAATAAACTCTCCCTTCACCAGAATGCTTTAGTTATTTGCAGCACAAGATATTCCCTTCATAAAAAATCTTTGCAGTCTTCATTTTCTTCACTCTTGCCTTGATAAACAGTAAATAACAATATGTACTCTTTCCAATTAGCTACACTCCGTAATGTGCAGTCATGTTTTATGGATTTCATCACATTGTAATGTTAGTGTGCTTTTGCCTTTGTAAAACCTTGTTAATTGATATCCAGTAAATTTCATGTTCCATTGGACAGCTCTGCAAATCTCCTGTTTACTTTATCGGTCATAAGATGTAATTTATACAACTGATTTATGTTTTTTTTTTTGTGAAACTGCACTGTAGTTATGTACATGCAAAAATCTTAAAATTTATATATTTCTGGACATTGCATTTGACACTGCATTCACACCTAAATCTGCATTTGTGTTTCAGTAGTGCTTCAATGGTGAAACACCTTTATAGCCCAAGAGAAAATTTATTCCCCTAAAGGAAAGTAAATCTTCTTTTAGGTTTAGGTTTGTTTTCTTTCTGTGCCCTGTAAATTTTTAAGTGTAAAGTCATGACTTGCATTATATTTTTTATCAATATAATAAAAAGTATGTTGGAAATTTGTAACTTCCAAGCAACTCATGGGAAACACCTGTCATCACACAGAGAAGACAGTAATTAATTTCAGAGCTGACTCCTTCAGTACAAATAGGCTATAAATGAAGTCCTTGATTAAGATTTTGAAGTGTTTCTGTCTGTGTAATGTGATGAAAAATCTTTATTTACCCGCTACCATACATTACTGGTAAAGTTGATATGAGAAACTATCATCAAGAAAGATTCAAAAATCTTTAAAATAGTTACACCACCAAATCATATTTAATAATAACGAATGAAAACAACACAATGTGGTATGTTATATTAACTGCAATTTTCCACAAAATATACAGTGAGGAGCATCCAGTTAATGTATTATTTGTAGATATGGAAGACACTGTGACATTATTTAAGAATATTAAGGTTCTTTCATTGAGCTGACATACTGTCTACAGTAAGGTGTTGGGTATTTGTGTCTCTAAAAGTTGAAATTTACATTTCATAAACGTTTTTTTTATTAATACTGCAAAGTAATGATCCTTGCATTTTCTACATGCACAATATTAATTCAAAAACAATGTAAGAAGTGTAACAACTAACTCTGCAGTTTCATTAGACATGAAATGCTCATGAATTAGATCATGATTGCCTGGATCCACCTGCTTCTTGTTGCTAAAGAAACTGACTCAGATATTGTCTTTTATGCATTTTATAGGCCTTCATACTGTTATGCTTTCTCTTATGTAGCTATCATTGTTGCAACACTAAAGTCAATTATGTACTGCCAGTACTGCCTTTCTGGAATAAGAGTGATGGTGATATCTTTTCATACCATGTTACAATCTATTGTTCCTCTGTACATCAATCATAAAATTAATATGCTATGTAATCTGTGTAAAAATTTCAGAACATGTATGACACTCTTCTTTTAATACCAGTTTTATTTCCATTTAAGTTTTTTAAGTGAATTATATTGCATGTTGACAACAAAACTTAAATCTCTACTGGTAATGCACATATACTGAAAGTACAAGATACAACACATTTTCTAGTTATATGTGTACATCTGAAAGGATAAATGGCAATTGATCAACAGAGTATTTTTAATATATTGTGTTGCGTCTTCAGCTGTACCATGCAATCCTGTTTTCTTGGCTACATATAGAAAGTGTTTGCATGATAGAGTAATGATGCTGTATGCGTATATAGAGACAGTATTTGTGCAGCAATAGCCGAGCTAGTGTAACTGAGGCAGAATAAGGGGAACCAGCCCGCATGGAAGATGGAAAACCGCTTTAAAAACCATACACAGGCTAGCTGGCACTCAAGACCTCAAAACTAATCCACCGTGCGGATTCGTCCCGGGGACTGGCATGCCTTCTCACTTGGGAAGCAGCACGTTAGACCAAACGGCTAGCCAGGCGGCCACTTCAGACATTACTCGAGTCCACACCACATCGTGTTGCAGCAGTTCTGCATGTTCGCAGGGGCCCTATGCGATATTAGGCAGGTGTACCAGTTTATTTGGCTCTTCAGCGTAATTTATACTTTTTCATCGGTTTCCCTTGTCTTGAGGACTTACTTATCGTATATAGAACATATCAACATTGGTTATAGTTCTGTATTTTACCTGATGGATACATGTTTCCTTTTTTGTTTCCCAATTGCCAAATCTTTGAACACAAGAGTGCTAAGTCCTGACCAGAGATACTGGCTTCGCTTTATAACAATGAAATCAGAAAAATCTTTAACATTTTAATGGTTATGTTTTAAGGACAGCAGTGTACATTCCCTAAACAAATAGCATGTGGTCCCGAAACTGTATCAAAGTCAAATGTTCTCAAATACAGAAAGACAAAACTTCATCATGAAGTTGTGTATATATATAAATAAATAAATATATATATATATATATATATATATATATATATATATATATATATATATATATATGGCATAAGCAAAACCTACATGATTAAAAAGTGAAATGCAGTGCAAAGTATATATCCATTTATACTTTACATGGATTCTACATTTATCTTTGCTCGAGTGATTCGAACTTAATACACTTTAACTACTGCATACATAAGAAATTTTAAAAAATGAAAATGATTTGAAAGTAGTAAGAAAAACATGCATTTTGCATAAATCTGTTCCAGTAGCTATTACATCATCTACAACTACAAAATTTGCATTTTAAGATAGGCCTTATTCTGATTACAGTAAGTCGTTTCTGAAATCACGAATACATATTTAATTACTCAGGGCAGATGGTTAATTAACACTTTCATGGTAAGTATAAAAATGTCCATAAGAAATAGCTGTACAAAGAAATTTGTTTCTACTGTTTACAGTTTAAAAAACTATTTTGCACATTTCTTTAAATGTTTGTAGTGGTACAATCCCTTAGTTTTCACATCAGCTAGTAGGTAACTACTTCCATGAGGTATGGCAGTTATTTTGTGTGGTCCTTCATACAGCAATAGCCACTTTTGATTTTTCCTTGCCGCTGGTGGGGAGGCTTGCGTGCCTCAGTGATACAGATAGCCATACCGTAGGTACAACCACAACGGGGGGGTATCTGTTGAGAGGCCAGACAAACGTGTGGTTCCTGAAGAGGGGCAGCAGCCTTTTCAGTAGTTGCAGGAGCAACAGTCTGGATGATTGACTGATCTGGCCTTGTAACAGTAACCAAAACGGCCTTGCGGTGCTGGTACTGCGAACGGCTGAAAGCAAGGGGAAACTACAGCCGTAATTTTTCCCGAGGGCATGCAGCTTTAGTGTATGGACTTGGAAGAGCAGTTGAATGGAATGGACAGTGTCTTGAAAGGAGGATATAAGATGAACATCAACAAAAGCAAGACGAGGATAATGGAATGTAGTCTAATTAAGTCAGGTGATGCTGAGTGAATTACATTAGGAAATAAGACACTTAAAGTAGTAAAGGAGTTTTGCTATTTGGGGAGCAAAATAACTGATGATGGTCGAAGTAGAGAGGATATAAAATGTAGACTGGCAATGGCAAGGAAAGCGTTTCTGAAGAAGAGAAATTTGTTAACATCGAGTATAGATTTAAGTGTCAGGAAGTCATTTCTGAAAGTATTTGTATGGAGTGTAGCCATGTATGGAAGTGAAACATGGACGATAGATAGTTTGGACAAGTAGAGAAGAGAAGCTTTCGAAATGTGATGCTACAGAAGAATGCTGAAGATTAGATGGGTAATCACATAACTGATGAGGAGATATTGAATAGGATTGGGGAGAAGAGAAGTATGTGGCACAACTTGACCAGAAGAAGGGATCGGTTGGTAGGACATGTTCAGAGGCATCAAGGAATCACCAATTTAGTATTGGAGGGCAGCGTGGAGGGTAAAAATCGTAGAGGCAGACCAAGAGATGAATACACTAAGCAGATTCAGAAGGATGTAGGTTGCAGTAGGTACTGGGGGATGAAGAAGCTTACACAGGATAGAGTAGCATGGAGAGCTGCATCAAACCAGTCTCAGGACTGAAGACCACAACAACAACAACAACACCAGCAAAAAAGTTTGGGTGAGTTCTTACATGCACTAGATCATTTACATTAAATTATACTAGACTATATCCTCCTTTGTCATAATTACTTTTTCTAATCTTGGCAGGCTTAGTCGAGTTAGCCAAAATTTGTCTCTGTTTCTCTGATTTGTTTTGTCGCCTTTTGGTAAAAATGCAAGTGGTTTTATCCATTCACATTCATTCTCTTCCTCTTTGCCAACGAACACTTCAACTGGAGTATACGCAGTCATGTTAGGTGGTAAATTATTGTGAATTCTTTCAAATAGCGGTTTGTAATCTGCCCACTTTGTGTGCTGATTATGTACATACGTTCGTAAAAACCTGTTCATAAATTTTTTTAGTTTTTTCCACGGGGCTGGATTCTAACTCCTTCAGGCACTGCCTCAATTTGTATCCAGTAAAATAGGCAGCAGTGTCTGATACTATCACCTCAGGTTTTACAATCTTGGTTACATAGTCCTGTAGTATTTTACGGATTATTGCTGTAGCTGTAGATGTCTTTAAGCTATACAGCTTTACATACTTGAAGAAAGTGTCGTATATGGTCAAAATATACTTCAATTGGGGATATTGGTACATCTACCAGTACGAGTTGCAACGGTTTGGTAGGCACTACTGTATGCAAAACGTTCTTATTTGACATACTATGTGGCTCCCCTTTTTCACATATCTCGCACACTCGTACAATTCTGTGCACTTGCTGTGTTAGGTCATTGGCGTATCAGTGCATTTTTGTAACAGCTGCACACTTATTTATCCCAGCACGCCCCCATGTCAAGTGTACATACCAGGCAAAGTTTGTTACACACAGCACTTCTGTGTCTGCTTCCCTGCTACGATACAAGATCGACTGCCTGAGCTTCTTGCTATTTTATGGATTATTGCTGTAGCTGTGGATGTCTTTAAGCTATACAGCTTTATATACTTGGAGAAAGTGTCATATATGGTTAAAATATACTTCAATTGGGGACATTGGCACGTCTACCGGTACGAGTTGCAACGGTTTGGTAGGCACTACTGCATGCAAAACGTTCTTATCTGACATATTATGTGGCTTCACAATTTAATAGCAGATCTGATAAAAACCTTTGGAATAACAACACCATGTAAGTGAAAGCTTTTAATTGTTTCTTTGTCTGAGGTCTTGGAAATTCCCCAATCGCTTATAGCTTCATTAGTATAAGGTACTTTACCTGTAGGTGAAATTATGTGTCCTAGAAACTTCATCTGCTATCGGCAGAATTTTGTTTTTTCAAGATTTGCCATTACAACTGCTTCTGCGAGCTTTCACAATGCCTCATCTGGGACCTCAAGGTGTTCTTACCATCTCGATGTTGCAATTAGCGGATCGTCCACATAAAGTGTAACTTTATCAAGTAGTTCCAGGCCAAGCTCTGTATCAAGTGTCGTGATTAAGGTTCCAGCACTTATGTTCAGTCCAAATGGTAAAACTCGAAACTGATAACTTTGCCCACAAAAAATAAACATGGTATACTTTCTAGATCCTTTTGTCAATAATATTTACCAGTATGAGGTGAAGGAAGTGACACCAAATAACTTCTGAATTTTTCTTATAGAATGTCTGGTATAGTACAGATAGGCATAATTATTTTATTTATCTTCTGTCATTCAGAACTAAACATAACTTTTCACCAGTCTCTGCAATTGTAATTAAATGATTACTATATAGTGATGTTTAAAGTTCGATGGTACCCTACTTAACAACCTTTCGGATTTCTTTTGTAACCTTCTCTTTCTTGGTCCACAAAACTGAATAACTAGAATAACAATATGTATCGTGTGGCCCCACCTCAGTTTGATACCCATACCCTTTGATGGTACCAGGTTTGTCCAAAAACACATCAACATATTAATGCAGAAGGTGTTTCAGAACATCTTGTTGGATGGTGGTTAGGTATTCTGATTTACAAATCTTTGACTTGATAGCTTCCTCAATCTGTGATGCCTTGCTTTCCCCATCGTCTGGATAGTAGAAATTTCCCTAGTGTCGCAAATATGGAATACACTAGTCCCCCTACTTACAATCTTAAAATTTCGATAGTATTTGCGATACTTTTCTCTTGTCCTAACTAATGCCTATGATACTCTTTTGCCTCTGTTGATTATATTGATCTCTCCTCGACAAAGATCAATTTTCGCCTTAGTTTCTTTGAGAAATTCACAGCTCGGTATACAAGCGACTGAGAGTCCCCAGACTACGACAAAGGTACTTTGTGTAGATTCTTCTCCCACCTTAATTATAACTTGTACCTGATATTTAAACAACTGTGATAGGGCACCGATAGCATGCGTTACACAGTAATTCTTAACTGGCACTGTTGGTAACTTTTGTATCTGGGACAACGTTTTGTAGAATTCCACACACATCACATTTTTGGAAGTACCTGAGTCTATGATAACATTAACAGGTAATTTGCAGATATTATCTTCCACTATGGTTTGAACTAATTCTTTCTCTGTCTTTTAACAGGATCATTGTTCACCTAATAACACTTTTTGTGTGTCAAGGCCGTCATTACACCTTAACATATGAACATCTTTGCTAATTTCGTGAGGTGTTTTGTTTTCACTATTCTGCACGACTAACAACAGAGAGCAAATTGCGGCCGATTCTTGTTTATCTGAGCAGATGTAGTAGGTTGCTGTATATCTGAAAATTCCACAGTTCGTATACTTTGATTGTTGTTGTTGTTGTTCCACTGAGGGGCCTGCGGATTTAATACATTTGCACTAGCCTGACTATTGAAGTCTGAAGCTTGAATATTACTCTGCATAAGTCCTGGGTTACTACTCCAAGATGCAGAATAAAATCCTTGCTTCGAGTTTTTTCATCTTAAGACAAACGTTGATGGTGTTGAGACAGCAACCAGCCACAAATTTATTTTCAGTTACTTTATTCAAAGGGTACCATTACCGGTTTCGAATCGTTATGATTCATCTTCAGACGGCTCTGAGTACTATGGGACGTAACATCTGAGGTCATCAGTCCCCTAGAACTTAGAACTACTTAAACCTAACTAACCAAAGGACAGCACACACATCCATGCCCGAGGCAGGATTCGAACCTGCGGCCGTAGAAGTCGCGCGGTTCCAGACTGAAGCGCTTAGAACCGCTCGGCCACCACGGCCGGCGCCATCATCAGACGGTTTTCATGCTTTCATTACAACGTTTTTTTTTACAGGTTCATTGTCCTTAAATACAAATAGTACATAATTACAAGCATACCAGACAGATGGTTGCGTTACAGATTTTCGTTGGATGTGACTTACGTGAAATGTCGGTTTGGAGTGTTTGTTTTCATTAAATTCGTCCAACAGATGTGAATACATTCCCACTGCATTCTTATCCTTGCACACGTAAATTTTTCTCGCTGAACACTTAAGATTTGTCACAGAAAATATTTCTAGCATACACCACATGTTTTGATACAATACAAAGTGCTTACAAACTTATGAGTGACAAAGATGCTATGGTATATCGCAACGACGTGAAGATGTCCCATCTTTGGCAAAAGATCAAAAATTCACTTATGCAACCGAAACGCCTTTTACACCAGTACAGAGAGACATCACTTTTGTGAGCTTTAGAGTGAATACTGTTGCATTAATTACAAAGTTGATCCATTTTCTTTGAGTACTGTATATGTAAAACAGTACATTATTTATTTACATTTAGCATCATGAGAATTGTAGTAACATATAAATTTGCCACTTGATCTGCAGATAGGCTTAGGCTTTTGAGGGTGGAAAATAATTTTTGGAAATTTTTCAGGAAAGTGGTGTTAGCCAACTCAGTTTGTTCACTGAGGATATAGTCTGGAGTGCTGTTTTTGTGTGTGTGTGTGTACTTCAATTTCTTCTAATGCATTCATAGTGGCTCCTTTTTCTGCTAGATGTAAAATTTTTAAGTTGTTCTCTATGTTTCTCATTGAATGGTTTTCTTCAGCAATATGAGCTGCAAATGCAGATTTGTTCAAGTTGCCAAGCCTTAAAGCATCAATCTGTTCTTTGTATCTAACTATCTAACTTCAAAACTTCTGCCTGTCTGTCTGATGTAGAATTTTGGGCATGTATAGCATTTGAGTTTGTATAGTCCTGATTTACCATAGGGACTCTTGGAGGTATTTACATCATGGATTACTTTTTGTGGTAATTAATTATTTGTGGAAAAGCTGATTGTGATATTTTTCTTTTTAAATAAGTTTGCTATTTTGTATGATAGTGGACCTATGTATGGGAGAGTAGCATATTTAGGTTTGACTTCTGTGGCACACTGATTTGGCTTGGAGTGCACGTTGTGTAGATTACTGTGAAGTGGATTTATGGCTTTCATCTACATTTTGTTGTGGAGTTTTTCTATTATTATGGGTTTATATCCATTATTATGAGCAACTGTTTTAAATTATATTGATTTCATTTTGTTGGTCTGTGTCACTCATTGGTTCTTTTTTAATTTGGTGTACTGTCACTCTGAAATATGCCATTTTTTGTTGGTAAGGGTGGCAAGATGAGTTATCAATACTAACATCTGTGGTGGTAGGTTTTCTGTAAGTACTAAATTGATGTTTATTTTACTACTGCAAATCTTCAGGTCAAGAGATCAAATGCTTTTGTTAGGTTCATGTTCAAATGTGATTTTAATATTTTTGTGCATTTTGCTTAGATCTACTGCTGATGTCTCAATTTCATTATTTGTACCATCAAAAAGCAAGACTTTATCATCAACATATCTTCTGTAGTAGATTATTTTGTTTGAGATGTGCTGGTTGGTTGAGAATAATTTTTGTTCTATATGGTTGATGTACATATCAGCCGATATCCCAGCTAAGCTACTTCCCATTGCCAAACCATCATGTTGTTGGTACAGTTTTTTGTTGATGCTAAAGTATTGTGCTCTGGAATAAATGAAAGTATTTCTATGAGTTCACAGATCTCTGCAATAGTAATTTTCTTATATTTAAGCAGATTGTTTCGTCTCTTTGACAGGGATGTTCATGTATAGGTTGACAATGTCTAGAGATGCTAATTTAGCTGTTGGTGGGATGTGGATGTCTTTAATTAAGCTTATGAGTTCATGGGTGTTATGTATGGTGTAGTTATTTGTAATGTATAGTATTTGGTACTGAGATCTTTTGGTTTATGGCTTATGAAGTATGCAGGGCTGTTTCTTGAGTTAGCAATCAGGTGGATGGTACAATTTTCTTTACGAACCTTTGGCTGTGCACGCAGTTTTGGTGCTGAGGGATTCATTGCTATGCAGTTAGGTATTTCATATTTGTTCAGTAAAAAGTTACAGTTTTGTAGTATCTTATGGAGTTTAGTTTGGAATTTTATTGTAGGATCTGACTTTATTTCAGTAATATTGTTGATATGGAAAAATTGCAAAGTTTTTCCTACGTATTCTCTTTCACGCATTATGATTAAAGAATTTCCTTTCTCAGCTTTTACTATGAGTGCTTTACATTCAGATAGTTTGCTGTTAATATTTTTCAAATCTTTAAGTTCAGTGTTTTTGCAAGTATTATTTGTTTGTAGTTGTTTCATTATCAGTTTATTTATCTTGTATGCAAGTGTACTTTTCTCACATGTGTCTAGTTTTGCTGTGTCACATGCAAGTTTTGTGTAGGCTATGAGTTTTTAACACTGTGAATATTGAGATTTGCTCCAAGATTATGTTTCAAATGGCTCTGAGAACTATGGGACTTAACTTCTGAGGTCATCAGTCCCCTAGAACGTAGAACTACTTACTACCTAAGGACATCACACACATCCATGCCCGAGGCAGGATTCGAACCTGCGACCGCAGCAGTAGCGCAGTTCCAGACTGTAGCGCCTAGAACCGCTCGGCCACACCGGCCGGCGATTATGTTTCAGACCTTTATTTAATAAAGTAAGTCCATTGTTGCAAAACTGGACATCAATTGTATTAACAACTCTGTCACAAAAATTATGTTGCCTTAGCTATTTATTTTTAACCCACTTGGAATTGTTCATAGATTTTAAGGCTTCTATTTTCTTTTTGTGCTTGGATAAGGTTATCTTTTGTTCTTTATCTACTTTATCGTCTATGTGCTGTAGGATGTGTGAGAATTGTAAGAGTGAGAGGCTGTGTCCTAGTTTAAGTTTTCTTTTTTCTTGTATTGCATTTTTATCTCTGTTTTTAGCCATATATTTTCACATTTTTGTTTAGCAAACCTGACAGCTTTAGTTTTGCAGTTAACTTTGACTTTGACATATTTCGGAACTATTTTAAGTGACATACACTCTTTGTTGAATTTAATGTTAAGAGACGTTTTCATGTGGTTAATTTTATGTTTCTTGAAAGCATGTATATTTCTCATTACCTGGAGAGGTAGTTCCGAAATGAGAAGTATCCAAATTTTAAAGTATCCAGAAAAACTGAAAGGCTAGCGATTTTATGTTAACCCTATACGATGCGTACTTGTTTGTTGTATTATGTGTCAAAGTATATTTACGTGTCAAAGTACATAAATAACCTATAAATTCTTCATCGACCTATAGGATTTTACGTAAACAGCACACAATGACGGTGGGAGCTAAGGAGGGAGGATATATTGACGGTCAGTGAGAGACAATGGCAGTAAAAGAGAAAGAGAAATGGATGGAGATAGGAGCAGTGGCACCAAAACAAAGAGGAGACAGTGTAAATGAAAAGTATAGTTGGTTGGAAACCATAGAAGGGCTTGGGCGGTCTGGAGCCTCTCAGATCGGCTAACTGTAACACTCAGGTATAGGGGAGGGCGCATTTCGCACCGAAATTTTAAACACGTGGGTACAGGGGAAAAAGTGTTGCCCCCCCCCCCCCCCCCACCAGAGTTTTTGAGCTGCCGGACGTTGCTCCGTAAAACCGACTGTCGATCAACCTGGGCATGAGCTCTCATTTCTCTGATTTGTTCGTCATCATAAATTCACGAGTCACATACAAATCACTCCATTTCCCATTGCGGTAGGAGCTCTCCCTCTCCAGCTATCTATATCTGAATGATCACGAAGGTAAATATCGACGCCAATCCCAGTACACAATCAAACCTGCCCGCTGGGATCATAGCTGCGACTAATGGCGTTATTTGTAAGACATCACGAAGATTGCTGGGTACAAATAACAAAAGTAGTTACAGGAAAATTATCTGGGACATATATCCACACACTAAAAGCTTTCAGTAAAACGAGATGCTCTACACGATTACCCAACACATTGTTTCAAATATGAATTCCCTTTCACAGTACATTTTGCCAGGATTCGTGAAGACTGATATCCTTGACAATAATACGCATTGGACTCCAGATATTTTCAACAAATTACCCGTATGTGGTACCAGAAGACACAGCTGAAGCTGTTATTTACATGTTGTGGCAGTATCCACGTGTTCAGGTGAGCTATTGATTGTCAAAACCTTTTTTATGCATAAAAAACGAATTGTCCCTTTCTTGCAGTAAACTGCACATGCAGTTTTGTTAGTAAAAAGTGAATTTCAGTGTTCTTTGTAGACAGTTTTCGATGATGCTGAACCACAATCATACACTATTTTTTGAAGGAATACGCCGCTAGGTGACTGTTCATTGGTGCATATTTCCAGTGTACAGTCTAAATTTCGGCTTTCACCCCATTATCGAGTACAATGTTGCCCCTCTCTCCTTTCCTACACCCCTTTTTTGCTTCACTTGCATTATTTCCTATCTTCTTTTTCTTTCCCCTCCTTACACTTCATCATACATGTTTACAATATCTCCCCCTCTCCCCGATTTCTATTCTCCCCTGCCATCATTACTATACTAACCCAATCCAATGGGTTACTCTCTTCCTCCGCCCCCCACTTTCTTCAACTTCTTGTTTATTGTGGTTCTGTTCGTTGCAGCTAACATTTTTAAATTTGTTTAAATTTTTTACTTTATGTCTTACTATTTGCATATTCTTACTTTTAGCATTGTTCTCGATAATGGCGTGAAAGCTGAAATCTAGATTATACACAGGAAGTAAACAGAAATATATAGTTAAATTGCGGCGTAATCCTTACGCAAATACTTTATACACCTCTATGGCAGAGCAAAATTACAGTTTAGAAACCAATAGTTGATATTCTGAGATGTTCAATGTCTTCCAGATAACGTCTTTTCGAATCAGAACTGTTTTATGTTACAGGTTCGCAATATTATCATTCGTCCAACATGTGACCCATTATACACTGATAACCGATATGCTGAATGAACCTCGGCTTACTGTAGCACATGAATAGCAACTTCGACCAAGCACATCCAGACGAACAAAATTACAGTGAATTCATTTTCTGTTTAGTGATTCCTGTATTGTAAGACATTCAAAAATCTTTGTACAAAGAAAATTTTCTACATGTAATCGTAAAGCGTATATCTATTAGTAAATGCCACATATACAGTGTGTGGGATTAGTTAATGGAATGTGATTTTAACATTTTGATTCAAAAGTTAGGTAAAGGCGCTGTAGCACAACATCTAAGATGTAGGCTGAAATTAGGACCACACTAAGAAATGATGTAGCTTACATTTCACTTTTAACTTTCTTGCTTTAACTGACGACTCATTTAGTCGAAGATAATTTTAATTTGATTCAGACTTGCTTTTGAGTTCAAACATTTTAAAAGCAAGAATAACATAAAATTAAATACTAATTTCAAACCCCATTAATAAATAATAATAATAAAAAGCAACCTTTAAAATGGCTCCCTTAGTACAGAACCTATTTATGTATGTACATATGTATGTATATGTAGCATTGTAATTTTGGTATCTAAAAAAATTGTATATTTCCGTTACATGAAAAATCACTGTAACGAGATACGAGACTATTTCAACAAGCTGGGTAATACGAGTCATTGAGTACGGTCCTTACGAGAAAAGAACACGACTTGAGACGTTGCTGAAGCGCAGTAAGAAAGGAGATAAGAACATTACTGTTTTCCTTTGCCATGGTGTGCAAAAGTCAGTTAGGGAGTGTTAAATTCCAAAAACCGTTGCTCACAATATCTTGTAAAGTTTTTGGTGAATTTTGCAAAACGAAAGTCGGGAAGATGGCCGCTTTGTAGAACGACTGAGAACGGTCGCTAGATTGTTTTATCGTCGCTTTCTATCCATTAATAGCAATTCCTATTAAATAAAATTTGCAGTGTGTAACATGAGAAGAATTAACGGTCAATTTTAATAAATTCAGTCAAGTGTATTTTCTTTTTTTAATTCATGGGCAAAGTTGGCAGGAACATGAAATCGCTATCCTGCTCGCAGTTGTGTCAGACAGAGACAGTGACAAGCAAGATATGGCGAGTCACAGAAACCAAAATGATGAATTATCGGCGGGTGAAAATACACCTGCGACCGGACATAATGAACAACCTATCCACAATCCATCAGTACGTAACTAATTTCACGGAACTATTCACATGTATCAGACAACAGATGCAATGTTTACATCGCGCTGTTCGTGAACAAAATGCACACTTTTAAAACTACAAAATGTAACAAACAGTTTAGATGTAAAACTACAAAATGTAACAGTCAGTTTAGACGCAAAACTACGAGATGTAACAGACAGTTTAGATGTAAAACTACAAAATTTCACTGACAATTTAGCTACAAAACTGCAAACTGCAACCAATGAAATTCAGAATAATATAACCACATTAGTAAACGAAAATTTGAACATCATAGCCCATCGGATGCAAGAAAATGTTGCCACACAAATTCGTGAAGCCCTTGATTGAAAATTCAGTAAAACT
Source organism: Schistocerca serialis cubense (assembly GCF_023864345.2). Taxonomy (NCBI): domain Eukaryota; kingdom Metazoa; phylum Arthropoda; class Insecta; order Orthoptera; family Acrididae; genus Schistocerca; species Schistocerca serialis. Next base: position 352,442,642 of record NC_064639.1, read on the forward strand.
GAAACTAACTTCAAAAATATTATTGATGAATTTGACGAAATGCGAAAAACATACAAGCACTTGCCCGAAGCTGTCAATGATGTAACCAACCAGGTCGCATAAGTTAATGCAGCAAAAGTACATTAGAAAATTCTGTGCAGCAAATAGCTACAGGTACAGACACTCGCTATCGAACAGGAGAAATTTGTAGAACCGAAGTTTGCAGAGAAAAGCAATCAGTTTACTCTTGACTTTGTAAAGTGATTGAACATGAAAGACAACCAATTTCAAGAATGTTTACGGAACGAACTGCCTGTAACTGTAAAGAAAGCGATAAACGAAGCTTTGTCTGCAGCAAATATGTTAGGTGAAATCACCGAACAGGTTTATGAATGGAAACAGACACTTACACAAGAAGTAGATACTTTAAAAAAGGAGCTTGCAGCGATAAAAAACGCAGCAGGCGAGTCTGATTTACGTGTCAATAAGTTGTCAGAGACGCAGACTGTGGCATCTCGAGCATCGACATCAATCAGATGTTTGGCAACATTGCCCAGTCCGCAGCCCATTCACATAACTTATGAAAAGGAGGCTGCCCGTTTCCTTTCTAACATACTTGTGGAAGAGAGTTTACTAAAATACACACAATTCCAATGTTTTACACCGGATCGCAAAATACCAACCCTCTCATTTTTATAAAAGCTTCCGTGGTATACCACCAAAATCATGGAATGATAAACAGAAAATACAGCTTGTCATTCATTACCCATATTCAAGGTGGTGGAGCCTTATAGGCAAGTGAAATAATAGATTATTGCCATACTTATGAGGAACTCTAGAAAGCTTGTCTTAATAAGTATTGGTCAGCAAAAACACAGAAACGTTTAAGGCGTGAGGTGTATAATCCCAAGATGCACAATAGTAAAGAAGGTACACTGCGTAAATAGAATGGAATGAGAAGTTCCACCTTATGCAAGACACCTTTTTTCTTTTGTTTCACCCATACATGTTTCAGCACTTTTGTGCTATCGTCGATGGGTTCTATTTTTATTTTGAACTTACTTGATGTTATTGTCCACTTATTTTGGTAGCTGTTCTGCTATACAATATACAACTTGTCATCTGCAATCATCAAAATGTAATTTATTTTCTGCTTGTTATGCATTTACGAACGGAAATAAGACTGTATCACGTTTTCTTTCTGTAACATACAGTTTTGAAGTTGTGGTACGTTTTCCTGTGTTGTTGGCGAAGTAAATAGGCTTACTTCTTTGCCTGTGTTCGCGTGGCAATGCAGTTTTACTCAAAACATAGGTGGAGTTTTCGCTGCCATTACGAGTTGTAATGGCAGCGAAAACTCCATCTACATTTTGAGTAATCGGAAAAACTGCATTGCCACGCGAACACAGGAAAAGAAGTAAGCCTATTTACTTCGCCAACAACACAGGAAAACGTACCACAACTTCAAAACTGTATGTTACAGAAAGAAAACGTGATACAGTCTCATTTCCTGAGACTGGTTTGATGCACCTCTCCATGCTACTGTATCCTGTGCAAGCTTCTTCATCTCCCATTACCTAATGCAACCTACATCCTTCTGAATCTGCTTGGTGTATTCATCTCTTGGTCTCCCTCTACAATTTTTACCCTCCACGCTGCCCTCCAATACTAAATTGGTGATCCCTTTATGCCTCAGAACATGTCCTACCAACCGATCCCTTCTTCTAGTCAAGTTGTGCCACAAAATTCTCTTCTCCCCAATCCTATTCAATACCTCCTCATTAGTTATATGATCTACCCATCTAATCTTCAGCATTCTTCTGTAGCACCGCATTTCGAAAGCTTCTATTCTCTTCTTGTCCAAAATATTTATCGTCCATGTTTCACTTCCATACATGGCTACACTCCATACAAACACTTTCAGAAACGACTTCCTGACACTTAAATCTATACTCGATGTTAACAAATTTCTCTTCTTCAGAAACGCTTTCCTTGCCATTGCCAGTCTACATTTTATATCCTCTCTACTTCGACCATCATCACTTATTTTGCTCCCCAAATAGCAAAACTACTTTACTGCTTTAAGTGTCTCATTTCCTAATCTGATTCCCTCAGCATCACCTGACTTAATTCGACTACATTCCATTATCCTCGTTTTGCTTTTGTTGATGTTCATCTTATATCCTCCTTTTAAGACACTATCCATTCCGTTCAACTGCTCTTCTAAGTCCTTTGCTGTCTCTGTAAATGCATAACAAACAGAAAATAAATTACGTTTTGCTGTTTGCAGATGACAAGTTGTATATTGTGTAGCAGAACAGCTACCAAAATAAGTGGACAATAACATCACGTAAGTTCAAAATAAAAATGGAACCCACTGACGATAGCAAAAAAGTGCTGAAACATGTTTGGGTGAAACAAAAGAAAAAAGGTGTCTTGAATAAGGCGGAACTTCTCATCCCATCTTTTTAGCAAGCTCGGAGACAACAAGAAGAACTGACCACAAGATGATTACTGCGCAAATATTTTGAGAAGTGTATAAATAAGACGAAATATTGGGATGAACCAATGCCCAAACAAGAAAACATACGGCTTTTCTAAAAAAAAAAATTACCAGTCTCAATAAAAGTACTACTACTTCATGTACCAGATTCAGACGTAGAACTTTTCATGTCAACGCTTGATTCTATTGAGTTGTCGCATGAAGAAGCGAAATTGAGCGGCGGCAGTAATGCTCAAGTATCAAGCAGCAACAGTAATAACTATTACCAATATGAAATAAGAACGGTAATGATAACAAAAATGGGAATAGTTTGCCTCAATGTTACAATGGTAATAATAACCTAGGACAAAGGGATGGAAGAAATTTTCCTGCTTTTAATAAGAGGCGTAGGCAAGACAACAGATATCATCCATGGTACAGTAATGACAGTAGTAATAACAATACTCAGCCAAACCGCTGGCAACCACTTCCGCAGCAGACAGTAATTGGCATCCTAATACAATCAGCTGGCGCTTCTGCGTCATAGAACAGTGCCGCTGAACACAATAATTCTGGACAAGACTGGAGGCAACAGCCACCTGTGAGAATTATAGATGTGGTGGGCAACACTACGTCCAGCATTTCAGAGGCGTTAAACTAAGTGCGACCTCATACAGCTTGCATATGGCGGTCGCGGAAGATAACAGGGGCAAATGTCTTGAGAGACGTATTTAATAAGATATAATCAGGGCAAAAATCTGTTGATAAACTTTGTGAAGAAAACCATTTGTGTAAACTAACAGAAAAGGAAATAATCCCAGCTGCGTTTCACGCAGTAGTAGGTGCAATGCCAACCACAGTTACTGTTGACAAGGCGGCGGCTACAAATTGTATGGCTTTCGACTTCTATAATAGGATTTGTGAACTTCAGACACCACATACGTTGCCGGTGCACAATTGTAGGATCATTGGTGCGTTTGGAAATAAGTCAAAGGGAGTACGTATGCAAACTCATGTATTAGTTGAGGCAGGTGTGGAGCTGTAGAGAGCAAATTCCTGGTTTGTGAAGGTTCATCAGTGAGCTGCGTATGGGGAGTAGATTTCTTACAAGAAAGAGATGCAGAAATTGACATTTCTTGTGGCAGATGTTTATTAAAAGTGAATGGGAAGGGGATAGACCTACCACTCATTAAAAGCAAGCCTGTACACAGTAAGTTATATCTAGGAGTCCGAATCAAATACATAAAACCAGAAGTAATTTTATGTGACAATCAATTTCCTAAGCCCAGTCAACAGCAATTTGATGTACAAAGCAAAGTTTCTGAATCAGTTTATTAAAACATTATATGTTTTGATGACAAGTCCGGTATAATTGAAGGATATGTGCATACAATGCAAGTAAAGCCTCACGAAATATTTAGCCACTCCACCTATTCTGTCCAGTCGGGCAACAGAGAAGCTGTACCGAATGAAATCCGTCGCATGTTAGAATGGGATGTTATATAAACATCCATGTCACCATACAGTAGTCCACTACTTGCAGTTGCTAAATCAGAAGAACGTGTACGTCTTGTGCTAGATTCAAGAAATATAAACAAAATTATCACACCCTTACAGACGAGGCCAGAGTATTTAGAGCACCAAATTCAAAGATTTTACAGTGTAAAGTATCTCACATCAGTTTAATATGAGATCTTCATACTGGCAGGTGGAGATTTCAGAATGTTCTAGGAAATATACAGCATTCACTTTTGCTGGTAGAAGTTATCATTTTAAAGTAGTACCGTTCTGTCTCAAGGTAAGTGCAGGTGTCTTTTTTTCTGGATTAGATCCTGTGCTCGGACCTGAACTGATTAACAGAATCACTAAGAGCGCAGATGACCTATTGATTGCTAATGCAACTTGAGCAGAAGACACAGTAATATTACAACAGGTTTCAGAAAAATTCCGTTAAGGGGGGGGGGGGGGGGGAGGGGGGTAACCACAAACTTGAAAAAATCAAAATTTGGTAGAGCCAAAATAATATTTCTGGGTCACATAATGATGACAGAGGGAATAGTGCCCGACACTAATAAAATGGACACGTTAAAAAACATGCCACCACCCAGGTCGAAAAAGCAATTGAAAGCATTTTTGGGCCTAGTGTCATTTTTAGGCGTTTCATCCCTGACAGTTGCTTAACAACCAAGTGTTGTTAAGCTAACTATAGAAAAATGCTTTATGGATGTGGACAGCAGGATGTCAGGAAGCTTTTCAGAACATAAAACAAGTGTTAAATGCACAGTTATTACACCACCCAGACATGGCCAAAGAATTCTGTATTGCAACGAATGCTTCCAGTCACGGTTTAGGATTTGCCAGTTCCAACTATTTGAAGTAGATGAGAAAACAGAAGTAAGAATCATTGGTTTCGCCAGTTACACATTGTCACAATGTAACTGAAATAGAGGCATTGGCAGTGGTATGGGCATTTAAAAAGTTCAACTATTATATATGGGCACCATGTATAAGTATATTCTGATCACCAAGCTCTAAGCTGTTTCCTTGGGTGCAAGTTAATACATAAACACTTGGCGCGGTGGTCATTAGCTCTACAGGAATATTCCTTCGAAATTATACACATAAGTGGAAAAGATAACATAACTGCAGATGCAGTTTCTCGACTACCACAAGGGTTGAAGGAAACTTCAGATGCTATTGAAAAAATACCAGAACTCAAAATATTACTAGTAAAAGACCCCACTTATAGAAAGTACAGTTAATGTTTTATGTGCACGAAAAAGGAAACTGGAAATGGAAGACATCGATCTAAAGAAAAGAAAACTAGAGTATACAGAGAAGACAACTGCCATAAAGGAAGATTATAAACCGCAAATGGAAAAGAAAGAGGCTATTGCGGATGAGCAGGCCAGGTTTACATGTGGTTTTAAACACAGTGTATGGAAAAAAATGTCTACGAAGGGTGAATCAAAAATATTGGCATTTACAGTAAACAGCAATGGAAACTGCTCACATGTTGGAGGAGTGGCCGAAATCAATGGAATCTAGAACGTTTACTATATTAAGGAACACAGGAAAAATGTGCAATTTCTTTAGTGGGTTGGTTGGTTTGGGGGAGGGGACCAAATAGCGAGGTCATCCGTCCCATGGGTTTAGGGAAGAATCAGGAAGGAAAGCGGCTGTGCCCTTTCAAAAGAACCATCCCACCATTTGCCTAAAGTGGCTTAGGAAAATCATGGAAAACCTACATCAGGATGGCCGGACGCGGGTTTGGACCGTCGTCGTCCCGAATGCGAGTCCAGTGTGCTAACCATTGTGCCGCCTCACAGGGTTTTTAACGGGAAATGGTTTAAGCCTGTGTGATACATTTACTCTTTTTCTTAGGACTTGTGGAATGACGTTGTTCGTGGAAACATAGAGCCATAAGCAGATTTGTGTTCTACATTAATTCTCGAGACTAATTTCAACTACACACACCAGTTTGTGCAAGGTAAAAGCAGTCAGTGATGTCCTTAGCTCCAGTAACAATGACTAAACTCGCATAGTTAGAAAACACTGCAAAGATAGGCTGCACTACCGTAAACAGCCACACAACAAAATTAATGTCACGAAGAAGTGTAAGAGGAAAAAGTTCGAAAGTTATAGAACATAAATGCCGTGAAAATCATACAGTTAGCACCTGCAACAGAGTACATAAGCTGTGGGATTTTTCTTTGAGGATATTTGTAAGTAACATGACATGTACCGACAAATGCTGAGTAATAAGTTGTCAATGGCAAACAGAACTGTCAGTGGTGAAGTAGTCCACGTAAATTTGCATTTCATGGGAGGACTCTTTATACAAGAGCAAAGAGAAGTATGTGTTATCAAGAGACGTTATACGCGTGATAATACAATTTCCCTGGTGAAATAAACACATACACTTCGCACTAAGGTCGAATATGGACGGCACTCTTAGTGGCAAGTGAACTTAATTTTTGTACCAACCGAGACGACAACACTGAAGTGATGAGATGCTACGCTGAAGTGAAACACAGTGAAGTGTTGTTGCTTTAAAATGAAACACAGATAATGTGTATCGCGCAGTAAACTGTGAAACAGACTGTAGCGATCGAACTTTGTGAATATGACCTCATGTGTAATTATTACAAGCCGGCGCGAAGCTAAACGCTTAAGAAAGGAAAACTTCGATGAACACTTTGCGAACATTTGTAATGTACGGTATTCTGAGGAAAGCGAAACAAACACGAACGTGTTTTTGCAGTAGCGGTGTCGATGTCAACTGACAGTAAAGTGCAAGAACAGAAAGCATATGTTGACCTTTGTATCGCAACGCAAACATGTATACTATGTAACCCACAGCTATCACCTAACAAACTGATGTAAATTAGTGTTGCACGTGATTACAACTACGTACTAATCAATATTCTTAATCCCTGTATCCCGAGCTGACTGGATCTCGTCGAGCACAACCGATCCAGAACTCCGCAATCTTCTTGTTCCATCGCAGACAGCGCAAATCGTCGTGGCTCACACGTATGTAGATATTGTCAACATCACAGCACGCCGCCGTGACCGCCCTGCACAACAGCTACGGCGAATGCTGCAGCACGACTGACTTCGCCTACAATGCGTCGCCTTTACAACAGTCAAGCAAGAATAAATAATGTTCCACTGAGTGATTATTGTAAACTGTTTCAAAAACCAGACGTATTTCTATAACAAAAACCCATAAAACGATTCTTAAGAATTTACTATTAACATTTCAAAACTCAAACTCAAATCACAAGGACAAATAACTGTCAACAATGCAAGTTCTCTACCTTGATGTTTCCTTTCATAACGATTTAATTTGTTCTTCTGATTAATGTACTAAATAATCTGATTTTGTCAGTGTATAATGTTTCTAAATCTTGGGAGAATAATTTTCTTGCAAAAAAAGAAACTGGATGCCAATGCCTCTTCCGTTGTTTCGCCAGGTTCCGGAAGGATCGCACCCGAATAGAAGGCAAATTACATTCCTAGGAAAGCTAAAACAGGTTCCAGCTTAAAACAAATAAAGTGACATCACTAATTGTCACATTAATGAACAGAGAAATATGTAATATTATTGTGTAATCAATGTATTATAAACTGATGAAGTGCTCCGGAAACGAAATACGACATACGGTGAATTGGTGCAAAAAAGAACAATCTAAAGACTAAATGTTAATGAAGCTATGTAAATTTTTAAAACTTTTTACAAGGACTTGACATACTTTTAAAAATTTGGGGGGCTGTGTAATGTTTCCCCAAGTGTTAGCGAATTTCGTGACTGTGTGTTTTCGCACAATAGCGCTGAGACGACTTTATCGTTGACTATAGACACTGTGATTACAACGAAATTAACATCTCGGTAATTGGATTATGTATGTAATGTAAGCGAACAAGGACTCCCAACTTTTTTGTTCTCTCTCCTCCTTTTCAGCCATTGTCTCTGCGGTCATAAAATATTTTCCTTGTCTATGCTACATAGAGATTGTGTTATTTGTGCTCGTTTTGCATAATAATAACTATTTAATTTCATTGTGTTTGTTATTACGATTAATCATACTTTTTTGCCTCAGCTTTTTTTCATGAATTTGATAATTAAATTTGGCTTACTTTGTGTGGGGATGTCTGTTAGTGAATGATCACGTGTTTGCGGCACCAATCGACGTAATACGTATGGTTTGCTTTCAGAATAGAACTTCTATCTAAAATTTCACTTTTCACAAAACGAAGTCTGATAACTTATAGGCTTAAATCACGTCCCAGAAATACAGACAATCCCGGTAGAGGTAAAAAATATCAATCATTAATATTGGGTGAATTGCATTCAGATTTAAATATTTAAAAATATTTTTGCATAATTTTTCAGGTACGTAATTTTCTTGCTTCACTTGACGACTCATTTAGCCAAAGATAATTTTAATTTGGTTCAGACTCGCATTTGAGTTCAAATATTTTAAAAGCCAGAATAACATAAAATTAAATACTAATTTCAAAACCCAATAAAAAATTATAATAATAAAAAGCCACTATTAAAGTCCATACCATTCATAATATTTTATATTTGTATTTTATATTTCCTTCCTTGTGATGAGCCCTTTTAAGGCACACCTGATGCTGTTGATTAATAGCGACTAAGATATTTCTCATGTTATGTTATAAACAACACATTTTATCACATACTTTTGGTTTACTCAATAAGAGCGTTTAAAATAGATTCTTTCGTAGAAATCCTTACGTCATTTTGCAAAGAAAGTAATCTTATTATATTTACTCGTTACTACGTGTTGTCTTTGGTTAATGCTTACGCCATCTGTCAATGTAGTTTACTTCTTTGACATTTTAACACAAAAAAATAGTTCAAATGGCTCTGAGCACTATGGGACTTAACATCTGAGGTCATCAGTCCCCTGGACTTAGAACTACTTAAACCTAACTAATCTAAGGACATCACACATATCCATGCCCGAGGCAGGATTCTAACCTTCGACCGTAGCAGCAGCGCGGTTCCGGACTGGAGCGCATAGAACCGCTCGGTCACAACGGCCGGCTTTTAAAACCCTACAGCTACTTTGACACCTGCATTCACTGAATTGACAACTGTTCTACGTAGTGCAGTCTTCGTAAGACGAGAATTGTATTTTATATACAGTTCATGTGCTCAGTTTGTCGAGCCTAAAACTAGATCTGCATATGACTACTGAAATAATTGCGCATTCAGTGTTTGTCATGATCATGCATTATACTGCTACGTGTAAGTTATTTTTCATAATTTCTGTACATTGTCCCATAGCTTATGTCTGACGAAGATTTTTCGAAATTCATAACAGTTAATAAGGAACTGTGGTAGAAAGACTTTTCCATAATCGTAGTTTGTGTCCAGTGTTCTCACTTATATTGCTACTATAAATTACACAGAAAATGGTACGCTCCTCAGCGAGAAGAATTTAAATGTGCTTGCATCCTATACAGAACTGTTTTGCCGTAACTTTATGGTTGTTAAAATTTGTGATCAAGTGGATTGTCAGGAGGAATTAGAGAAGGGACAGTCTGTAATGTTAAAAAAGGAGACGTGTGGCTCGTTTAACTATTATCTACATAGGAAATTCTCCGAGAAATGACGTCAAACCGAAGCTACATTTTCACATGCTTGGGAACGGCATTGTGGCAGCAAGAGGAATACTGGAAAAAATCGGCAAGGAAGCACTGGAAACCATTTCGATGAAAGATAAACATCCTGTGGCTAGCTCCTATAAAGTGGAATTAGCCAGTGTTAAATTCGACGTTCTAGTGGAAGAGCCACTTGGAATAATTCAGCGGGTACATGTAGATGACTATTACCTTTGTATTTGAACATAAAACAAGACTTTAATAAAATTTCAATAAAAAGTAGATGTGCGACTTCTTAATGTCAAGCCACGACTTCTGCATGGAAGGTGATTTCCAGGGAAACAGTAATGTCATTGTGTACAATGATGAGACAGTTTGGACTGACTTTTTAACGGGGATGACCTCCAATTGCAGAGTAACGATATTTGGTAAAAATCAAAAGCCGAGTCATGAACAAAGTTATCGGTAACCATCTCATAGATTTTTAACTTGTTCAAGTAGGTAACTACGAGGGCCGTTCAGAAAGTAACCTCCGGTTGATTTAAAAAAATACACCAAGTTAAATAAAAATATTTTAATATATACATCTTACAACTACATCTTTGCACTATTTTTCTACATAGTCTCCATAGCGATTGAGGCACTTATCGTATCTCTTCACATGCATTGAAATTCCGTCTGCATAAAAATCACCCGCTTGTGCCTGGAGCCAGCCTGTGACCGCATCTTTGAGCTCTTCGTCGTCATCAAACCGCTGTGACCCGAGCCATTTCTTCAAATGCATGAAGAGGTGATAATCACTTGGCGCCAGGTCTGGGCTGTAAGGTGGATGGTTGATAACGTCCCACTTGAAGGACTCAAGCAGGGCCGTTGTTCTGCGAGCAGAGTAAGGACGGGCGTTATCGTGCAAAAAAACGATACCGGAAGTCAGCATTCCACGGCGTTTGTTCTGTATAGCCCGTCGTAACTTTTTTATTGTTTCACAGTAAACGTCTTGATTAATGGTCGTACCACGTTCCATGAATTCAACCAACAACACCCCTTTGGCATCCCAAAACACCGTTGCCATCAGTTTCTGGCAGAAAAATCTTGCGAGGCCTTTCTTGGTTTGGTAGGCGAATTTGAATGTGCCCACATCTTTGATTGTTCTTTTGTCTCAGGGTTCACGTACTTAATCCAGGTTTCGTCACCGGTCACGATTCTGTTTAACAATGGTTCTCCTTCGTCCTCATAACGTGACAGAAAGTCTAATGCAGAGGCCATTCTTTGAGTTTTGTGGAGGTCGGTAAGAATTTTGGGCACCCATCGTGCACAGAACTTACGGTAACCCAATCTTGCTGTCACTATCTCGTACAAGAGAGTCTTAGAAATCTGTGGAAAACCAGTAGACAACTCCGACATTGAGAAACGTCGATTTTCACGAACTTTTGCATCAACTGTCTGAACGAGTTCGTCAGTCACCAATGATGGTCTACCACTCCTCTCTTCATCATGAACGTTTTCTCGTCCACTTTTAAATAAACGTACCCATTCACGGACAACTCTTTCACTCATAACTCTTGGTCCGTACACGGCACAAAGCTCACGATGAATAGTTGCTGCAGAATATCGTTTGGCTGTAAAAAACCTTATGACAGCACGCACTTCACATTTGGCGGGGTTTTCTATTGCAGCACACATTTCAAACTGCCACAAAAACTAAACTAGCGCCGGTACGACGTTCACTCGACCACGACTTGATGCCAACTGACCTGTTGAGTGCGTGAACGCACAGATGGCGTCGCTACTCCCCCCACAACCCGCACTGTGACCAATCGGAGGTTACTTTCTGAACCGCCCTCGTACTACAAGCTTTTACGTCATCCTTGGCTAAACATCAAGGTATTACAAGGATGGAGGCTACAATATACAACTACAGAATGGATCGTGTGTCTGACCCTGTAAAATACTGTTTAAGTGTTGTATGCTCTAACAAACAGTATTTATATTGTGTCCACTGTACATCCATGTGGTGTCAGCTAATAAGCTTACAAATTATGCTCTGTGTGCGTCCAGTTTCAATTATCTACTTGTAAACCATTTGGGGATTCTTGACACTGACTCCAACAAAGACGATATAAGTATCACACAGTAGCAAGAGAAACAGATACCATCAGATATAGATAACGCCGAATTATGATTGCTATCCACAAACAATGTTATTTCACAAGTGCTAAGAAAAAGGGTAAATTCCCTATTAAAGAAATTATGCTTTTGAATGCGTTTAATGTGGCGTGTGTACGAAAAAGAAAACTGTGAGTAGACGAGATCTAAGGGAAAAAAAAGAAAGAAACGAACGAGAACTAGAGTATATGGAGTATATGGGAAGACAGTTGTCACTTAACCTGGAATTGTAAAAAGAGGAAGCTATTGCAGATGAACAAGCAAGGCTTGCATATTACGTTAAATACAGGTGTTCGTTCTTTCCGAGCGCTATACGAGATTGGAATAATAGATAACTGTGAAGGTGGTTCGATGAACCCTCTGCCAGGCACTTAAACGTGATCTGCAGAGTATTCATGTAGATGGTACAGTGTGTGGCGAAATTTGGTTACAATTGGGGAATATAATACATCTGAATTTACTGTTAACAGCTATGATAACAAGCCATGTGTTGTATTCCTGGCCGAAACTGGTGGATCGCAGCATGTTTAATACTTTTAAGGACAAAAAAATGTGTTTATAAAGCTCCCTTCCCACCAGGATTTGCTTAAAAAGCATGGTTACATTGCATCTAAATAAGCTAGACTTAATGTTGTGCACCTAGCAAGAGAACAACCATCTCTGTAGCTTAAAACCATAGAATAACAAGGAAAGCTGTAAACTTCAAATTCTATATGGAAATTACAGAAGAATGTGTGGCAGAAGAGTTGATAGTGTACATCCAGAAAACGTGCAGCGTTATAACAATAGTGTTCGGCAGGAAATAAAAAGTAAAATTATGCTCCCCATGTGCTCCTGGGTTGAAGATTTCCAGGAAGGAACTGAACTAACTGTTAAAACCATAGAACAGATATTTTACAGGAAAAAATTAAATATATATTGATATTAGAGAACATACCTTCATTTGTACCAGCCAATTTACTGAACGGAGACTGAAGTAGAAAACTCCAATGAAGATTTAAATTAGAAGTAAAAAGCTGGATGCTATTAAAAGTACACCATGGAAACATAAAGAAAGGGTGGTTTGCTGCATGTAAATGTATATGTAGAAATTAATAAAGATTTTGTACAAGAATATTTGCTTGTCTCATTCGCCAATCTACTAAAAATCCTAATCATTTCCCCATTGACAATTATCTGCGTGCATGTATCTCTAATGGGAGAATCGAGCAGAGTAGCACACTGGACTCGCACACGGCAAGACGCCGGTTCAGACCTGCGTCCGGTCATCCTGATTTAGATTTTACCTGATTTCCCTAAATCGCTTTAGGCAAATGCCACTATGGTTCCTTCGAAAGGGCACAGCCGCTTTCCTTCTCCATCCTTCCCTAATCCGAGCTTGTGCTCAGTCCCTAATGACCTCGTTGTCGACGGAACGTTAAACGCTAATCTCCTCCCCCGCCGTCGGCACACTAGACGAGATAGCTAACGCTGACGTGGCGTTCTACTAGTTTTGTGACGTCACTTCCTGCTGTTTCACGTTGAGGAGCCATTCCGTCGCATGAAACATAAAATAAGTTCTGCGATATTTCGGCGACGTGTCACGTGAAGTAGACCCAGGAGAAGCAAGAACGATCCCCACGTCACAAACAGAAAGTTTAGGGCCCACAGAGTCATGTACGTCTTTCTTAATGGCTCCAAAAATGTGGAAATCGCATGGGGAGAGTTCCGGACTGCATGGAGGATGAAACTTCCTGGCAGACTAAAAGCAGGAGAGCTTCTGAGAAGATTTGGAGACGAGGTACTGGCGGAATTAAGGCTCTGAGCACGGGTCGTGAGTCGTGCTTGGGTAGCTCAGACGGTAGAGCACTTGCCCGGGAAAGGCAAAGGCCCCGACTCCATGTCTCGGTCCGACACACGGTTTTAATCTGCCAAGAAATTTCATATCAGTGCAAACTCCGCTGGAGAGTAAAAATTTCATTCTGTATCAAGAGTGTGTAAGGGCTTCCCAGCGAAACTTCTACAGCGTGGTGGAAACAATTTTGACAACATATCTTGTTTCAAATTGGGATAAATGTATTAACATGTTACGGCGATTTCTTTTGAAAAGATAATTTACTAACTTTTTTTTTCCATCTGCCCCATTTTCAGTTGACTGCCCCTTATAAGTGGATGGGTGCCATTACAAACCCAAATGTACAGGGTTCAGGCTTCAGTCTGTTCTGCGCTTTTTTCTGTCACTTAACGGTTTTTTCTCATCTCTGACAATAATTTGTTGATGTGGAACTCTCCAAGTCTCTCCGTTGTTCGCAGCCCTCGTTAAAACAAATATAACTCGCCCCATCCCCTCCCTTTTCCCCTCCATGTAATTTTCTAGGTACGTCAGTTCAAGAAGACACCTGCGATAGGTTAATGGTTAGTAAAGACTGCAGTGTTCAACTCAGTCTTTGGATTAATGACAACGCTATGCGTGTTAATACCACTAACACCGACAGCGGTGGCAATAATCTGTAAAACATTTCATCTAACGACTTGCGAAAATTCCCTAACAGAGAATCTCTTGTTGGTAAAGACATGAAGACGTAACTGACGCCAATTTTTTCAACTTGGGTGACAGCAAGAAACCTTAGCTAACATGTTAATGGGAATTACGGATCTGTTCCTTTAGCAGCAATGAAACAGAAAAGCTAACGTTTCTGGGTAACGTTATTTAAAAGTGCTAAGAATATTACTAAATGGCTGAAACAGCTACATGGTCACCCAATGGTAATTGCAGCCTACGTATCTAACGACTTCCAGGAGCAACAAATATTTGATTTTCAGTATTTCATACAATTATTTGCCGAATTTAAAAATTAGAAATCCTGTCATAATCTATGCATTAAGAGCTATAGTCTTTCGTTAAAAGTTTAACACAATAAGGGAAGTTTCAGAGTTAGGAACTGTGTATGTGTCTCTAGACTGCATAACTCACGGGGCACAAACTGCCAAGACTCTCTTCATCCATTATGCGAGAATGAGAACACTTAGTGACTTCCAACATAATTTGCACATAAACTGAAACCTCTGCGAAAATTATTCTTCCTAATATCGGACGTTTTATTTTATTTCTTCTTTACCACCTACTCCAATCGCAACACATTTTGCAGACGGTTTCCAGTTTCTCCACTGAATCGTTTTGCAAAATAATTTTATGTCAGGTTGTTCAGGGATATGACGTCATGATCATTGAGGTACGTGAAAAACTGGCTTTTATTAAAATGGAGAGCTGTTTTATGTATGAGTGATCGATTCTTTAAGGAATCGGTGGTAGGATGGGAGGGAGGTCGGTATTCTCGTTACTCAGTTTCAATTGAATTGTCTGTACGAGTGGGAAATAAAGTTAATTTTCTTAATGTAGGCATCCATAAAAGCGAAGAACCGTGGCAACCACCGCACAGTGTGCAGAGCCAAGTTGATGAAGAATAACTGCTCCACTAACGCTACGGCGGTTAGTGGCATTGCTTTACCATTGATATTCTTCACCAGGATAACAGAACAAGGAATTATAAAAATAAAACAGCCACAAATATGATACCAGGACACAAGTCTATAGTAAAGTTTCATTTCATCTTGACACCGCTGTATAAATTGTGGCTTATACTGGGGCTAGCTCCAATTGAACAGAGGGCGAATCCAGTCTTTGGCTGCAAGAAAAGTCGAAGAAATTTGTGTAGTGTGGCATGGCCTTCTGTTTTCTGGCTTTTTGTAACTGCGCTAGTGTCAGTTATTTACCGGTACAATATGATACAAATATTCAGAAGCTTACCCAACTTGTCTTCAGCCATATATTGCCTCTTTGTAGCTATAACAGATGGAAAGCTGCTGTTGATCCTTTTGATATGTGCTGCAACGAGGCTTGATCGTTTACGATTATCCATAAAGGAGCTCCAGTTCGTAGATGATGGCATTCCGTTAAAGGAGACACGTTGCAGCACACTATTTAGCAGTTCGCTACTCTTCATTAGCGTTGCTCTGATGAGTGGTGTGATCAGACTGCACTCAAGCTCTGGTGGGATGATTCTGCTGATACACCTTATTCTTCGTTGGTTCCTGGACTCAGTGGTGCTCCTCCAGTTCGTATTGCTGGTCCTGGAGCTGTGGACGAGGTTCTGCAGACCCAACGCGTGCCTCGAAGAGGAGGTGTGCCACTCTGACTTCCCTGTCCTGCGAGTATCGCCACAGTCGGCTGTATTTAAAAGAAAACTGCATAAACTGCAGATGGCGTTTGTAGCCTTGGGGCGCGCGGCCGAGCAACTGAAGGAACACTTTGGGCCGCCGGTCGCTTTCGATATTGCACAGTGTATGTTTGGTGCCACTTGCAGCACATACGAAGTGATTACAGTGTTGTTCCTTTCACAAGACACGGAGCTTCCACAAGTCAGTAAGTCTGCGAGCGCTTCTACTCTGTGGCTCGCCTACCACTGCCTCAAGCTGGTGGCTTTGTCGCTGTCCTGCGCAGCAGCTCAAAACGAGTCGGTGCGCACCGGTGTGCTCCTCCAGAGGTTTCCAGTTCTGCCATCTGGGCAGTCTGTCGAAATGGACGCATTCCTGCGCGTGGCGTTGTTGGGTCCACCACTGCGTTTCACTGCCTCACGATTCGTCGAAATAGATCGCCGTCTGGTGGTTTCCGCAGTTGCTGTCACCATTACCTATCTCGTCATCATTATTCAGTCCACAACTAACCAATAATAATCGAGTGTACAAATTCATACTTGCAAACAAAGTGTCTTTCTACTACAACTTAATTCCTACCTTTCACACATTACATTTGAATTTATGTCTGTTGGATCTCCACTCCCATGTGTTGTCTATATCAGGGCTTCTCAAGTTGTGGTCCACGGACCCCTTAGGGGTCCGCCAGCTCTTTCTAGGGGTTACGCGGCCACCTTTCACCAAATCGTGTAAAATAATAAGTAAAATTATTGAATAAAAATGTGAAAATCAAATTCATCACTTTTTTTTTCGCTTGAAAAACATGTGTACTTTTACTTCAGGTCTTATCCCCAAGCAGCCTTTGCGGCTCCTAAGTGTGAACGTATACACAGTTTAGTGCCGGAGAATGCGGCTTCTCTGATCGACTGTTTAGCAACAATACGGGGGTCGTTTGTGCGCCGGCTCACGACGCTAATTGCGCTGAAACCTTTTACGCATGCGCGTAGCGAGCTTTGTCGACCAATCACAGCGCTCGCTGGCACGTAAGCGGCCCCAGGCATAATTAAATGTTAAACTTGCCTTGTCAGTGCACTACCTGTTTCATAAGTCGATTTTTGACCAGTTTATTACTTCTGACATGGATCGGTGGCTGAAGTCAGGATCATTGAAGAAGGCTGCAGTTTCTCCATCGCCTTCACGACAAGAGAAGTTTCCCGTTGAAATGAACGAGGAGGGAGGACGACCAAAGGAAGACTTTACGTACATTTGAACATTTTTCTTCGGATTTCACGAAAAACCACACACACACAAACAAGACTGTTGCGAAATATGCACGCTCCTTACACAACAGTAGCCAAATAGTGGAAGTGAACGGACCATAAGCGACATCTTGTCAACAGCGAACAGTTTGGACGTGACGTTGATTGCTCTTGGAGGAAGAAAGCTCCATCGTGTGAAATTTCAATTACCAAGTAATTTTAATCAGGCTATAGTGTGTTGAACAAAGGGAGTAAATCCACTAGTAAGTGTGTGGATACTGCGGGAATTCAAATGAGATCGTTAATTTCAAGTTGTTTTCATTCATCTCTAAACCAAAGACTATTGACACTGGAAAGGGGGGAGGGGGGTCATTGGGAACATGGCACCTGCATTAAGAAGCTTTCAGTTCCCATGGGTTTCGCTCTGAAATTTGAAGTTACTGTGCTCTTGACTGACTAGGGGTCCGTCATGGATTTTCGACTGAAGAAAGGGTCCGACAGCTGAAAAGGTTGGGAAGCCCTGGTCTATATGTTCTCTTGTTCATACATGGCTATCAGGGAGCACGTATTTTAATTTTTTTTAAGTCAAATACTACTAACACTGCAAAAACACATCTTATATCACTATCACCAGTAATACAATCTGAAAGTGACTTCCTCCTAAGGTGGTTGTCTTAAACAAACTTACACTACTGCTCCACTGTGTTACTGGAGCTGTTGAAGTTGGGATTTGAATGTCCATTAGCGGAGGGGTGGGAAGCTACTACTCTGTTGGCCAGGACGTCTTGGCTGCTCTCCGACCAGATATTTCATGCTCTGATGGTGGTCATGGAGGTCAGAGTCCAGTCATCAATGATAGTAACTATATCGAACACTTTTATTAACAACACATGCTTCATTACGTTGCTGGAGATTAACAGGCCCTCACATCCTGCTGCAACTCCCAGGCCAGACAGAGAGAAGTGATGGTGGTATGTCAGAGCACCGCTACCGAGACATCAGCTGCTGCTGCCTCAGCTGTAGCTGACTTTCATGGCCACATTGCTCGGGACAGTTCAGCATTGCAGTATGTGATTTTACTTTTGGGATGATGGTGATTCGGGGTAGAGTCCGCACAGGATACGGTGACTGATGCACAGTGACCAATTTTCGTCCAAAGCGTTGGCCATTTCATTCGTTAGTTCAGAAGGGGAGGTCGACTATGTCTACCACCTTTCAGCCAGTCGGCGATGACACAATCGACGTGCACTCCCTAAAATCTTTCTCAAACGATTTTACTACAACTATTCAGTGAAAAAATTTCATTTTTCCTTTACTTGTATCTTTATATGTCAAATTCATTATGATGTGCCCATTATTTCGTTAATCGTCGTAGTTATTATATTTACATGGAAGTAAGACACTGCGTGAAATTCGAAAAAGGTTTGCGTTGAAGAATAGGGGTCGCTATGATTTTTCAACTGGTGCATATTCCATAATATGTTGCTGCATATGGAATATATAAAATTTTTAATGTTTCTTTAGACTTGGGTGGAGGTTTACACCTGTCATTAATCACGAGAAAATTAATCCGACATAACACACTCATTTGCGATTACGCCGCTCCAGCAATAAAGCCAGAGTGAAATATCCACAACATATCTCATACTTCATAAACGGTTTTAAATACCAAAATGAGATTTTGGTGAATTATAGCATGCAAAGAGGAGAGTGTTTTGTCGTATGGTTATTATGCGAAACTTCATTATCTACCGTGTTACTCCACTAGCTACAGACTTTTACGATGAAAGAATGTAACTTTTGCTGAAGTGCTATCGATACCAGGTGAAATAAGAAACGTTATGGGTTTTGCAACAATGTAAGTGAAGACATTACACGCTTATGTTGTACCGAGGATATGCTTTTTCATAAGATACTGACCTTATTTTTCCTCAGTTCCTCACTTAATAAACATAATAAACCACTGTTTCAGAACTCTCTTGCAATTGCATCTGCACATGCTGGTGAGCTGAGACTATGCAAACTCCGCTGTGCGTTGGCAAAATAAGTAAATTTTATCATGGCAACAAGAGAGATATGTAGGTTTTACTCAAAATTCGCCACTCATAACACTTCTCTGAAATTCACAAATGGTTAGCAAGCCAGGAGAAAATAAATCGCTGGATTTTCGGCGGAATTCCTTCTAGACAGTAACTAAAGCAGAGGTGACAGATATTTTTGAATGGTCACCAAACCCTGCTTAATATTTACGAGAAATGTGAGTGTAGGCTTGAGTTTAGAATGGTTCTTCCCCTCCAGTGTTCGGCATTTCCCCTACAGCTTCTGTCTATAGTCCCACCATTACCGCTCTCCCCATGCTTGCCCTGCCATCTGCGCATCTACCAGCCATGGTATTTTGTGCGGTCTCTAGTATGGTAGCATCAGACTCCAGGCCTCAACGAACGTGTGGCATTAACGAACGACAACTGACCAGCACGTGCTCAGCTAATGTATAATCCAGCTACATGGTGGCTGAATGGACAGAGTGTATGATGGATCCCATACCAGCTCGATCGGCGCATATAAATGGTGTCTTGGCGACTTTTTTTGCTGCTACTTGTTGCAGAGTCACTTAACAATGGTTTTGGCCACGGTGATTTGGCGTCATGGGTGATGGCTTACTGCAGCCCGCCATTCCAACCCTAATAATGGTCAGCATTCAAGTGATGTCGTCAGCTGTGAAAAAATTCCAGTAGCAAGCGCACAAAGTCGTATCTTTCAATTTTCACAGATTCGGTTTTCTGGAGGAATTCTGTAACAGACTTTGACCTTCAGTACGACAATATCCTTCAAACATCGTGGTTTCTCTCCATGGGAGACAATTCAATTCAGTTTCCGATACCAATCATTTATTTATTCGTATTATCTGCAACCTAGTGGTCAACACAAGTCGTATTTCACAAGAAATTCTTCTAATACAATTTAAACTTTCACCTTTCTGTCCTTATGTAGATTACCATTTACACGTATTTCGATTGTTAATATATCTAAATCTTGCTAGTATATCTAAAAGAAATGCATTTTTGAGAAAGAGAAACAAAGACAGAGGAGAGACAATTCTCTCTACAGTCATGCATAATCCACTTTAGGTATCTGCCTGCATTTATTCCTATGACAATTGTTTGGTACATAAAACAAATATATGTTTGAGAGGAGAGATAATATTGTCACTATTAAAGCTATAGTGAACTTATCATGGTATCTGAAAGCATTGATAATATTGAACTAATATTTCGTTCTTTATATACATCATATCCAAAAAAGCTATGGTTCTAGTAGGACGTTTGCTGTGTTTCTATGAAGTTTTATTGGACCTTTTATATAAAGGCAGCTAAAGAAACTAATCCTTATGTGCAATACCTGACTAGATGAACAACGCAAATAAGGATCTGCCATTAGTTGGAAACCAACACTGTATTCTGGACAGAGTCATCCACAGATACCATCTTCATTAACATCAACAACACCAGTATTGGAATCAAGAATTATATTTTTCTGACTTCTTTTCCATTAACATATTTGTGAACAACTGCTTCTTAAATAATCCACTCTTCCACCATCCACGTTCGGTTTGTAGTCCCAGGTCCATCTATCTTTCCTGTCACATACTCCCTTTTTCCTGGTGTTATCCTCTCTTATTTCAGGTCAAATGTTTGTAGTTAGGTTTGATATTTTTCTTTTCTGTTTCTAATATGTATCCCACCTTTCATTAGCCACATGTAAGATTAATGATCGTTTCGGTTTTATCGGTACGAAAGAGTCACACCCATAAAGCTGTATTGGCAATGCAGTTACATTGTGAAACATCAGCAGTGTCTTCCACACACTGCTTCTGAAGTTCAAATTGACTAAATTTTTTAAAATTGTTTTACTATTGTTATTCATAAACATTTGTAATAAATTGTGAGACATACACATTTAACAAAAGAATATGTCAAACAACCATACAGAACTTACAGTAGGCAATACCTTGACAAGTCCATTAATGTCTTTGTAATTATTTACTTTTGTATATATACTCTGTTCCAGGCTTAAATTACAGCTTTAAATGCAGCCAGGTGCAGTTGTATCACTATACACTCCTCTCATAATCAAAACATATATCCTGTATAGATTCATGGTAATTTTATTATGCTTTTATTCACTGTGCATGTACATGTACTCAGTGTTAACATAGTCTTAAACACAACTATCGCAATGCTCTTGAATGTGACTAATTAGGCTTTCAAAGAGATATGAAATTATTGTATTTAATTCTTATGATGCAACTATTGTTTCTGACTTATTGGCTTACAATACATTGTTTTTCCTATAAGAGAATCTATACAGTCAGTGAGACTAAAGTACAAATGGTCATTTCTTTTGGCTTTTTCTATTCTGTCATGTCACACTGAATGTCCTTAGCCAGGGAAAAAGATACAGGCCAGGCAATTATGCAACACTTCTGCCAAACCTCTGTCAGAAAAATGAAGTGCATTTACATAAACTTTCTTAAGGATTATGTAGTAAGACATACTATATTATCCACATTCATTTTCTAGCAATACTGAATGATGTGGATCACAAGTTGCAGACTTCCAAATCTTTGTTGAAAAGCTTTTGTGTGGCCCATTTATTGTATTGTGTAGAGGACTGCCTCACAGTAGTTTAGGTATTTTTCTATTTTCTTACTTTCAGTTGCCCCATTCTCATATATTGTTTTCTTTTTTTTAAGTAGCTGTTCTGCAAGTTTGTAGTGACTGGTTCCAAACCAACCACAAATGACCTCACAATGCTGGGAAAGTAAGTAAATGTCAGTCATATACATAAAAAGTCTGCATTCATTGGAATATAGTTTTAAGATTTCAGTGTGTTTGGTATTCCATGGTACCATTTTAATATGATCATGACAATATTGCAGGTATTATCAAAATGAGTTAAACATACAATTCTGGAAAGTAAAAATTTAAAAGCTTTCTAACTTTCATACTACTTTTGCATTTATGAACACTTGGTTATCTTTGTTGATGGTCAGACATTAAATATTTGAAATCTTAAAAAATTAGTTTCCAACTAGATCAGTATTTGATTTTAGAATTCTTTATTAAATGGATTTATGTCCAAAATTTTTAATTATGTTGAACTAATAATAGTATCAAAGTCTAAAGCACATTTTTGGTCAAATCTATGAACCCATATTTCATACTGGCTGCAAGTGCTAAACGAAGATACCTAATTCTATAAATTAGATAAAACTTTTAGAAATGTTACCTGCAAACAAATTTTAAAAAACAGCTGTTATTATATCTATAATAATGAATCCAATATGAACCAGAATGATTTGATACATTTATATCAACTGTACCTGAATGAGTTGTAATAGATCTCCATATGGATATGAAATATTTTGTATGTAAGTCTTTACTTGTTATTTCTGCAATTAATGTGGGGCCTATTATATTATGCTGCTAGTGTTTTGCCTATTTCATCCATTTAAGACACGTTCCTTTTTCTTATTCTTCAAATTATGTCTTTTATAGTCAACTAATTCTACACTTACATCACATTTATGTGAATTCTACATCATATTTCTTAGTTTAAATGTATTACTAATTTTATAGAAAAATGCCAATACAGAAGTCGGAGTTTAGAAGCTTGTACATTGTTCCCTAATTCATGTCAAAAACGTTTGTTTCGTTCTGTGTGTCCCATTTGCTGTTTAAAGGCAGAATTTGAAATATTTCACCAGTTTTACGGAATAAATTTGTAGTATGATATGTTCAAGTCATATTGGAAGAGATATTGTAAGTTTATGAAGAGCACAGTGCTCTATCTCAAAAACTTTGCATTTGTGCAAGTAGTTTATTTCAGTTACTGAGAAAGCCAACCTGATTTTGGTAAAAGTAGCACTAAAATAAATAGCAGAAGACTGTAGCTCCATCTAAACAGGAAATATTCTGTAATGTTAACTAAAGACTATGTGTGCTAATGACTTAGATACAGCAAGGAGTCGCAGTAGTATTTTGTCAACTGACAACTGGAAACAAAGAAGATAAGGAGTGGAAAAGAAATTGATTGGTTATATTTCAAAACATAATCCCAAAATATGCCTTAAACGACCTAGATAAATAACATTCAGCACTGAATTGAGAGTAGCTGAGCTCAAAAACAGTGTCGTGATGAAAAAGATAAACAACAAATGCTAAAATTGTTTTTCTTCTTTCTGAACTTACCTTCGAAATAATGCTTCATTCTTTACCAGATGCCACAGCAAGTATATTTCTTCATACACAGAACTCCACTTGCGAACGATTTCTGTGGCTGTGAGTACAAATAATCGCTGTACAGGTTATTCTTTTCTGCAAGGACATATAAAGAAGTGAGAAAATGCGAAAGTATTATGTGGATTAGTTCTAACAAGAAGAAACTGATTATATAAAAATTCAAACTCCCACGTGTAAAACAGCTTCAACGGTTAATTAGTTTACAAATGAATTAATGTGTTATCTATTTCCATTTAAGTATGTAAGTGAAAAAAAGATTACGAAAAAATTGAAATTATGCTTAAAGTCGCTAAGTACTCTCACTCTCAAACACTGGATGAATGAAGTTGATGTGCTTGTGTGCCATTAGTTACTCTGGACTAAGAACACACAGTTTGTAAAAGTAACACTTGTTGTATTGTGTTAAACTTACAACATAAGATTAGATAACCTAATGAGATTGATGCTTGGCTTGGAAGAAGCCATTCTGTTCGAGACATCGGTTTATGCTTGAGCTCTAAACATGTTCTAACATTCCTTAACAGATTGATACCGGCAATACTGAATGACAGTGTTGTCGATCACTTTGCAGATATGCTACTCTCCTAGACAAATGTAACCTGTGCTTTCCTTCTAACTTATTAAAACAGTTTTTTGTTCGAGTAATGTGCGATTACAAGACGAGCGAAGTCACAGTTTCTGTGTAGAACGTGATAGGGACTCCATCGAGACCAGTCTCTTGTTCAGTTTTAGTGATTTCGGCTGTTTCTCAACACCACTGACAATAATTACTATGACTCGTCTATGCAGTAGACACCTTTTGGAACATTATTCTTAAATGATGGCTGCAAAGACACGGAAGGCTTGGCAAAATAGCTCAGCCTATCATTAGAAAAGTACGCTGTGGCCTCACGAAAAGAAGGAGGTGTAAACATAATATTATAATCCTGAAAGAGGCGCTAGAGAAACACAATGAATATTACATTTACTTCCTGACAATGTAATAGAAATCAACCGTGAAGAGGATCTTTTCAACACACGGAGAGATAACAAATTCTCCTATACCATTGTTCACCAAATATATCTCTCAGCAACATCATCGCTGTAAAAAGATCCATGGTACTTTGATTATTATAAAATGTCTGCTTCTGTGGGGGATATCCAATGCAAAGCGAAAGAGTTCACTATTGTCTGCATAGGAAGTTATCAATTATCTCTATTCCGCATAATCAGAAACGGAATTGTGCCGTAATGAAAATATCCAATTTAACACGTTCTCTTTTTTTCTTTGACGACATTTGAAACTCCAAGTCTGTATTTGGGTGGCAGTGCGAACGTGTAACAGAAATAGAATCGAACGCAATTGTATGTACTCTGACGTGAGTCTCTGAGATACGTTATATTGATTTGTTTATTGACAAAGTTCGCTGCTTATTGAATTCAGGAGTTACTTCAAGTAATGATGCCCTCGACCAGTTTTGAGTACAGTACTAGAAAGGATTATCATCTTTTAGCGATTATATGTCATCTGTGTGCGATTTACCTTTACTTCTGAGAAGCAATCCTGAACAAAAGGAACAAAAGCAAGTAGAAGTCAATATAATGGAATCGTTTCATCGTTGTGTTGAGATTAGATGCTCCTGTTTAACTTTTAGAAAGTGTTAATGAAAGTGCTGCTCGCCCGTCTTACAGGTGTTCAGGAGTAACACTAAGCGATGAGTATACTAAGGCTGAAGAGCTTCATCATGTATTCTCTTCAGTTACAATGTGTGTAGCCCATTCAGCAAATGAAACCGTCTGTATAAAGCGCCTCAGTTGTGTCTAATGCTAACACCCTGAACCTGCCTTAAAAACAGGGTTATATAAAGACAAAACACCAGACGTCAGCAGCATATTGTACAACAAGAATTCCACTGACCGGGATATTGGAATTTCGTCGGTGGGAAGTCGCTTTTCAGCCACAAAGAGGAGAATGTCATTTGAAAAAGAGGTAGTCGATTTTTGGTTCGTCACCAGACCAGTGTTTACAGTATGGCAAGCATTTGGACTGGCACCACTGCGATGGGAAACGTATGCAAAAGCTCACTGCTTGGAGCAGAAGAAGATATGCAGAAAGCAGTTTCGGCCTGTTGCTACTCTCTGGTTCATCGTTACAGCGATCATAGCTTCATCACTTTCGTACAATCGTATTCGCTTGTACCTGCGTGTCTCAGTATTCGCCCCAGTTACGTATCTCGCACTGGAATTTACGGGAAGAATAAAACTGTTGTTGATGTTCGCCGTATGTGCTTCTGGCAGACTAAGAGGGCTTTTGTCTTTCATTGAAGCACTGAAGGTCGCAGATCGGCGACTCGTGAGAGTTAAATCAAAAATAGTAAAAATGTTGATACATGTCCTCTTCGTCATGCACTGTGCGATGGTAGTCGCCGTCTGGGTGACGGTGAATCAAGGCTACCAGGAGCCATATATTTGGATGCTGTTCGCGATCGAAGAATTCTGCAAGTCGTTGGTGACGATGCAGTTCGTGATTATGGTGCTGGAGCTGCGACAAAGGTTCTGCAGTCTCAACGCCGATCTCCGTTTATCACTGCCGCTGCCGTGCAACTCAGAAATGCGTGGGCTGCTGTGTGGAACCTCGAGACGATTGGCGCCAGCAAGAAAACTGCGGCAGCTGCGAGAAGCCCATGTGGCCCTGGCGCGCGCCGCCGAGTTTCTCCAGAGCCACTTCGGATGGCCGGTGGCCTTCGACGTCACCTACTGCGTGTGCGGCGCTACGTGCAGCGCTTACGAGGTCCTCATGATGACCGTGAAGCCCCGCTCGATCGTGGAGTTCTCCTACAGCCAGCAGCCGGCCGTCTCAGCACTGTGGTTCGCCTTCCACACGCTGAAACTGCTGTCGGTGGTGCTGAGTTGTGCTGCGACCGCCGACGAGACGGCAGCCACCGGCGCGTTCCTGCTTAGGGCCGTGGTGACGTCAGATCTCAGATGTGCCGACGTGGAAGCCTTTCTGCAGCTCACACTCCACAGCCCGCCACTCCGCTTCACCGCCGCTGGATTTGTCACACTGGACCGCCGACTGCTGGTCTCTGCGTTCGCTGCAATGGTCACGTATCTCGTTATCTTAGGACAACTATCTTCTCAGTAACAACAATGTACAGAGTACCCCTTACTAAGAGCATTATTTGTAATCGTACTCCTTACTAACAAGGGAACCTCGCCATCGCATCCCTCCCCTCAGATTTAGTTATAAGTTGGCACAGTGGATAGGCCTTGAAAAACTGAACACAGATCAATCGAGAAAACCGGAAGAAGTTGTGTGGAACTACGAAAAAAATAAACAAAATATACAAACTGAGTAGTCCATGCGCAAGATGGGCAACATCAAGGATAATGTGCACTCCAGAACGCCGTGGTCCCGTGGTTAGCGTGAGCAGCTGCTGAATGATAGGTCCTTGTTTCAAGCCTCCCCTCGAGTGAAAAGTTTAATTTTTTATTTTCAGACAACTATCAAAGTTCAGGCACTCACACATAATCAACCTTGCTCTCCAAAATTCCAGGACATGTTCAGATTTGCTTTGACATATGCAGGATTTGACGATCTACGCACGGAAAAATCTGAAAACGTTAAAAACATATGTTTTGACAGAGCACAGGAAAAACTGTGCGACTGTGAAACTGTTGCATGCATTTGTTGCAGTTTATGTGACAAACTCTTATGTTTTCATCACTTTTTTGGGAGTGATTATCACATCCACAAGGATGACTGTATATTATCATGCTAACTCGGGCAAGGTAGAAGAATCTTTTTACCCATTCGTCAAGTGTACAAGTTAGGTGGGTCGACAACATATTCCTGTCATGTGACGCACATGCCGTCACCAGTGTCGTATAGAATATATCAGACGTGTTTTCCTGTGGAGGAATCGGTTGACCTATGACCTTGCGATCAAATATTTTCGGTTCCCATTGGAGAGGCACGTCCTTTCGTCAACTAATCGCACGGTTTTGCGGTGCG
The DNA here is from genome assembly GCF_023864345.2 of Schistocerca serialis cubense. Taxonomy (NCBI): domain Eukaryota; kingdom Metazoa; phylum Arthropoda; class Insecta; order Orthoptera; family Acrididae; genus Schistocerca; species Schistocerca serialis. Next base: position 352,470,134 of record NC_064639.1, read on the forward strand.
GTCGCAAAACTCAGACACTAAACTTATTACAGTGAACAGAGACGTAAGTGAACGAACGGACAGATCATAACTTTGCGAAAATAAAGAAAATAAACTTTTCATTCGCGGGAAGACTTGAACCAAGGACCTCTCGTTCCGCAGCTACTCACGCTAACCACGGGACCCCGGCGCTCCTGAGCTGAAATCAACCTTGATGTTGTCTATCTTGCGCATGGACTACTCAGTTTGTATATTTTGCCTATTTTTTTCATAGTTCCACACAACTTCCTCCTGTTTTCTCGATTGATCTGTGTTCAGTTTTTCAAGGCCTATGTCCTTTTTAATTCAGGTGTTTTACTTTTTTCCCTTATTCCTGCATCCTGTAGGTTATCTTTGATTCCATTTAAAAATATGGCCCAATATTCTTTAATTTATTTGTCTAAGTTTGAAATTAATGTCCTCTGACAGCTTCTTAGACTCTTTCTTCTATCTTTCTGGTTCTGACCCATTTTCTAAGAACCTAGTTTTTATTTATATCAACTCTCCCGTTATCCGATAGAAAATTTTAAACTTTCTTCGTCTTTGACTTGTTTTGCGACAACTAGGAAGGTCTAGAACTTTATGTCTGTTCTTGATATGCCGTATTTCAGTTCACTCTTTCTAATACACGATTAATCTACTTTGACTTAACTTCTTCTTTGAATACTATTTCAGCAGATAGATCTTTGACTGTAGTATTTTCAGTTATTCTCTACGATAGTCTTGTCCATTACATTCAATTTCGTCTGTGCCAGAAATTTGTCGAATTCATATCAGTACTGTTATATCTTGACAAATACTGTACTTTCTGCAGAACATTCAGGAGGAATCCTTAGTCAAAGGACAGTTATGTTTAACTTAGCATGGTCCTTTTTAAATCAGTGGTTTTCTGTTTTTTTCGCACATTATTACTTGTGCGTAGTTCTCACCTTACTCTGGCCATCAAACTGACATTACAGCCATTTGTAGCGAAATCTGGAGTTTATTGAGAAATGCAAATCAAGATGGAACCCGACACCTTTTATACAAACACATCGTTGCCAGAATTAAAAAAAGAGAAAAGTAACAGGTAACATTTCGTTGGGCTCGCTGAGTCTTGAACGTCAGAAGTTATAGTAAGACACTCATGGCCAAGCCATACTCAATTACAGAGTGAAGTATTGTTGTTACAGTCTAATGTATTTTTTAGTGTTTATTATTCTCAAGATACTGGAACAAGCCAATATTATGAGGCGCTCTGCATTTTTCATTTATTTCAAGTAATGATTTCTAATGACAATTTTCAGTTCTTTAGTTTAAATCATAAGTCGTTAAAGCGTTTTTCTATTCATTTGGTTGAAAGCATTATGCGAATAAGATACTAATGGATCATCTTGCCATCGTCTTTTTTATTCATTTCTACAAATTTCCTTCAGATCACAGACGTCACACCGCAAGAAAGACTATCTGACGTGGGAGAGAAAATGAAGATGTCACAAAGTAACAGTACTCGTCGGAATGCATTCAAGGATCCGACTTAGGGTCTGAATGTGTTGACAATAAGCTGATAAGCCTCCAGAAGGTAAAGTCAGAACGCTTTGTCGGAAACAACACGCAAATCACTTAAGCATGACGCTCGATTGAGACATCAGTCGGGAAATACACCACTGAGCCGTCATTGCTCTCTGATTACTCATTGATCGACTGATACTCCATGATCTACAGCAGACTGCTCTGATACTCACTGAACTCCATCTGACTGCTCTCACTGGTACACTTTGATAACCCACCTGCTGCCCCTGCTTGCAGATTTGTTCATTTTTCTCCACTCTGTCTTTCAGGGCACTGAGTTTCCCATCTTACCGTCTTTATCATCTGTGGGTCCAATTTGCAATCTCATCCAACGAACAATCGACATTCGATAACGACACTTACAAGTCTTCATATAACGCCCAAAAATTTTCGACCTTGCGGCAGCTGGCAAGTAACTTGTGAATTCTCACACTTTTCTCATGCTGTGAAGTATCATTTCTCACCTTCGGTTGCAGGTTCCTTGCGGCTTGCACGCCGAGTGTTCTTATGAAAACAGGTGAGAATTCCTTCAAGTGCCTTTCTGCGCTCCTGAGTCGTCAAGGAGACTGCAGTCGAACAACAAGCCCGCTTGCTTGCAACGGGAATGTCTGCAACAGTTCACTCGAGTGAAATTTCCCAGCAGACTAAAACTGTTGCCAGACCGAGACTCGATCTCGGGACCTTTGCCTTTCGCGGGCAAGTGCTCTAGCGACTGAGCCATCCAAGCATAAGTCACGGCCCTGTCAGCCTCAATTCTGCCAGTACCTCGTCTCCTACCTTCCTAACTTCACAGAAGTTCTCCTGCGAAGCTTCATATAAGCGCACACTCCGCTGCAGGATGAAAATTTCATTCGGGAAACATCCCCAGGCTGTGGCTAAGCCATGTCTCCGAAATACCCTTTCTTCCAGGAGTGCTAGTTCTGCAAGTTTCGCAGGAGAGTTTCTGTGAAGTTTGGAAGGTAGAAGACGAGATACTGGCAGAATTAAGGTTGCGAAGACGGGGGTAACTCAGTCGGTAGAGCACACAATTTTAATCTGCCAGTAAGTTTCGTATCGGCGTACACTCCGCTGTAGAGTGAAAATTTCATTCCAGCTCTCTCGAGTGCTTAAGGTGCTCCGGATCCGGCGGCGTGCTTGTGCTGTTAGATTTTAAATGGGACAGCCCTTTTAGAACAAAGCGACCACTTCAGTTATACTGCACCTGTCCGTCTTCTGAGCGTTTCTGGAAATTCTCACATTGTCCAGGTGTGGCTTACGTGGAGCGCTTTTGTCCTGAGCGTCTGACAGCTAGTTGCCGGACTTACAGACAAGTGATTTTTTTTTCTCTGTGGTGGCATTTCAACACAGCTGACGGCTTTCACGAACAGGATTCTGATTTTAATAAACACTGTTTCTTTTGCAGCATTGTAGTTGTAAGAGTTACTATATTTCATAAATCAGAGAATTGTATACCGGTTCTCTGAAAATGAGGTATCTATAAATTTTTAGAAAACATGCTATATTCAATTATGAAAACAAATAGCCATAACAACTGAGTCAGTAAATATGGAAGAATGCTCGGAATTTTTGGGTATGTGTATTGAACTGGAATTCTCAAACAATTAATTTCAGCTACTTTTTCTCTTTGTATAACTGCCAGTCTTGAAAACAAACGGATCAACTTGCTGACTTACTTTGCATATTTCCATGTCTTCTGGAATAATTTTCTGGGTTAACTGACGACTCAGAAAGAAACTATAGACTGCAAAAACAATAGTAGTAAGAATAATATGTGCTGTTCACCCGCTGTTGTCATGTAGGTACCTCTTCAAGGAATTCGGCATTTCAACTGCACCATCAAAAATATATATATTTGCTAATGAAACTAATAATAAATAATCTATCATAATTTGAGAAGAATAGCGATAGCGAAACCTATAGCACTAGACGAAAAAATGACCTTTATTACCCATTAGTAAATCTGACAGTGGTACTGAAAGAAGTTCAATACACAGCAACGAAAGTTTTTCATCATTTGCCCAATATCGTAAAATGTCTGACTGTAGCAAAAGTAAGTTTTAAATATAACTTAAAATCATTTCCCCTCGACAACTCCATCAATTATATGTACGAAATTCTATTTAAAAATTGGTAGCCTGAAAAAACCACTTGTTTTTGATTGCCCTCATGTCTCAAATCTGCCGCTGGTTGTAAGTCAGAAGGCAAGTGCGTAACGCGCCATCTACCATGAACTGGTGTTATCCTCCGGCTGTATATACGAGCGACGCGCACAGACGGGTGTGGCGTGTGTATGAGTCTAGCGGGGTTCAACGAGTATAATGTGAACTGGAGACAGTGGACTCTTGTTTGCGAAAGGCGAGGTTTTGCTGCTTACCATTATGCAATTCTGTTTTGAGGTTGGCAAGTAAAACTTGAAGAAAATTCAAAACACATTCATAGGACTTATCGACCTGGAAAAAGCGTTCCACGATGCCAAAAGGTGCAAGATGTGCCAAATAGTGAGAAAAACTGGGGTAAGCTACAGGGAAATCCGCGAAACATACAATGTGTACAAAAACCAAGAGGGAACAACGAGACTGGAAGACCAAGAACGAAGTGCACGGATTAAAAAGGGTGTAAGACAGGGATGCAGTCTTTCGCCTCTGCTTTTTAGTCTATGCGTCGAAGAAGCAATGACGGAAATAAAAGAAACGTTCGTGAGTGGGATTAATATTCAAGGTGAAAGGATATCAGTGTTAAGATTCTCGGGTGACATTGCTATCCTCAGTGAAAGTGAAGAAGAATTGCAGGATCTGTTGAATGGAATGAACAATTTAATGAGTGTAGAACATGGAATGAGAGTAAATCGAAGAAAGATGAAAGTAATGAGAAGTAGCAGAAATGAGAACAGCGAGAAACTTACCACATAATTAGCGATCATAAAGCAAATTAAGTTAAGTAATTCCGCTACATAGGCAGCAAAATATCCAAAAAAAAATGGTTCAAATGGCTCTGAGCACTATGGGACTTAATATCTGTGGTCATCAGTCCCCTAGAACTTAGAACTACTTAAACCTAACTAATCTAAGGACATTACACACATCCATGCCCGAGGCAGGATTGGAACCTGCGACCGTAGCGGTCACGCGGTTCCAGACTGAAGCGCCTAGAACCGCACGGCCACACCGGCCGGCAGCAAAGTAACCGATGACGGCCGGAGCAAGGAGCATACAAAAAGCAGAGTACCTCTGGAAAAAAGGGCATTCAGACCAAGAGAAGTTTAGTAGTATCAAACATAGGCCTCGATTTGAGGAATAAATTTCTGAGAATGTACTCTTGGAGGACGTTATTGCGTGACTGTGAGACATGGACTGTGGGAATACCGGAACGGAAGAGAATGGAAGCAGTTGAGATGTGGTGCTAAAGACGATTGTTGAAGATTAGTTGGACTGGTAAGGCAAGGAAAAGAATATATGGAAAACACTGTCAAGAAGAAGGGACAGCATGATTGGGCATCTGTTAAGACACCTGGGAGTAACTTCCATGGTACTAGAGGAGGGCCGGCCGGAGTGGCCGTGCGGTTCTAGGCGCTACAGTCCGGAACCGCGCGACTGCTATGGTCGCAGGTTCGAATCCTGCCTCGGGCATGGATGTGTATGATGTCCTTAGGTCAGTTAGGTTTAAGTAGTTCTAAGTTCTAGGGGACTGATGACCTCTGATGTTAAGTCTTATGGTGCTCAGAGCCATTTGAACCATTTGAACCAAACCAGACGGAAGACTGGTGACTGAGAAAATGAAACTTTGTACGGCAGGGAACTAAGTCTGTACTGAAGTTTATGAGCTTGGCCAGTGAATGGAAGGAAGAAGCCTTTGGTTAGATAATGATGATGGATGATTCATGGCATTGAGAGCTGGAGCAAGACATTTTGAAAGCCGGCACTTGTTGTGGCTGGTGCCTTCAGGAATGTGGGTCATGTTCTGCGTTCGGTGGCTACGAATTACAAGGTACTGAAGTGTTATGTTACTTTGCTCTCTTTAACGGAAGTCGGTGTCTTGAACGCTGTTTCGAATAACGGATGTCGAAGGCTATCTTTATAAGTCTGATATATCCGCACTCCCGGTAATGAGATGGTAGGACTTGGTATGCACTGCTACCGGTCATTCGGAGGATTTGGTTTCCTTCCTGGACATATATTAAGATTCAGGAGTTATTTCTGCACAGTTGTTATATGTACACTACGTTCTAGATCAACTATTACCACGCTCTCCCCGTTTACTGAATGCATTTGCTCCTATAATCGGGGTTGAACACAGCAGTCATTGCAATACAAATCTGTAATTTATTGTTGATCTAGATAGATTTCAGCTGCAGTATAGCAATCATCAACGCTAGATAGTAAGACACACAGGGATCAAACCTCTTAAGTGGGTACAAGCAGTTGTACAGCTTAAATATTACATGACGAGACAAACACGCCATTTAAGAGCGACAGACGTATCTCAAAACACACTGAGGCTGCTGTTGACTAATTTAACGCAGCCAGCTACAGTGTACCTCAGTGTGAAAATATTTTCGCAACAGAGAAAAAAATTGTAAAATACGCAATCAAAAAAACGTGCAACAGAAAACACAGAGTAGTGCAACAGCCCTCTGGCAGTGGCAAAAGACTCCGATATGGTTGCCGTCGTTGCGAAAACAGCCCAGCGCAGAATTGTTATGCCGTTGCTCCATAGCATTCACTGAAACCACGCACGAGATGCATATCTGCTAGCAGTTCACCACTAAATCTATCATACTGCTGAGTATCAGTGTCCTCTAACTCTGTCGGAAAGAAAGAAATCGGAGACAGAACCAAGCCAGATGCAGTATCAAGACACACTCAATGCAAGTTTGACCGCGACGAATATAGCAGGCATTATTGTTGTAAACAGCAAGTACGGTCAATGAATGGAGCAGTTTTGCTCTCAAGCTAGACACACAGCGTATACTGTTGACGTTCGCTCTGTTATGCAGTTTCTTCAAAGTAAGACAGACACAAAGATAAATTGGGGTAAGAAATCAAACTAAATGCAATTACTCTCTAACGAACCTCTGGGAACCACGAGTACCTTGTATCAAAATACTCAGAAAATATCAATGAACAGTCTCCGACATTTTGTCGTTGGAATTCAGGTTCATCACATAACCCCGTCGATCCCAAAAAGGTTTCGAGACTGGATTTGAAGTTCCTAATATATATATTGCTGAAATAACGCAGAACTTCTTGAGAGTGTTACTTGGCTTTTATTGTTTGACTGCGTCCACAATACACAATCAAATCAGCAATCACACAAAAACTCACAAAATAATTCCAGGAACCAACACAAAGCGATCAAATACAAAAACTAAGAATAATCAAGGAACCAAAGGAGTTCCGTGCGCAGTCATACTCCGCTGCGTTGGAACGTCTCTGCTTTTAGGGCGACCACTCGAAATCACTGTCGGTCGCCATACAGCCTCCCTGCTGAAAGTGCGGAGCACCCGGGACGTATGGGTACTTGAATCGTACCCGCCGACCTGCTCGTGTATGAGATACTTGCACGGGCGATGTTTGCTGACTAGACGGTGGAGGCACAAGAGAAATAGTTTCCTACGATGTCCTCGGTGCTGGCTTGTTTGTTGGGTGAGGTACTTCGTTACCGTCAGCAGGCATGTAAGCTGGCTTGACTCTTTCTATTGACACCACTGATGACTTCCCACTGTAGGAGATTTCAATCGTATGCGCGTTTCGGCGCAAAATTTCGTAAGGCCCCGAATACGGTTGTTGCAATGGAGGTTTGACGATGTCTGATCTCAACATAATGTGGGTACAACTGCTCTAGTCTTTGTGCATGAAAGTTGGCTAATGTTCATGCCTAGTGCCTGGAATTGTCCCCAGACGCGAAACTTGGTTGTCGTAACTGCGCTATGAAGGTAGGTGATGTATCAGACTCTCCTGTCTTAGGACTCCTGTCTTCAATTAAGTCCACTGGGAAGTGGATATTCTGGCCATACACCATTTCTGCGATAGACGTGCCGAAGTCAGGCTAGTAAGCATTGCGCCAACCAAGTAGTACCAAAGGCAGAGCCTGTGTCCATTTATCTTCATGCACACAAGAGCTGCTTTTAAAGTCTGATGCCTTCTTTCAACCATACCGTTGCTCATGGAAGGATAACTGGTTGTTTTGTGGTGGTTCATTCCACACAGCTTGGCTAACTGTTGAAGTAAGGTTGACTCACACTGTCCCCCTCTATCCGTGGTAACATGTATAGGACATCCAAAGCGCGCTATCCACACACCCATGAAGGCCTTTGCAGTCGTTTCTGCTGAAATGTTCGCTATCGGAACGGCTTCCGCCCAACAGGTATATCGATCAATTACCGTAAGAAGGCAGCGGAAACCATCTGAGGGCGGTAATGGACCCACCAAGCCAAAATGGACATAAGCGAATCTTTCGCAACTGTCAGGATAAGTCCCTAACGGAGGATGGGCGCGACGACCCACTTTGTCTCTTTAGCAGGCCAAACATTCTTGCGCCCATCTCCTGCATTCTTTGCTTACTCCGGGCCATAAGAAACGTTCTGTCACCAGGCGGACCGTGCTCCACATGCCAGGAGGGCCAGATCGTGTATCCTACGAAATGCTCGTCTGCAGTAGTCTGTTGGCACAAATGGGCGCTTTCTATCTGTAGAGACGTCGCACCAAACTTTGAGACTCGAATTCGGTAATCTAATTTGCACTAGATGCGGACCCGTATTCTCGTTCAGGAGGAAATGCTAGAACCCTGCATCCTCCTTTTGTGCCACTGCCAATTCGTGAAAGTTAATGGTTTGGGATATGCCATTTATTCGGGAAAGATAATCTGCCGCAAAATTGTCTGTCCTGCCGTATGCCGTATGTCGGTTGTGAATTGAGCTATAGATTCAACCTGTCTGTGTTGCCTCGGAGAACTGCGTTTGCCTCGCTGTCTGAAAAACAAACGTTAAGTGTTTATGGTCCGTGAAAACTTTGAAGACTTTGACCTCAACTGACGTTTTGAAATATCTGATTGCCACAAAAACCGCCACATCTCACGATCTTATGCACTCCAATTTCTTTGCTGCGCATTTAATTTTTTGGAAAAAAATGCCAAAGGCTGCCACGGAAAAGTATCATATTGTTGCAGGACTGTGGCTATGGCTGCCTGACGTGCATCGACAACAGTTGCCAAAGGTGCGGTCGGATCAGGGTGTGCTAGAAGCGTTGCTTCAACTATACTTTTGTTTCACTGCCTCGAACGAGCGTCGCATTTTCATAGACCACTGTATACTGCGCTTACCTTTAGCGTTGGTACCTGCTAGTGCTGCTGTCAACGGCTCCTGTTTCTCCGTCTGGTTAAGTGCCGCCTGTAGAAATTTACCATTCCTAGAAATCTTCGTAATTTTTGGTATGTGGTCGAGGGTAATACTTGCTGTAGCGCTTGCACCTTCTCCGGCGTTGGAGTAATTCCTGCTGCGGTAACTAAATACCCTAAAAAAGTCACTTGGTTTTGTCCTAGGACACATTTGTTGAAGTTAATGGGCACACAATGATCACTGAGACGTTAAAAACCTGTGTCAGATGATCCTTATGCTCGGTTGTAGTTTTAGAAAATACTAGAATGTCGTCAACGTAAGCTAAACAAAAATGCAGGCCACGCGAAACCTCGCCGATAAACCTTTGCCATGTCTGGGCTGCATTTTTAAGTCAGAAAGGCTTATACTTGTGTTCGAACAGGTCAAACGGGGTAGTTTTAGCTGTCTTTGGAACGTCTTCTGCCGCCGCTGGAATTTGCATATAAGCTCTCACACAGTCCACTACACTAAACACATGTGATCCCGCTAGCAAATTGTTAAACCCTTGCAAATTCGGAACCGGGTACGCATCTGTTATTGTCCTTGCGTTTAGTGCCAGGAAATCACCACAAGGTCTCCATGTTTTATCTTTATTGGGTACTAAACGCAACGGCGAGGCCTATGGGCTGTCAGACGGACGGATAATGTTTTCTTTCAACATTTTCTCAAATTCTTGTTTTGCTATTAGTAGGCGGTCAGGTGGTAATTTTCGTGGCCGTGCAGACACTGGTGGATCTGGTGTGGTTTTGATGAAATGTTGCGTATTATGTTTCACGTCTTTCTTCTCTTATTGTGGTGTAAGAATCTCGGGAAAGTATTGAAACGGCTGCGTAAACTCATTTGGGACGAATGCTTCTCGCACCTGATTCATGGGATAATAAGGTACCTGGGTGCCTCTTGTACTGCAACCGGAAGTATTGTAGATTAGACAGCCGTTTCTTACATCAGGCAACAAGCTGAAATTCGCGAGGAAGTCTGCTCCTATTATTGGTTCTGCTATAACAGCACAATAAACTGACACTGATATCTCTTCCCCAGTCCGAAATCTAACAGCAGAGTTATTTCACCAAATGTCTTAATCACCGAGATGTTTGCTGCAGAAAACTGTAAGAGCAGGGACTTCACACGAACACATAACATCTTGTGTCTATGAGGAATCTGCACCGCGAAAGTTTGTCCGCCACAAAGAGACTGTGCGAGAATGAATTGTTTTGTTGGCGCTGTAAATAACTCTCGCAACCGGTCGCGCCTATTGTCGGTCGCTCGAGAAGTTTGGGTAATTGCACGGTGGTGAGCATCGTGTTGTACTTTCACCAAAACGCTCGTGATACCAACAAAATTAACGTCAATGTGGGCTCGGGCTGTTGCTCCTGGCTGGTGATTGAGAAAATGTTTTCCGACGTCTCTGACTTCTTTTTCTCTTTATCGTCAACTGCCGTTTGCTCATGCAGCACTGTTAACGCCTCTACTTGACATTACAGTTGCTGTACTGCGTTTGACAACTGTTGCAACTCGTCCTGTATATCTGTATGGCACTTCCGCTGTGTTGCTGCTGCCATCTCTGTCGACGCTGCTGTATAATGTCGTGGAAGCTCAGTGATTGGAGGTAGCGGAAGTGGAATTGTTTCCTGTACTCGGTCAGCCATCTCTGCCAGCTTATCTAAATTCAGTTCCATGAGCGGGTGTACGATGGCTTGCACTGATACAGGTAGGCGACTTGTGCAGAGCACTCGCAGCATTGAGTCTGGCATTTCCGTGTTCGCTGCGAGGCTTCTCAGGCAGTCGGAGAAATTCCGAAGCCGTCTTATCTCCCATCTCTTCACGATGCAATAAATGTAGGATTTGTTGCTCAACCGACTTGGAAACCCGTTCTATTAACGCTAATTTCATGTGTTAGTAAAGTTTGCAGATGGTGGGCTGACAATTATATCTTCCACCACAGATGCGTAGTTTTGCTCCAACTAGCTTACCACATAGGCGAAATTTGTTTTCTCGTTTGTTATTCCACTACACAGTAAATTCGCTTCTGCCTGTGCAAACACAAATTTTCGAGTTCTGTGGCCAAAACGGCGGTAAACGTAGAGCCACCCGCGAGATTAAACATGTATCTGATTCGCCGCTGTAACGAAACGGCATGAATGAATTTTCAATTGGAGTTGCTTGAACTCCGCTGCTTTCGTCTTCCTGCCGTCCAATTTCTGTACGTGATCGAGTCCCTTCCATTCTTGTGGCCACTTTTTCTTGTGAGCTAATTTTCGTGTTCGTAATATCGGGGTCACCACTGAAGTTACTATTATACACTACTGGCCATTAAAATTGCTACACCAAGAAGAAATGCAGATGATGAACGAGTATTCATTGGACAAATATATTATACTAGAACTGACTTGTGATTACATTTTAACGCAATTTGGGTGAAGAGATTCTGAGAAATCACAATCTAGAACAACCACCTCTGGCCGTAATAACGGCCTTGATACGCCTCGGCTTTGAGTCAAACAGAGCTTGGATGGCGTGTACAGGTACAGCTGCCCATGCAGCTTCAACACGATACCACAGTTCATCAAGAGTAGTGACAGGTGTATTGTGACGAGCCAGTTGCTCAGGCACCATTGACCAGACGTTTTCAGTTGGTGAGACATCTGGAGAATGTGCTGGCCAGGGCAGCAGTCGAACATTTTCTGTATACAGAAAGGCCCGTACAGGACCTGCAACATGCGGTAGTCGATTATCCTGCTAAAATGTAGGGTTTTGCAGGGATCGAATGAAGGGTAGAGCCACGAGTCGTAACACATCTGAAATGTAACGTCCACTGTTCAAAGTGCCGTCAATGCGAACAAGAGGTGACCGAGACATGTAACCAACGCCACCCTATACCATCACGCCGGATGATACGCCAGTATGGCGATGACGAATACGCGCTTCTAACTTGCGTTCACCGCGATGTCGCCAAACACGGATGCGACCACCATGATGCTGTAAACAGAACCTGGATTCATCCGAAAAAACTGACGTTTTGCCATTCGTGCACCCAGGTTCGTCGTTGAGTACACCATCGCAGGCGCTCCTGTCTGTGATGCAGCGTCAAGGGTAACCGCAGCCATGGTCCCCGAGCTGATTGTCCGTGCTGCTGCAAACGTCGTCGAACTGTTCGTGCAGATGGTTGTTGTCTTGCAAACGTCCCCATCTGTTGATTCAGGGATCGAGACGTGGCTGCACGATCCGTTACAGCCATGCGGATAAGATGCCTGTCATCTCGACTGCTAGTGATACGAGGCCATTGGGATCGAGCACGGCCTTCCGTATTACCCTCCTGAACCCACCGAGTCCATATTCTGCTAATAGTCATTGGATCTCGACCAACGCGATACGATAAACCGCAATTGCGATATGCTACAATCCGACCTTTATCAAAGTCAGAAACGTGATGTTACGCATTTCTTCTCCTTAGACGAGGCATCACAACAGCATTTCACCAGGCAGCGCCGGTCAACTGCTGTTTGTGTATGAGAAATCGGTTGGAAACATTCTTCATGTCAGCACGTTGTAGGTGTCGCCACCGGCGCCAACCTTGTGTGAATGCTCTGAAAAGCTAATCATTTGCATATCACAGCATCTTCTTCCTGTCGGTTAAATTTCGCGTCTGTAGCACGTCATCTTCGTGGTGTAGCAATTTTAATGGCCAGTAGTGTATATTGCTGAAATAACTAGTGGTGTACATGTCCCGCTTTTAACCCGCCCATGCTTGCCCGGTGGCCAGGCGGGCAGGCCGCTGCGCGTTGTCAACAGAACGGGCAGGCTGCTTCACTCCCAGCCAAGCCAAGCAGAACCCAACCCGGGCAGGCTGCGGGAAACTTGCTTGCCTGCCCATATTACTGCTGAGCTGCGCTACGCAGCCGTTTAGTCTGCGCGACTCATTGTCGTATTATGAACGTTAATTAAAAGTTTTTATTTTACCTGAGCACCAAAAGACAAACCCCAACATTATATATATATATATATATATATATATATATATATATATATATATATATTAATTTCAGGTCAAAAAATATTGCGTTTTATTTGTACATTCTTCCTTTACGCTTATATTTCGGGCTTATTATCTATATAAATAAAAATGAATTGCCAAATATGTTGATAAGCATAAAACTCGAGAACGGCTGGACCAATTTGGCAATTTTTTTTGTTGTGTTCGTAATTCTCAGGACAAGGTTTTTATGAAATAAAATTTTTGGAAAATCGACCGAAAAATTCGAAAATTTGAGAAAAACTGAAAGTGCGTTTTCATTGTGTCCGTGTGTTTGTATTGCATACAATCTTGATAAAATTTTGCACACTATACCTTGAAACCAAGAGGAAGGTCACAGTCTACATAAAATTTCGTAGGGTACATGGCAGAGGTTACTTTACCTAACGGAATTCGACAAATTGTACGTTTTTATTCCGACCTTGATGAAATTTGGCACACTTGATATTCAAAGCAGGATGAAGGGCGCTGTCTGCTTAAATTCTCAATGGTGCATGGCACAGGGCACTTTACACACTTCTACACCAACCTACAGTTTTAGTCCAATCTTGAAGAAACTTTGCGGACTTGACCATCAAGAGGAACATCACTGTCTACATAGTATTTCGGACAGTCCATGGAATAGAGTACCTTACAAAAGGTTTTGACATCGTTTGCGGGTTACCATGAAAGTTGGCTCCATGTTTCCATGGAGAAGGTTTTTGAATATTTCATGTGCGTTTATATATATATATATATATATATATATATATATATATATATATATATATGTGTGTGTGTGTGTGTGTGTGTGTGTGTATATATATATATATATATATATATATATATATATATATATATATATATATGTATGTATGTGTGTGTGTGTGTGTGTGTGTGTGTGTGTGTGTGTGTGTGTGTGTGTGTGCGTGTGTGTATATATGTATATATACATACATTTTTTAAACCAAATGTCTATGATCTTTTTGAAATTTGAGAGATGTCTGACATATTCACTGTCATCGTGTTTAACAATTCGCGCACAGCAAATGTCGCTTAACAGTTGCAAACCAGTTTTGGTTGAGCAAATGTGTTATATTGAATGCAAAACACCTTGATGTTAACGAAATGAATTTTCAGATTCAAAATATGATACCTGGCAAATTGATGACATACAAGTCGGTTTATTCCGTTACTAACCAAGATGATGTAGTCAACTATCCTACGGAATTTTTAAATTCGCTGGATCTGCCCGGATTACCGCCTCCCAATCTGCAATTAAGTCGGATCGGCAATCATTATGTTGCGAAAGGTAAACCAGCCACGTCTTTGTAATGTCACCCGACTTGCGGTGAAGAAATTAAAGAACAACGTAATCGAAGCCACAATTTTAAAAGGAAAGTACAAAGGTTAAGACAGTTTGATTCCATGTATTACTATGATTCCTACCGACATGCCACTCGACTTTAAACGGTTATAATTTCCAGTGCAGCTTGCATTTGCCATGTTGATAGATAAATCGCAAGAGCAGTCGTTATATGTTTGTGGCATCAAGCTTGAAAATCATGTTTTTCACATGGCCAATTGTATGTCGCATATTCCCCTGTCGGGACACCTTCAACATCATTTGTTTACGCACCAGAAAACAAAACTATCAATGCTGCGTATCAAAAGTATTACAATAAATGCTGCCTAGCAATAAACTTTGACACTGCTTCACTGATCACCACAAAAGTTGACAGATATATATGAGTTTTCATAGATAGGTGAAGAAGAGATGAACTGAAGTGGCGGAGTCCAACAGAGAGAGGACGAGGAGAAGGATAGAGGGTGGGGGGAGATGGGCCAAGGCATGGGGAGGGAGGGCGGGAGGTGAACATAGAGATAGTGGGAGAGGAATAAATGGATAGAGAGAAAATAGGGGAGGGAAGATGGACTACGAGAGTATGGAATAAATAAATGCCCAGGCAACGCCCGGTTTTCAGCTAGTTGTCAGATACAAAAGGATTTCTTCGAGACTTCACAATCTCCCCCCCCCCCCCCCCCCCCCGAGCCCATGAACATAGTGTTTTTTGTTTTAGTAGAACGCAATGCAGTCTGTGTTGCAGGTTTCAACACTGAAATGGATGGATATTTGTACTAAAGAAGCGAACCTCCACCCCCCCAAAACATAAAGAAGATTGGTCCCCTCCCCAGAAGAATAAATTATCTACGCCCTTGATAACCATTGTACTGCAATGAGAACCAAATTAAGATTTTGGAAGTCTAGAATCTTTAACTTCAGTATGTTTCAGCGAAGTATTACACCAGTTATACAAATATTTAACTACTTTTCCAGGATGTATTTTACTGGTTCTGTGAATTCATTCAAAGTTGTCAAAATCATTCTAAATTGCCAAAATGCATTTTAACAAAATCGAAGCACTTGTTACGTATCCAGTTCGTCTAAAAACTATAGTACTGGGAATACAATGGCGACTCTGAGCCATTTTTCGCGGCGTCTACGTTTGCGTCATGAGAGACCACACTTGTAGTCTAGGTCTGCGTCATAGGGACCATAGTTCGGACCCTCATGATGCAGACTTAGACGACGAGTGTTTACTTGCATGATGCGAATCTAAACGACGACTGTAGACCCTCATTACACAGACCTAAACGACGAGTCTGAATTCTCATGACGCAGACGTAGACGCTGTGGAGAGTGGCTCCGAGTTTCCATCATATTCCTACTACAACACATTCGTGGAAAATGACGCTCTTCATTTTAAAAGCATTTGTAGTGTCTAGGTCTTCAGCATCTTGACCCTGCTTGTGGGATTCCCCTTAATATAGATTAGAATGGCTAATATATTTGGAACATTTTCTTTCAAAAACTGTTCGCTCAGAACATGTTTCAAGACTGTGTTTATACTATGAGCCATGCATGGAAGACGCTCATATATTTCGAGAGCTTTGACAATGTTCCTGCCCTTGTCTGTGACAAATGTAATTTTGGCAATGTCTTCACGAGAAACACCCATAGTTTCTAAGCGATCTTCTAATTCGTTTCGAATATTCGAGCCAGTTTTTGGGCAGTCAGGAAACGCAGAGCACATCAGTACATAGTTATTCAAACGCCAGTCTGAATTTATGTAATGCATTGTCACGGACATGTAATGCACCCCTTTGTAATTCTCTGTCCATAGATCAATTGTACTGGCACATATACCAGAACGAATCGCATGCACTATATCTGGGAGCATTTTGCTGCGTACTTTATCAGCTGAGATTTGAACTTTCCTAGCTACTGTCACTCGGGAAGGCATAATATTTTTAATATCAACTGAGCCATATTTTTTACCTATGTCGATCAGTGTCTGCCCTAAATTAAGAAATCCTTCTCCCTCTATACTACTAAATGGTCTCAGGTCCTTCACACACATTTCGACGCACTTTTCGGCCACTAAATCTTTGTCCTCTTTCAAGATATTTACGGAGTGAGGGAACTGCTTGTCAAATTTGCACACATGTCGTAACATACTCGAGGTTCCCGAAT
This sequence comes from Schistocerca serialis cubense, assembly GCF_023864345.2. Taxonomy (NCBI): domain Eukaryota; kingdom Metazoa; phylum Arthropoda; class Insecta; order Orthoptera; family Acrididae; genus Schistocerca; species Schistocerca serialis. The sequence goes on from NC_064639.1 coordinate 352,486,619, forward strand.
AAGTACTTAAGAGCTTTTTACATAGTTTGCATTGAGACACACCTACTGATTTATTTGAAGCGGCATCATAAGCACACGAAAACGTTTCCCGTGCGGCACTTGTGCTCTGTTTCGTTACCAGCATGTATTCGCCAGTTGTCAATTTTTTCTCAAACTCACTAAAGTTCGACCTATTCATTGTGTCGCCCCCACCTTTGCGATAAATGAACTGCGGGCTGTGGTGTCACCGCCAGACACCACACTTGCTAGGTGGTAGTTTAAATCGGCCGCGGTCCATGTAGTACATGTCGGACCCGCGTGTCGCCACTGTGATCGCAGACCTAGCGCCACCACCAAGGAAGGTCTCGTGATACGAGAGTGGACTCGACCCCAGTTGTACGAGAACCTAGCTACCGCCCAGTTGTATGAAGCCTTTCTCTCTCATTAGCCGAGAGACAGAATAGCCATCAGCTAAGTTAATGGCTACGAACTAACAAGGAGCCATTTGTATCAGTGCCTATAGCTTACGAGTATTCAAGAGAGATGTATTCCAAGGAATCAATAAAAGATAAGTAAAAAGTATCTACATACTTTTCTTCTTATTCATTCATAAGTTCTCATGTTCCAGACTTCACGCCCGTCTGCTTATTGCCGTTCGTGCACTATCGGCCACAGCGTTAGCGTGCCTTTCTTTTGGCTACTACCGTGTGGCGTAACAGTCTTGTTACGTCACTACAGATTGGCGACGAGTACAAACTTCTTTCTGATTGCTTACATTTAATTGTGTCATGGCTTCGCCACATTCTCCAGATGTACTGTCCGAATTTTATCGCTTGCAGAATCAGCAGACGCAGGCGTTACTGGATGCTCTTGGACAGCTCGTCCAGGGTCAACGTACCATTCAATCCGATGCGGCCGCAGCCGCTTCACCGCTACCGCAGCCACAACCTGCCGTTGCACCGCCTTTTAGGCACTACGACCCGAACCACGAGACCTGGCAAGAGTGGTCTCGTCAGTTCGCCTTCCACCTTGCTGCCTACAGAATTCAAGGTAATGAGCGGCAGCCGTTTTTGCTTTCTTGTGTCGGTGTGTCCACGTACCGTGTGATAGTGAAATTGTTTCCCCGGCGCGACGTAGCAACTTTGTCATACGAGGAAATTTTGTCTGCATTAGATGCCTATTTCAAAGAAACAGTTAATGTGGTTGCAAAACGGTATACGTTTTTTCGTACAAAACGTACGGCCGGTCAAACTAATAGGGAGTGGGTAGCAACATTGCAAGGACTTACTAGGGACTGTGCCTTTGAATGTGACTGTGGTCTTTCTTATTCAGATACAATGGTGCGTGATGCAATTGCACAGAACGTTTCTGATGTTCGCATACGGGAGCAAATTTTAAAACTAGTTAATCCCTCCCTTCAACAAGTGATAGACATATTGGATAGACAGGACACACTGGACTGTGCTCAGGAATCTTTTGAAACTTCGCCAGCCGTGTGTAACATTAACCGGCCCGCTGGACGCGCTGTGCGACCCGGTAACCGGGCCTCGCGAACGGCGACACAGCGACCGCCGCGTGCTACGCCAGGTGTGCCGCGCCGGCACACAAATGCAGTGAAATCATGCCCGCGGTGTGCTACTAGACATTCGCGTGAACATTGCCCGTCACGCCAAGCTATTTGCTTTTTCTGCAATAAGAAAGGACATGTTCAAAGTGTTTGCCAGAAAAAGCTCAGATCAGACAATCACAATCATTCCAGGCCCTTTGCTTCGCGCCGGAATCGAACCAAGGACACTCAGGCTCGTGGACCTTCGCCTATGGACATTCATGTCGTTACTTCCACTTCGTCCTGTGACACTTTCTCTAACAGTAACTGTGTTGGTCCCACAAAAACTGTGCGTCGACGTCGCCGGAAATCACGTCAATTAGCAAGTGATTCTGTACCAGTGTCTGTTCCAATTGCACAAAACAGTCGCTCTTGTCGTCAGCAGGACAATAAACTTTTTGTGGACTTAGACTTTGAAGGCAAAGTGATACCATTCCAGCTCGATACCGGAGCTGCAGTTTCATTGCTCAATCACGACACGTACAAACAACTGGGCAAACCTCCGTTGCGTTCCGCAAATGTTAAGCTAACTACATATTCCGGACAGAAAATTCCTGTGTTAGGACAGTGCAGCCTTCTTGCAACATACAAGGGACAAACAAAACTTGTGTCATTTTACGTTCTTCGTTCTTCTTCTGCAGTGAACTTGTTTGGTCTAGATTTATTTAAGTTGTTTAACATGTCTATTGTAAATCAGGTCCTATCAGTGAATCAGACTGTGCCTACCGACAGTGTTTCTCGGCTGTGTGACGAATTTGCAGACATTTTTGCACCGGGCTTAGGTTGCGCTAAAAACTATGCAGCACATTTAGAACTGAAGGTAAACGCGCAACCGAAATTTTTCAGGGCGCGCAATGTTCCCCACGCATTGCGTGATGAGGTCGCAAGAACGTTACACGATCTCGAATCACAGGGTGTAATTGAACGTGTGCAAGCTTCTCTCTGGGCCTCACCCTTAGTAATTTTGCCAAAACCTTCCGGAAAATTGAGACTTTGCGTGGACTTCAAGGCCACAGTGAATCCACAGCTAGTGACTGCTACTTTTCCTTTGCCCCGCCCGGAAGATCTTTTTGCTAAACTGTGCCCGGGAAAATATTTTTCAAAGTTGGACCTAGCCGATGCGTACTTGCAAATACCGGTGGACGACGAATCCCAGCGCGTATTGGTGGTTAACACGCATCTTGGATTGTACCGCTTCAAAAGACTGCCATTCGGGTGTGCATCCGCCCCTGCCTTGTTTCAGCAATATTTACAAACTATTTGTGCGTCGGTCCCTACTGCAGCAAACTATCTGGACGATATAGTGATCTCCGGACAGACAGAAGAAGATCATCTTGCGAATTTACGAACATTATTTCAGGTCTTGCGGCAAAATGGTCTTCGCTTGAGGAAGGACAAATGTGTGTTTTTTGCTCGTGACTTACCATACCTGGGACATGTCATTAATGCCCAAGGCATACATCCGAGTCCAGAGCACCTCCGTGCCATACAAGAATTGCCTTCCCCTCAAAATGTGAAACAGCTACAAAGTGTGTTGGGTAAAATTAATTATTACAATAAATATGTGCGCAATGCCTCTTCCATTTCAGCTCCGCTTCATCGCTTACGCCGTAAAAGTGTTCCGTTCGTCTGGACGACGGAATGTGAACGCGCCTTTCGCCAGTTGAAATCGGCGTTGCTTTCTAATACTTGCCTTACGCCATTCGATCCCCAGAAACCCCTTTTGTTGATGGTAGATGCATCAGATTTCGGGATCGGTGCTGTACTTGCGCACAAAGTTGGCTCCCATGATCGCCCTATTGCCTTTGCGTCCAAATTGCTCTCGTCTGCGCAAAGAAATTATTCACAGATAGAGAAAGAAGCTTTGGCTCTCGTGTTTGGTGTTACTAAGTTCCATGATTTCTTGTATGGTCGTCACTTTACCATCATCACAGACCACAAACCTTTGACGTCGCTTTTTCATCCGAACAAGCCTGTACCTCCACGTACAGCGCAGAAATTCGTTCGCTGGTCTATTTTCCTCTCGCAGTACCGCTACGATATCTTGTATCGGTCCACTGCTAAGCACGGAAACGCCGATGCGTTGTCCCGTTTGCCTGTTGCTGAGGATCAAGCATTCGATTCTTCCGAACTTGCTTGCATGTTCATTGATTCGGAAACCGATGAAGTGGTCGAATCGTTTCCGATTGATTTTCGTCGTGTCGCTACAGCCACAGCTGCTGACCCTGTCCTTGCTACTGTTTTACGTTTTGTTGCTACGCAATGGCCTTTGTCAAAGTCTCGGATCGAGGATCCGTTGGTTCGCCGATTTTTTGCTCACAAGGAGAGACTTTTTGCTCGACGTGGTGTTTTGTTGTTGCGTTCTGATAATGATCAGTCCAGAGTCGTGGTCCCACGTTCGTTACAGTCCTCTGTTTTACGGCTTCTTCACCGAGGACATTGGGGTATAGTGCGAACGAAACAACTTGCTCGTCAGCACTGTACTTGGTTCGGAATCGATGCTGCGATTACGAATATGTGTTCTTCGTGCCCGGCGTGTGCCGAACAACAGTCCGCTCCGCCGCGGAAAGTTTTTGCGTGGCCACAAGCCACTTCCCCTTGGCAACGCTTGCACATTGATTTTGCTGGTCCATTCTGGAATGCTCGATGGTTGGTTCTGGTCGACGCCTTCAGTAATTTTCCTTTTGTTGTCCGGATGTCTTCCACGACGTCCTCCGCCACCATCCAAGCGTTGTCTGCTATCTTTTGCATTGAAGGTCTTCCGCAGACTATTGTTTCCGACAATGGCCCACAATTCATGTCCGCAGAATTTCAGTCATTCTGCCAGGCCAATGGTATTCAACATCTGACATCCGCGCCGTTTTCGCCTCAGTCCAACGGTGCCGCTGAACGATTGGTCCGGACTTTCAAGTCACAGATGTTGAAATTGAAAGAGTCGCATTCTCGGGAGGACGCATTGTTGCTCTTTTTGTCTTCGTATCGCTCTCAGCCCCGAGATGGGCGCTCGCCGGCTGAGTTGCTCCACGGTCGTCCTCATCGCACCTTGATGTCTTTGCTGCATCCGCCGCAGCAGGTTCCTGTGCAGCGGCAGACTCCTGCTTTTGCTCCAGGCGACGTTGTATTTTATCGCAACTATCGAGGTTCACGGCGTTGGCTCGCAGGGCGCATTCTTCGCTGCCTCGGCCGCGCGATGTATTTGGTTTTGGGGGCCTCTGGTGAGGTGCGTCGGCATCTCAATCAGCTGCGCCTCTGTCGTCGCTCGGGTTCTGCCGCTCCCCGTCTGCTTTCAGCGACGGTGCCGTCCGGTCAGCGCCCTGGGGACCCATCTACTGGCTCGCCTCATCCCCAGGTGTTACCGACGATGCCTTCCATTTTGCCCCATGGCGACGCGCCGCCGCCGCCGCAGCAGCAGCAGCAGCAGCAGCAGCCGCCGCCGCCGCCGACCGCATTCGACGCTTCGTTGCAGCCGCCAAGCGCCTCCCAGGGTCACGCGCCGCCGATCGCTTCCCGTGACCAGCTGTCCTCCGCCATGGAACTCCAGCCCGCTCCGGACCACATGACGTCATCGCGCGTCGGCTACCCCGACGCAATGGAGGTCGACACTTTGGCCCCTCCTGTTTCTTTACGGGCGCATGCACCGCATGTTGACGTGCACCCTGGACTAGTTTTGCAGGCGTTTCCTAGCTCCCCTCGGACCGGATGGCCGGGTGCGGGTGGCACAGCCTCGCCTGTTGTTAGGCTCCCCACCTCATCGCATACGTCAACATGTGGTCCTCCCCACGGCGGGCGGAAGCCTTATTACACGACCGTTCGCCGATTTGCGGGGGAGGAATGTGGTGTCACCGCCAGACACCACACTTGCTAGGTGGTAGTTTAAATCGGCCGCGGTCCATGTAGTACATGTCGGACCCGCGTGTCGCCACTGTGATCGCAGACCTAGCGCCACCACCAAGGAAGGTCTCGTGATACGAGAGTGGACTCGACCCCAGTTGTACGAGAACCTAGCTACCGCCCAGTTGTATGAAGCCTTTCTCTCTCATTAGCCGAGAGACAGAATAGCCATCAGCTAAGTTAATGGCTACGAACTAACAAGGAGCCATTTGTATCAGTGCCTATAGCTTACGAGTATTCAAGAGAGATGTATTCCAAGGAATCAATAAAAGATAAGTAAAAAGTATCTACATACTTTTCTTCTTATTCATTCATAAGTTCTCATGTTCCAGACTTCACGCCCGTCTGCTTATTGCCGTTCGTGCACTATCGGCCACAGCGTTAGCGTGCCTTTCTTTTGGCTACTACCGTGTGGCGTAACAGTCTTGTTACGTCACTACACGGGCTAACTACCTGGCTACCCTACTCACGGTAGCTTGACAGCGCAACCTGTTGTCAGGCGCAGCAAGCTGAGCGGGTCCCGTGTAGCTTGGCAGGCCTGCGGGAACCCAGGTAGCTCGGGCTTGCGGGAGCCCAAGTCGATTGCATTACCCACTACGCCTCAGTACACGCGCACTCTTGTGTTTACGTCGCGGCAGGCTGACCTGCATGAATGGTTGCAGAGGACCTAGGGGCAAGCAGGCTGCAAGGGGAATTTGTACACCTCTGGAAATAACCCAGAACGTCTTGAGACTGTTACTTCGCTTTTATTGTTTGACTGCATCCGCATAACACAATCAAATCAGCAATCACACAAAAACTCACAAAATAATTACAGAAAGCGACACGAAGCGATCAAATACAAAAACTAAGAATAATCAAGGAACCAAAGGGGTTCCGTGTAGAGTCTTACTCCGCTGCGTTAAAACGTGTCTGCTTTTAGCGCGACCACTAGAAATCACTGTCGTTCGCCACAGATTAATAATTATAGAGAACTTTAATGAAGTGGCTTTAATATTTCAGGTGTTCTACGCAGTCTCCTCCCACTTGAGTACAAGGCTCAGAAAGTTCAATCAACCGTGTGAAACTGTCAACAGAGTCCTTTTGGGATGTTGTTCAAGTCGTGTGTCACATTCACACCTTCTTCGGTCTTGGCGAACCATTAGAGAGTTGTTCTGTACTTTGCCTTTTGTGACAAGTTCGTATTGATAGCATGAAGTCTTGTCACCCAAGATGATTTTTTTTCAGAGAAAAATTTGTCCACGTTTTGAACTTCAATCACATCCCAGCAAGCGTCTATGCGTCGTCGATTTTATTTGGGAGTCAAGGTGTGCGAGGCAAAGTTTTCACAAAATTTTCTCTTCTTCAAAACATTCTGAAGAATATCTTGAACGCTTGATTTATAGATGTTCCGTTGCAATATGTAATACAACAGCGTTGTAACAGAACGGCCGTAGGTTCATTACTTAACGCTGCCCACTGCAAACTGGCTGGTCGATTGTGCATCTAACTGCGCTGACGCCGTTTATACGTCAGGAATGAATTTAGTGTCGGAACTTTTTATACAGAGAGCATGCTGCATGGGGGCTTAATTAAAATGCAATAATTTTAGTAGCAGTGTGTCTGGTTACGGAGTCTCGTAACCGGTTGGCCCTGAGTAGTATTAGTACGCAATCTGACTGCATAAAACAAAAATAAAGAATGACAAGAAATTTCCGTTAACACAATTGATTAATTAAGTCCCCTGCAACTATAAAAGCTACGAAACAACAAAGCACAAGTGTAACTGTTCTGTGTGTGGTAGTGTGACTCAACGTACATGTATCTGGCACGGTTCTTCCTCAATACGACAAGGTATTTTAAACACCATTTATAATGAACTAATTAAAAAACCAGAAATACTATAATTGCACATAGAAACCAGAATTACAAGTCTACTACATGAACACGAGACAGATGCTTTGTTGACTGAACCTGTGATCAAGAGGCATTGTCATTAAAGAAATGTGAAGTAATTATTTTTTTTCCTCAATATATATTGACGAAAAATACACTGTGATCATTGCAACATCTTCCATCTATACATTACACCATCCGAACAGCATCTACTCTCTCGCCCAACAGAACAACAACTGCACTCGACATCCTCTGAACTAGTACTGCTCTCGATATCCTCTCAACAAGTACTGCCCTCGCAACCTCTGAACTACTACTGCACCAGTGGAGGCGGCGGAATAATAATCTTTGGCGCAATCTCTGGCGCTGTGACTCAGTGTAGCCACCTTTCAATATACACATACACAAATCAGACTGCGTGGAGCCATTTACTGTATTCTGTCAGTCGTTCGTACCTGTTAGTTCCAAAGATAGTAGTTCTAGAAGATTACAAATATGAAATTTTAACGGAAAATTAAAGAGGAAGTAATTTCCAAGAATGATTGCCTATCGAAGTCGCTGGGTCCAAACGATACATATAGAACGTGCGATCGTAAATCGATAATGCGACTCCGGTGGCGGGCGTTGTGATCAATTATTTGTGATCCTCATTTTTATCTCCTTTCCGCCGTTCCCTTACTTGCTCTAAATTACATACCTTCGCGAATTATTTGTGAGTTGCTAGGGGAACCCAGGCGATTTATGTCGTTAGTAAGTGGGATGTCTGGTGTTCTTGACGTTTCTTCGGCGGATTGTCTCACATGGGAGAATCTAATTCAATGTTTAAGCAACGTAGAAAATTGTTCGACTTTTTGTCGCAAATATGGAGTACTACATCTACATTTATACTCCGCAAGCCACCCAACGGTGTGTGGCGGAGGGCACTTTACGTGCCACGGTCATTACCTCCCTTTTCTGTTCCAGTCGCGTATGGTTCGCGGGAAGAACGACTGTCTGAAAGCCTCCGTATGCGCTCGAATCTCTCTTATTTTACATTCGTGATCTCCTCGGGAGGTATAAGTAGGGGGAAGCAATATATTCGATACCTCATCCAGAAACGCACCCTCTCGAAACCTGGCGAGCAAGCTACACCGCGATGCAGAGCGCCTCTCTTGCAGAGTCTGCCACTTGAGTTTGCTAAACATCTCCGTAACGCTATCACGCTTACCAAATAACCCTGTGACGAAACTCGCCGCTCTTCTTTGGATCTTCTCTATCTCCTCCGTCAACCCGATATGGTACGGATCCCACACTGATGAGCAATACTCAAGTATACGTCGAATGAGTGTTTTGTAAGCCACCTCCTTTGTTGATGGACTACATTTTCTAAGGACTCTCCCAATGAATCTCAACCTGGCACCCGTCTTACCAACAATTAATTTTATATGATCATTCCACTTCAAATCGTTCCACACGCATACTCCCACATATTTTACAGAAGTAACTGCTACCAGTGTTTGTTCCGCTATCGTATAATCATACAGTAAAGGATCCTTCTTTCTATGTATTCGCAATACATTACATTTGTCTATGTTAAGGGTCAGTTGCCACTCCCTGCACCAAGTGCCTATCCGCTGCAGATCTTCCTGCATTTCGCTACAATTTTCTAATGCTGCAACTTCTCTGTATACTACAGCATCATCCGCGAAAAGCCGCATGGAACTTCCGACACTATCTACTAGGTCATTTATATATATTGTGAAAAGCAATGGTCCCATAACACTCCCCTGTGGCACACCAGAGGTTACTTTAACGTCTGTAGACGTCTCTCCATTGATAACAACACGCTGTGTTCTGTTTGCTAAAAACTCTTCAATCCAGCCACACAGCTGGTCTGATATTCCGTAGGCTCTTACTTTGTTTATCAGACGACAGTGTGGAACTGTATCGAACGCCTTCCGGAAGTCAAGGAAAATGGCATCTACCTGGGAGCCTGTATCTAATATTTTCTGGGTCTCATGAACAAATAAAGCGAGTTGGGTCTCACACGATCGCTGTTTCCGGAATCCATGTTGATTCCTACAGAGTAGATTCCGGGTTTCCAAAAACGTCATGATACGCGAGCAAAAAACATGTTCTAAAATTCTACAACAGATCGACGTCAGAGATATAGGTCTATAGTTTTGCGCATCTGCTCGACGACCCTTCTTGAAGACTGGGACTACCTGTGCTCTTTTCCAACCATTTGGAACCTTCCGTTCCTCTAGAGACTTGCGGTACACGGCTGTTAGAAGGGGGGCAAGTTCTTTCGCGTACTCTACGTAGAATCGAATTGGTATCCCGTCAGGTCCAGTGGACTTTCCTCTGTTGAGTGATTCCAGTTGCTTTTCTATTCCTTGAACACTTATTTCGATGTCAGCCATTTTTTCGTTTGTGCGAGGATTTAGAGAAGGAACTGCAGTGCGGTCTTCCTCTGTGAAACAGCTTTGGAAAAAGGTGTTTAGTATTTCAGCTTTACGCGTGTCATCCTCTGTTTGAATGTCATCATCATCCCGGAGTGTCTGGATATGCTGTTTCGAGCCACTTACTGATTTAACATAAGAGCAGAACTTCCTAGGATTTTCTGTCAAGTCGGTACATAGAATTTTATCTTTCGAATTCACTGAACGCTTCACGCATAGCCCTCCTTACGCTAACTTTGACATCGTTTAGCTTCTGTTTGTCTGAGAGGTTTTGGCTGCGTTTAAACTTGGAGTGAAGCTCTCTTTGCTTTCGCAGTAGTTTCCTAACTTTGTTGTTGTACCACGGTGGGTTTTTCCCGTCCCTCACACTCTTACTCGGCACGTACCTGTCTAAAACGCATTTTACGATTGCCTTGAACTTTTTCCATAAACACTCAACATTGTCTGTGTCGGAACAGAAATTTTCGTTTTGATCTGTTAGGTAGTATGAAATCTGCCTTCTATTACTCTTGCTAAACAGATAAACCTTCCTCCCTTTTTTTATATTCCTATTAACTTCCATATTCAGGGATGCTGCAACGGCCTTATGATCACTGATTCCCTGTTCTGTACATACAGAGTCGAAATGTTCGGGTCTGTTTGTTATCAGTAGGTCCAAGATGTTATCTCCACGAGTCGGTTCTCTGTTTAATTGCTCGAGGTAATTTTCGGATAGTGCACTCAGTATAATGTCACTCGATGCTCTGTCCCTACCACGCGTCCTAAACATCTGAGTGTCCCAGTCTATATCTGGTAAATTGAAATCTCCACCTAAGACTATAACATGCTGAGAAAATTTATGTGAAATGTATTCCAAATTTTCTCTCAGTTGTTCTGCCACTAATGCTGCTGAGTCGGGAGGTCGGTAAAAGGAGCCAACTATTAACCTAGCTCGGTTGTTGAGTGTAACCTCCACCCATAATAATTCACAGGAACTATCCACTTCTACTTCACTACAGGATAAACTACTACTAACAGCGACAAACACGCCACCACCAGTTGCATGCAATCTATCCTTTCTAAACACCGTCTGTGCCTTTGTAAAAATTTCGGCAGAATTTATCTCTGGCTTCAGCCAGCTTTTTGTACCGATAACGATTTCAGATTCGGTGCTTTCTATCAGCGCTTGAAGTTCCGGTACTTTACCAATGCAGCTTCGACAGTTTACAATTTCAATACCGATTGCTGCTTGGCCCCCGCATGTCCTGACTTTGCCCCGCACCCTTTGAGGCTGCTGCCCTTTCTGTACGTGCCCGAGGCCGTCTAACCTAAAAAACCGCCCAGTCCACTCCACACAACCCCTGCTACCCGTGTAGCCGCTTGCTGCGTGTAGTGGACTCCTGACCTATCCAGCGGAACCCGAAACCCCACCACCCTATGGCGCAAGTCGAGGAATCTGCAGCCCACACTACCAGACGAGGAAAGAAGGGACTGTGTAGAATGTGGTGGTGCGAAGTGTGTTAAACTTCGTAAGAACAGTTTGGATGCTGAAATACCGTTACGATTTCATTTCGGACAGTGCGGAAAACGAACGAGTATTAGGAAGAATACATGGTTCGACTCCTCCAAATTATCCATCCAGACCACCGTAATGGACTTTCACGTGACAACACCGACGACGGGGTAAGGTAAGTCGTCTCCTTTGCAATTACAAGTATTTTTGAAACGCTCTTCTTTCGTCGTTGCTGTAGTGACCAACGTAAACATACTCATAACGCCCGCCACCGGAGTCGCATGATCGATTTCCGATCGCACGATCAATATACAGGGTGAGTCACCTAACGTTACCGCTGGATATATTTCGTAAAACACATCAAATACTGACGAATCGATTCCACAGACCGAACGTGAGGAGAGGGACTAGTGTAATTGTTTAATACAAACCATACAAAAATGCACGGAAGTATGTTTTTTAACACAAACCTACGTTTTTTTATATGGAACCCCGTTAGTTTTGTTAGCACATCTGAACATATAAGCAAATACGTAATCAGTGCCGTATGTTGCATTGTAAAATGTTAATTACATCCGGAGATATTGTAACCTAAAGTTGACGCTTGAGTACCACTCCTCCGCTGTTCGATCGTGTGTACAGGAGAGCAACGAATTACGTAGGGATCCAAAGGGAACGGTGATGGATCTTAGGTACAGAAGAGACTGGAATAGCACATTACGTCCACATGCTAACACCTTTTTATTTGTCTTTTTCACTTACGCACATGTACATTACCATGAGGGGTGAGGTACACGTTCGACGGGCGTTTCATAGGACGTGGAGGACGCATAAATTGGCCAGCCCGTTCTCCTGATCTTACACCTCTGGACTTCTTTCTGTGGGGTACGTTAAAGGAGAATGTGTACCGTGATGTGCCTACAACCCCTGAGGATACGAAACAACGTATTGTGGCAGCCTGCGGCGACATTACACCAGATGTACTGCGGCGTGTACGACATTCATTACGCCAGAGATTGCAGTTGTGTGCAGCAAATGATGGCCACCACATTGAACATCTACTCTCTATTCCACTCCCTAATTGAAAACGGAAACCACGTGTGTACGTGTACCTCACCCCTCATGGTAATGTACATGTGCGTCAGTGAAAAAGACCAATAAAAAGGTGTTAGCATGCGGACGTAATGTGCTGTTCCAGTCTCTTCTGTACCTAAGGTCCACCACCGTTCCCTTTGGATCCCAACGTAATTCGGTGCTCTCCGATACACACGATCGAACAGCGGAGGAGTGGTACTCAAGCGTCAACTTTAGGTTACAATATCTCCGGATGTAATTAACATTTTACAATGCAACAAACGGTGCTGATTACGTATTTGCTTATATGTTCAGATGTGCTAACAAAACTAACGAGGTTCCGTTTAAAAAAACGTAGGTTTGTGTTAAAAAACATACTTCCGTGCATTTTTTTATGGTTTGTATTAACCAACTACACTAGCCCCTCTCCTCACGTTCGGTCCGTGGAATCGATTCGTCAGTATCTGATGTGGTTTACGAAATACATCCAGCGGTAATGTTAGGTGACTCACCCTGTATATCGTTTGGACCCAGCGACTTCGACAGACAGTCATTCTTGGAAATTACCCAGTTTTCTGTTCATTTTGTCCCCATTATTTTATGAATAAGGGTTAGGACAGGAATCGTATTTTCAGGCCTCGGGCTCCAGCAGTATTTGCCCAGAGACTCCAACGAAAGTGAAACCAATTTCTCCGGCAGAAAAGAGAGAAGCAGGTGCATCCAGGTGTTACTTGCTTTCTCGCCCTCTTTCCCGCCTTCCATCAGCACATCCAGGACGGCCACAAGGCTGAGCATGTTGGTAACCAAACATCGCCGTCTTTGTACTCATTTCAGCTCGTGTCGTTTTACGTTTCACCTTACTGTGTTTTACTGTAAATAAAAGCTCTAAAGATACATTTTGCTCTTTTATTGACATTTGTTGCTTCACCATTTGTTTCAGGGTCGCAGTCCCATTCTCACAGCTGGACATCACTTTCTTCTTACATTTGTCTCAACTAATATGAATAGGTGTGGAAATGTTACACTGCTTTGCAAAACTTAACGACGATACAGATAAAGTTACGTAACACTTGGTGGAAATGAATGAAATTGCGGGAGCGTGTTGCCAGACACATTCCTGTTGTGCACAAGTGTCAGCTTGACAATAGCGCCAGGTGTGGGTGGCCCCGCAACACGAGGCTGTTGAAGTTACGAGAAAAGTCGATGCGTGTCAATCGTGGAGTAGTTACGGTGCAGTGTGCTTGTGTTCTTCGTTACAACATGACCCGGCGACAACATATGGGTGACTTCACACAGGGAACAATGAATGGGAAACTGGAAGAAGCACCAAGTATCAGGAGTATATCTCATGAGTTTGGTATATTGCTCACAGCATTGTTTCACGCGCACAGGGGGCGCTCCGAACCACAAGTATCGCTGCTATGGGAGAAGAGGTGGTCGACCACGGTCAACTACATCAGCGGGTGCAGTTGCAACCACATTTAACAGGACTCCAAGGCACGATGTCTCACGCTTCAGAGTGGCACGGAGAGTGGATAGGGAGGTCTCTTTGGCCGAGGACTAGTACGTTGTGTTCCGTTGACACCTGGTGGCGTTTGCGATGGTGCCGAGAGCACAGATACCGGGCCGTCGCGGAGAGTGGTTTCTCAGATAAGTGGAGATTAAGTTTGAGTAATGAAAGAAGGGTGCCAACGGCAGTGGTAACACCGGTTCCCGTCAGATCACCGAAGTTAAGCGCTGTCGGGCTGGGCTAGCGCTTGTATGGTTTACCATCCGGTCTGCCGAGCGTCGTTGGCAAGCGGGGTACACTCAGTCCTTGTGAGGCAAACTGAGGAGCTACTTGATTGAGAAGTAGCGGCTCCGGTCTCGTAAACTGACATACGGCCGGGAGAGCGGTGTGCTGACAACATGCCCCTCCACATCCGCATCCAGTGACGCCTGTGGGCTGAGGATGAAACGGCGGTCGGTCGGTACCTTTGGGTCTTCATGGACTGTTCGGGAGGAGAATAAAAGAAGGCTAAAAGAACGGACCTGCAAAATCACAGACCAATACCCTTAACATCGGTTTGCTACAGAATTCTTGAACATACTCTCAGTAAGAATATAATAAATTTGCTTGAGACAGAAAAGCTTCTGTCCACGAATCAACGCGGTTTTAGAAAGCATCGCTCGTGGTAAACGCTGCTTGCCCTTTTCTCACATGATGTCCTACCAACTATGGATGAGGGGCAACAGGCAGATTCCATATTCCTAGATTTCCGAAAACTTTTGACACGGTGCACCACTGCAGACTATAAACGAAGAGACGAGCATACGCAATAGGTTTTTCAGATATATGAGTGGTTCGAGGATTTCTTGAGTGACTCGATGGTAAGTGTTCATCAGAGACTAGGATATCATGAGGAGCGCCCCAGGGAAGTCTGGTAGGATCGCTCTTATTATTTATATACATAAATGATCTGATGTACAACAGTCTGAGGCTGTTTGCTGATGATGCTGTGATGTACTGACTTCGCCAAAATATCTGGTCGTTGTGATGAATGGCAGCTAACTCTAAACGCAGAAAAATGTACGTTAATGCAGACGAGTAGGAAAAACAAACGCGTCGATTACGGATCTAGGCGAAATGTTGTAAAGCGATATGAAATGAAACGAGTATATAAAGATTGTAATAGAAAAGGCGAATGGTCGACTTTGGATTATTGGGAGGATTTTAGGAAAGTGTGGTTCATTCGTAAAGGAGACTGCAAATAGGACGCTAGTACGAGCCATTCTTCAATATTGCTCGAGTGTTTGGGATCCGTACCAGGCCGGTTAAGGGAAGGCCTCGAAGCAATTCAGAGGCGGGCTGCTAGATTTGCTACTGGTAGGTTCGAACAATACGCAAGTACTACGGAGATTGTAGTGTTTCTCCTGGGTGGCCTTGGGTTTTAAAAAAAAATGTAAGCTAAATTTTATAAACAACCGACAAGTTACGCCAAGGAAGAAGAGAGAGAACTACAATGGGCATGTTATTCCATGGACTCTTGCGCTTCTATGCGTGAACTATCTTTCCTTTCTCATTCGCTTATCTTATCTGCCTGGGTTCGGACCTAAGAGGACGTTCTTGTGTAAAGCTCATCTTTCTCTACCAGCTAATAATGTAAGTTGTACATAAAACCAAAAAAAAAAAATAATGGTTATTATGTCAAAAGAATTTGTGCATGCGGTCAACGAATTTGTAATCTGATACCTGGATTGCCTTAACAAAGAATTTTCATTGTTAGGCGCTATCTTAGAAAATCTTTAACGTTTTTCTTTTAGCTCATCTACGAGACGTGCCGTCGGTTAGGACAATTAACTTTCTTTCAGATCCTACGAGCCCGGAGGAAGCTGCTAATAATTTAACAATTTTTACTTACAGCTTTTCTTTATATAACGAGATAACATCCTTGGCAGAAAAGGTCTGGTCACAGGATTCCAGTTCCATTACAGGATTTCATATGTAGATCCTACTCTTGTTATCTTATATTGGGGAATCGAGACGAAATCACGATATTGAGTTACGTATTGCAGTAGTTTACAGCGAACAGACTTGTGAAATATTCTCTGGTGCAATAAGCACACGACTTCTCACGAACCAGGAATAATATCTGTGCTGTTGGGTAAAGAAGGAAAGGACAATTAACTGTCGAAGATTAGGCAACTAACCTGAGAACTAAGCTAGTTTATTAATTACTGACCTGTGTCAGGCTAACTAAGAAGATATTGCACTATTAAGAGCATTCTTGTGAGTAAGTTGCAGAAAAGTGTTTTCAACCGCTAGTATTGAATCATTAAGAGTACGATTACATTGGCAGACTGCCGTATATTTTTTAGGTATCACTGTTTTTATATTTTTACATTACAAGATGCTTCCGGAACTCAAATTGGAAACCCTGGAGGGAAGGTGACGATCTTTTCGTGGAACAATGTAGAGAAAATTTAGAGAACCGACATTTGAAGGTGACTGCAGAACGATTCTGCTGACACCAAAGTACGTTTCGCGTAAGGACCGTGAAAGTAAGATGAGAGAAATTGGGGCTCGTACGGATGCATGGAGATAGTCGTTCTTCCCTCGCTCTGTTGGCGGGTGCAATAGGAAACGAAGCGACTAGTAGTGGTACAAAGTACTCTCTGGCACCCGCCGTACGACGGCTTGCGGAATATGTATGTAGATGTAGATTCCAGGCTTACCGTCATATGGCGAGAGGTGGGAAAGCTTAATGCAACCAGGAACATTGCCGGATATGATCGTTCTGGTGATCCGAGCGTTATGGTGTAGGGAGGTGTAATGTTGCATTGACATACTGACCTCGAGGTCTTTGAACACAGAACATTCACCAGTCAACGTTATTGTGACTGTACATCTTCCCCCTGTACGTCTTTTCAGGGTTGCACTTGGCCCTGACTTCACTCTTATGGGGTGACAATGCATGAGCGCATCGAATAGCGCAGATGGAAGAGCTCTTGGAACTAAAGGATATTCGGCGAATGGACTGCCCTGCCGGTTCTCCGACTTAAATCCCATCGAGGACGTGCGGGTTTCGTTGGAGAGACGTATTGTAGTACGTCCAGATGCAACAACGAGAATCCAGCAGTGTTCAACAGTACCAGTGGAGGCACGGAACGTCTTACCACGGGAACTCGTTATCAACCTTGTGGCATTTGGAATAGGACTTATGTCCATAGGAGCTTTTTTTACTTCAAATAATCGTTCCTGTCATATCTCTGAATATTTACCATTCCTCCTAGTACATGAATTTTGTATTTTGAACTTAGTCTGTAATACCAACACATGTCCAACACTCATACAAAAGTTATCCGTAGCCGAATAAGACTACTGTGCATGTAACGGCCACTCTTATTTCATAAACGAAGTGCTTTAATGTACTTTGTAATTTGTTAATCGTAATTACTTGTACCTCTTTCATTAGCTTTTAGTTTGTCAACAAAGTCCTTTGAATTTTGTTACTTGTACAGAAGTTGGTGTATGTTTCTATTATTAATGATTTGCTGGTCTTGGACCTGTTGATGATAACTTAGAAAATTTTATCCATGATAAAAATAATCTTCCTGCGTGGTTAAGACAGGTAAGTACGAGGGTAATCCCAAAAGTAAGGTCTCCTATTTTTTTATAAGTACAGAACTCTGTTTGTGTGGGAGTTGGTCACACTGTTATGAAGAGTGCTTCACGCGCTGTGAGTAAACATGCGCACGCCGCGCTGAGCGGTCAGTCTTGGCTTGGCAGCCGTTGAGAATGGAGCTCCCGTTGGGTGTTACTGCCAAGTGCGAATTGCACGCAGTTATTCGGTTTTTGAACGCAAAGGGCACTGCTCCGATTGAAATCCATCGCCAAGTGACGGAAGTGAGTCATACATTGATGTCAAAAATGTTCGTAAGTGGTGTAGAGAGTTTGCAGCTGGTCGGACCGAAATTCACGACGAACAAAGGAGCGAGAGACTGCCAGTTTCTGAGGAGACAGAGTTGAAGGTTGAGCAAAGCTTGCGTGAAGATCGGCGGATCACCCTGGATGATCTCTGCACGTTGGTTTCTGAGGTTTCCCGAAGCACCGCTCACAAAATTTTAACGGAAACATTGGATTACTGGATGGTGTGCGCAAGATGGGTGCCACGCATGCATGCTGACTGAGGACCACATGCGGCAACGAGTTGACGCTTCCCGCGCATTTCTTCACCGCATTGCAGCCGAAGAGGACAACTTTCTGGACCCCAATTGTCACGGGTAACGAAACCTGGGCATATCACTTAACACCTGAGACCTAGCAAAAATCACGCCAGTGGCGGCATCCTTCTTCGCCAAAGCCGCGGAAATTCAAACAAACACAGTCTGCCGGTAAAGTCATGACAACCGTTATTTGGGATCGGAAAGGGATATTGTTAGTCTACTTTATGCTAACTGGAACCACAATTAACGCTGACAGGTACTGTGAGACTCTGAAAAAACTCAAACGGGCAATTCAGAACCGGAGAAGAGGAATGTTGAGCAAGGGCTTACACATTCCCCATGAGAACGCTCGCCCACACATCGCTCGACAAACCGTTGCTCTCCTGCAACAGTTTGAGTGGAACATAATCACCCACCCACCCTGTAGTCCTGACTTGGCGCCCAGTGACTATCACCTGTTCCCAAGGTTAAAAGATCATTTGGCCGGAAAGCGATTCAGCTCCGACTACGAGGTGAAAGAAGAGGTTCATAGCTTTCTGAACAGCATGGCGACTAGCTGGTATGACATGGGTATACAAAAACTACCACAGCGTCTACAAAAATGCATCTACAGAAATGGTGATTACGAGGGCAGTTCAATAAGTAATGCAACACATTTTTTTTCTCGGCCAATTTTGGTTGAAAAAACCGGAAATTTCTTGTGGAATATTTTCAAACATTCCCGCTTCGTCTCGTATAGTTTCAATGACTTCCGACAGGTGGCAGCGCTGTACGGAGCTGTTAAAATGGCGTCTGTAAAGGATGTGCGTTGCAAAAAACGGGCAGTGATCGAGTTTCTTTTGGCGGAAAACCAGGACATCTCAGATATTCATAGGCGCTTGCAGAATGTCTACGGTGATCTGGCAGTGGACAAAAGCACGGTGAGTCGTTGGGCAAAGCGTGTGTCATCATCGCCGCAAGGTCAAGCAAGACTGTCTGATCTCCCGCGTGCGGGCCGGCCGTGTACAGCTGTGACTCCTGCAATGGCGGAGCGTGCGAACACACTCGTTCGAGATGATCGACGGATCACCATCAAACAACTCAGTGCTCAACTTGACATCTCTGTTGGTAGTGCTGTCACAATTGTTCACCAGTTGGGATATTCAAAGGTTTGTTCCCGCTGGGTCCCTCGTTGTCTAACCGAACACCATAAAGAGCAAAGGAGAACCATCTGTGCGGAATTGCTTGCTCGTCATGTGGCTGAGGGTGACAATTTCTTGTCAAAGATTGTTACAGGCGATGAAACATGGGCTCATCACTTCGAACCTGAAACAAAACGGCAATCAATGGAGTGGCGCCACACCCACTCACCTACCAAGAAAAAGTTTAAAGCCATACCCTCAGCCGGTAAAGTCATGGTTACAGTCTTCTGGGACGCTGAAGGGGTTATTCTGTTCGATGTCTTTCCCCATGGTCAAACGATCAACTCTGAAGTGTATTGTGCTACTCTTCAGAAATTGAAGAAACGACTTCAGCGTGTTCGTAGGCACAAAAATCTGAACGAACTTCTCCTTCTTCATGACAACGCAAGACCTCACACAAGTCTTCGCACCCGAGAGGAGATCACAAAACTTCAGTGGACTGTTCTTCCTCATGCACCCTACAGCCCCGATCTCGCACCGTCGGATTTCCATATGTTTGGCCCAATGAAGGACGCAATCCGTGGGAGGCACTACGCGGATGATGAAGAAGTTATTGATGCAGTACGACGTTGGCTCCGACGTCGACCAGTGGAATGGTACCGTGCAGGCATACAAGCCCTCATTTCAAGGTGGCGTAAGGCCGTAGCATTGAATGGAGATTACGTTGAAAAATAGTGTTGTGTAGCTAAAAGATTGGGGAATAACCTGGTGTATTTCAATGCTGAATAAAACAACCCCTGTTTCAGAAAAAAAATGTGTTGCATTACTTATTGAACTGCCCTCGTATGTCGAAAAATAGCTAAATGTTCAAGCTGTAAACTGATGTAAACCATTGTAGAAGTAAACAGGTCTATGTACTTATAAAAAAACAGGAGACCTTACTTTTGGAATTACCCTCGTAAATTCTTCTTAGTAAAGGAAACCTTATTCTGATTCTTCGTCTTTTCAGACAATTTTATTAATAGCAGGACTTTTATACACAGCACAACTCCACTCATACAGCGTAATACGAAACGTTTTCATCTTTGACAACCACACAAATGACAGGCATTCTGTGAAACAAAAGCATGAAACACGTACAAGGGCTTCAATATGTTCCACGTAAGATAGTAAACGTGGAATAAGCAGATTTCAATATACAACTGTATTTTTGTTGTATTATGTCAATGTGTTTTATAATGACACAGTTCACGAAGATCCAGCATCACAAAGCGTTACTTGTCTACAATAGCAACATCTGTAATTCTCCACTATTATTGTCCTTATGCAGCACTGCCGTTTGGACGTAAAACGATGTCATGAACCTGCAACATCAAAAGAAAGTGGGTCAATTGTTAAGCGCTGTAAAAGCGAAAAAAAAACCTGCTTTGCGCAACAGTAGTGTCAGCTAAAAATTAGGACACTTACTACCGATCGGTTTATAAGAACGTAGTTCAAAACACGTGATACTTTCGAAATACATAAGGCTTCTAAGCCGTGATCGATGAACTAAATTATTTTGCGCTGAAAGAACTGTGAAAGAAGCTTACCTGTACTCGAGGATGCTGGGATAACATGTAAACCACGGCTTCTGCTACATCCTCTGGTTCCATGTATGGGGCTCTATCGTAAAGGTCTTTAGGCCAGAATTTCCCGTTGTTTAGCAGCTCTGTCTTCACAGTGCCCGGAGAAACTGCCTGTAACGGAATTTCGCTCTGTGAGATTGACAGCTTCTCTCTTCTATACAATGTAAAACTTTTCAATGAAATAGGAAATGTAGCACAACGTAATGGTAATGCTATGATTCCCTGTTGCTACATAAAGAGGCTTTGATGTGGCGGCCCATTCTCCTCATACACAACAGTCTGGTAACATCTTAGAATGGAGCATAGACTGACAGAGTAGCCAATAAAAACCAGGTACGTGGGACAGCAATAAAAAGTGCGCACCGTCTTCACGTTAGCAATTTTTGTAACACTCTCTGGAGTTCCGTCAAAATTATTATCATCACCTTTCCTTTTATAGTTATTATTATTGTATCTCGTACTATGATGGTGACGCACATTTCTTGTGAGAACGGTAGAGACGCCCATGTGGTATGCCATTCAACTAACCATAACAACAGCAAACAAAGTTCAGGTTCATGCAGATTCAAAGTTCAGATTCATTTTTATCCTCACCTTCTACATCAAAACTACGAAACGTATCTCACCAATAATCGCTTATTCGAACCCAAAAACTAACATAACTCATTTGGGGAAAAATGTTAATATTTCTGTCTCGTTGTTCAGTAAGGTAGCAATAACGCGTTGTTCATTATGCTGTGAACCCCTTGCGATAGATACTAATTCTCAAAGGTATTTTATTCAAATAGCAAGCAACAGTGTGGCTCAATGTTAAAGCACCTCTAAGTGAGTAAGCGAATTTCTCTTATCACAGATTGTAATATTACGCAGATAAAAATAAATATTCCATCACTCAAGCCTTTTGTCAGAGTCCATTACATATGATTATGAATCAATTTTCGTCGACGAAGAAGTCGCTGGAAAGGAAGCATGAATATACAGGTAGCATAGCTGGAGATATAAATCGACCATAACCGTTCCAAAGGAACCATCCCAGCATTCACATTAATCTCTTTCGAAAACTACATCAGCCCCATATCTGAAAAACTGCAACAGGAATTGAGCTCCTCTCTTCACGACATCTAGTCCACTGTCTTGACCACCGTGCCTCCTCCCACGGTAGAATCCATCTAAAACTGCAAGAGTCGTCCATTGCAACACTCTCAGCCATCAGCATGTCACCAAAGAGAGAGGACTGAGAAAATTGCAGACAAATGTTCTGGGTACTTCGTAAGGAGGGTATTTACTCCAGATCTTCTGGGGATTCCGTCATGAGGGGATGCGATTTCACTTTGCCGGCTATTCACGCATTAACACAGGGAAATAAAGTTGGAATACCGTCCTAAATGCATTACAAAAAATGTTTTTGAACTAATTAAGCGCGCTAGCTTACTAATGAAGGAAATGTAGGGTCGAATACATTTTTATTTATGCTGTTGCAATACATATTACTATCTCTTCGACTCTTAAAATTATATAAATTTTTCTTCGGCCTACGATTTACATTAATAAATGTCGAACTGACTTACAATAGAGAGGAAATTGTACAAATATACAACTTAAACGTTTGTGTAGTTCAAACAATGAATCAGGAACACAGGATGGTAATAATAATATGCTAAATATGGAAATTATGTAATACAAATGGAGGTTGCAAAATTAGTTACGGAACGTCTGAGAAGAAGAAATTCCGAAAGCTGGAGTGACGTTGCATTTGTTACACTGTACATCATAGTTACTCAAAAGGCGTTCTGCGGAACACTGACTTTCCGCGGGAAGTGAGTAAGTACTCCGTGAAAAACTATTAATAACATGAGGTTTTTTCGATATTGTTACGATATTGAATATTTTTAAACTTTTATTATAATTTCTGTATTATTAGCTATGGTTTAAAATTGAAGTACTCACTGAACAAAACAAGGTTTTCAATCTTCGAAATAGACAGTGTGTTCCATCAGAGTACCAAGATCCCCCAAGTGTTCCGGCAGAGGAAAAGTTTGGGAACTCACGGTCTACGTGAAAGAACACAGGTGGGTTAAAAATGCTAGTTCAAAAATGGTTCCAATGGCTCTGAGCACTATGGGACTTAACTTCTAAGGTCATCAGTACCCTAGAACTTAGAACTACCTAAACCTAACTAACCTAAGGACATCACACACATCCATGCCGGAGGCAGAATTCGAACCCGCGACCGTAGCGGTCGCGCGGTTCCAGACTGTATAAAAATGCTAGTGACCCAACATACTCTGTAATGGACAATGTAAAGTTTGGTAACTATCGTTACCAACAGTTCTTGAGAAACCAGACGCTGGCTGAAACTACGATAGTGTGGTAAGGAACATACGTTTGAATACTGTAGCTTCTGTTAGACTTCATAAAGATAGTGAGAAATTCAGAACTGAAAGAAGAGCTCGAAGATGCAATATCACGAAACCTACTCTCTATAGCCCTAGGTAAACAGCGGAAACCAAAAAGGAATACGTGTTACTAGGATGTGTCTGAAACACAATTGTTTTGCCTATAATAATATACTACTAGATGACGGACATTTTCCATTTAGGGTAAATGCAAAGTATTGCTGTATGGACAATAAAATAAATAATCAGAAGAATCCAAAAGTCCTTTTCTGCTTTTGGGAAATAGGTGTTGTGCCCAAAAGGAAAAGTTTATAATCAGTGTGTGGGACCAGTTCTGAATTATGAAATTGTATTGAGTTGTTCATCAAGTGAGAGAGATAGAGATGTTGGTAAGAACTATAAATGAACAGGAAACGATGAAATTCATCAAGAAACAAATTAGAAACAGTAATGAAACTGAATGAAACATGGGAGTCTGTTAATGACAGTCCTGTTCTTACCGGTCTAAACACCAACTATTCGTGATATCCTATTAAAAAGATGGCCAAACATGCTCACATGCGATAAGGCTAAGGCAGACGACATGTTAAGAGTAAATACCTACACGTCTCTCTGTTACCATTCTAGAAAGTATGGCGATAAACGTACTTATTGAGTCAAATAATCTGCATTGTTTCTAGAACAAGAGATTTGATGCTATTTATGCCTGCTTGGTCCCGTTAAGGTACAATTTAGTAACAGATGTTGACTTACCCCCACGCGAATCTTGCTCTTTTTGGCGACGAGGTCCTTCCTGAGGCCTTCGAGCAGCACGTTGACGGCGTGCTTGGTGGCAGAGTACATGGCGGTTTCTGTTCCGAACGCTGGCAGGTGTGCAGTTAAGCTGGAAACAAGGACAGGAAACTGTGAGACTACCTGCAGTCCCAGACAAACAACAGATACAAGATGTAACGTACTGCGCATACATAGGAAAAGAAATCCACTACTGTACAGCTACACTATTGATGAGAAACAGCTGGAGACAGCGTCTGCCGTAAAATACCTAGGTGTAACTGTCCAGAGCTACCTTAAGTGGAATGACTATATGAAACAGATAGTGGGAAAAGCAGACACAAGACTCCGATTCATCGGAAGAATCTTAAGGAAATGTGACTCATCCACGAAAGAGGTGGCTTATAAGGCGCTTGTTCGCCCTATTATTGAGTATTGTTCATCTGTCTGGGATCCCTACGAGTTAGAACTGATAGAGGAGGTAGAGAAAATCCAACAAAGAGCGGCGCGTTTCGTCACGGGATCGTTTGGCTGGCGAGAGAGCGTCACGGAGATGCTAAACAAACTCCACTGGCAGACGTTACAAGAGAGGCGTTGTGCATCGCGGAGAGATTTACTATTGAAATTTCGGGACAGCACTTTTCGGGAGGAGTCAGACAACGTATTACTTCCCTCCACATACATCTCGAGTATTGACCACGAGGAGAAAATTCGAGAAATTAGAGCCAATACAGAGGCTTCATTCTTCCCATGCACTATTCGCGAGTGGAACAGGGTTGGAGGGATCAGATAGTGGCACAGAAAGTACCCTCCGCCACACACCATTAGGTGGCTTGAGGAGTGTGATGTATGTGTATATGTAGATTCTTAATGAAGAGGAACCTATGTGCGGCAAATAATATCCAGTCAAGGAGAGTGTTAACGAACTGTCAAATTGCAAAATGCTAACTTTCACGGCAATGTCACAGACAATAAAATGTTCTGGGCTTTTACACCGAGATGGAAAGGATTTCACTTTTAAACCCAACGTTTCGTCCACATCTGTACAGGACGTTTTCAAGGGCTATCGTAGTTTCTTTGAGTGTCCGATTCACACCTTAGCTTGCTGCTGACTGCAGTAAAATTTCGTCTACGCCAGCTCCCACGCAGTAGCGTGACGTCACATGTTTTGAATACCAGCGCGCAATTGGCCGTTGTCGACTGCCGTCGTCTGCTATTGCTATCACCCCATGGTGGAAGACTGGTACACATCTTCTTCAGCACAAGGATCCAAATGTCATTCCATTTCACGCCCTCGTCCTTCCTACTGTAATCCCTAGGATATTTTAAATCTCTATGGCTTCTGTGTATAGTCTTTCGTGGTATCCGCTCGTGGCTGCCAGTACTTAATCCTGTCAAAATTAATGTGGTGGTCTCCTGGCTGCAAACATGTTCTGCAAGAGCTGATCTGTCAGTCTCCCCTCTACTGCAATTGGCCTACACCATTGTCAGTTTTTGATCAGAGCATGTAATATTCTCTCTTGTCAGCCAGCCTATAGCATAGAGTCCAAATCAGCTAGCACAGTGAACCTTCATACTAGAGCAGGGATTAACAACTCGCTGATTTTGAGAGTGAGCACTCTTGCCTGCTCACACTCTTGCTCGCGAACACAGCAGTTGAAACGAGGCAGAGAGTGAGGAAAATGGGCATGCACTGTATGGTTGCGACAACACAGGAGAAGCTGCAGCTGCAAAATAGAGGAGGGTCAGTTTTGACACCGGTGGCGAGTCGGCACTGTATAACGCCGACAAAATCTTCAGTTTCGATCCTCAGTGCGTGGAATGTTGCATTTTTTACACAAATAGATGGGTTAACTAAATATTTTGTATACCACAAGACTCAACACTTTCAGGAAGCCAGTTTGCAAAGGTACTACATGTCTTACCAGGTTCACGAATACGGATACCAAAAATTTCGAAGGACCTGAGCGTGTATAAGAAGTTGTAAAACATTAAAGTAACCTCTGGGATGAGGAAGAAGAAGAGGAACAGAAATTAAGCGAATGTGCCGTTCGGATGACCTACAAATTTTCGCTATTTTTCACTTTCACTACTAGCAAAGTCCTTGCACCTTTTC